>NC_045443.1:12985501-13040249 GCF_002776525.5 Piliocolobus tephrosceles
TCTCTTTCTTTCTTTCTTTCTTTCTTTCTTTCTTTCTTTCTTTCTTCTTTCTTTCTTTCTTTCTCTTTCTCTCTTTCTCCTTCCTTCCTTCCTTCCTTCTCTCCTTCCTCTCCTTCTCTTCTTTCTCTTTCTTTTCTTTCTTTCTTTCTCTCTTTCTCTCTTTCTTTCGTCTTGCCCTGTCACCCAGGCTGGGCAACAGCCTTCTGAGTAACTTGGACTACAGGTGTTTACCATCACACCTAGCTTTTTTTGATTTTTTGTAGAGATGGGGTGGTCTCTCTATGTTGCCCAGGCTGGTCTCGAACTCCCAAGCTCAAGCAATCCTCCCACCTTGGCCTCCCAACGTGCTGAGATTACAGGTGTGAGCCACCATGCTTGGCAGTAGAGAAGCTTTCATGCTCCTCAGACATCTTCTTCAGTGGTCTGTGAGAATTTCAGAAATTCCTGGTATGTGTGGGGTATCTGCTGGTGGCTGTGTGTACAGACACACCCACACATCCACCCACATCCACATCCACTGCTGTATACACAAACTGGCTGTAAGCATAAGGTATGGAGAGTCATTTCTACGTGTGAGATGAGACCAGTGCCCTTGCATCCTATCACTGTATGTGTATATGCACATTGTCAGCCAAATAAAACACATTTCCATTCAAATCAGTAGCAAAGCAAGGTTGTCGATTGTGTGGCTGAAAAGCAGTGCATGTCACCAACTGTCCCAGCCCACAGTGAGTGAACTACCCCTGTGACCTTCATTTTCATGATCTTTCATTTTTATTTACCTTTTATCTTTTGGACAGACAGGTTCTCACTATGTTGCCCAGGCTGATCTTGAACTCCTGGGCTCAGTCATCCCGCCTCACCTCCTGAGTAGCTGGGACTACAAGCTGGCTCAGATATAAGCAGGTAGTTTTAAATTTTTTATTATTATTACTTTTTGAGACCGAGTCTCTTTCTATTGCCCAGGCTGAAGTGCAGTGGTGTGATCTCAGCTCACTGCAACCTCCACCTCCCAGGTTCAAGAGATTCTCTTGCCTCAGCCTCCTAAGTAGCTGGGATTACAGGCACGAGCCACCATGCCCGGCTAATTTTGTATTTGTAGTAGAGACGGGGTTTCACTATGTTGGCCAGGCTGGTCTCCAACTCTTGACCTCCAATGATCTGCTCACCTCAGCCTCCCAAAGTGCTGGGATTACAGGTATGAGCCACCGCGCCCAGCTGGAGCAGGCAGTTTAATGCTGGGCTGCTCTGGCCAGGTAAGTCTTCAGGGTACTGAAATTTTAAATTTAGATTTATTTGTTGGTTTGTGTGTTTTTCTCTCATTATTATATAGGCTTAGAAGGACAGAAACTTGTTCTGTTTTTCCCAGTATTCCCTGAGCTTAGGACAGTGCCTGTTTACATGGGTAAAAGGAATAAACTTTTTGGGAGAAGGGTGTTTTTTTTTTTTTTTTGTCACAGGCTAATTAGAATGATGGTCTTTCCCTCACAGAACACAGCTCTCAGGTTCCTCTCTTGTCCATTCTGGTGTTTTGAATGACAATTTGTCTTCAGATAATTTTGATGAATTCCAGCTGATCAACCATCAGATTTTTGTGTGTGTTTGTTTCCATATAAGAACACTTAAATCCAGTGTGATAAAAGCAACTTACAAGCCTCAGGCTTGGAAGAAAGGAAAGGAATTTTTTACTTCTTGGGCTGAATACATTTCATCACATCCCAGTTTATTTCCCTGAGGCTTTTCTTTGTCAAGCCTGGGAAAGTGCTGTTTCCTAGGAGAACCACACGAGAACAAACTGTAAATATGAGAAAAGAGAAAAGCATACCCCAAAGCTAAACAAAACAAAAAACCCCCAAAAAACAATAAGAGAAGCATTTTAAATGGATTTTCCCCCAAGATCGATTGCATTGTTTTCCAAATGCATTTCTCTTCTTTCTTTAAAAAAAATTTTTTTTTGAGACGAAGTTTCACTCTGTTACCCAGGCTGAGTGCAGTGGCATGATCTTGGCTCACTGCAAACTCCACCTTCTGGGTTCAAGTGATTCTCCTGCCTCAGCCTTTCAAGTAGCTTCAGGTGCCCCCCCACCATGCCTGGCTAATTTTGTATTTTTTAGTAGAGATGGGGTTTCACCATGTTGGCCAGGCTGGTCTCAAACTCCTGACTTCAAGTGATCCACCTGCCTCAGCCTCCCAAAGTGCTGGGATTACAGGCATGAGTCACTGCGCCCAGCGTAAAGTGCATTTATTTTCTAAACTGACTTGAACCAAAATGGATGAACAAGGACCCTTCAGATGATATACACCAAACTGGAAACAGATGAGAATGCCAGCAAATAGGCTCAGGGAGAATTTGTCTTCTTGAATTTTCAGGCATAAGCTGCTTTTGGCAATGTTTTCTCTTACACAAACAGGGTGAGCGTGTCCTGGATGGAGGCTGGGTGGGAGCCCCAGGTCAGAGCTGATGTGGAACCGTGGCGTGGGGGACATTATACTCCAAAGAGATGGGGGTGGGGAAGAAGATGAAAAGTGAAAGACAAAAGTTCCCAGGGGCAGAAATAATTCATAAACTCTTTCCATTGATTCTGCCCTCTCAAGCCAATCACTTTCTGCCTTTTTGCACCAAATTGGGAAAGCCTGGACAGTCTGCTACAAACCAGACTGGAGCCTTTCCTTGTCAACAGAGCAGCGCTTCCTAAACTTATACTGTGTTAAAAATCACATGGGAATTTGTTTAAAATGCAGTGTTTTGAGGCCTCCTGGAGGTTCTGATTTAGTCGATCTGAGTCAGGGCCCAAGAATTTTGTATCTGGAGCAAGTATCCCGGCGATTCTTCTGCTTGGACAGGGTTGGGACAATGCGTCGGCCAGTCACCCACATTGTGTTTTTGCAGATCTACTAATCTTCCATGCAGGCTCCAACAGCTCCTTCCCGGCTTGGGAATCCAAATCTGCAGGAAGAATCTCAGGGTGTTCTCTTGGCTTATTCATTCAGAGCTGTCGTGTGTGGTTCTGCAAACAGTACTCAGATTAGTTCCTCCTCCCCGTAGGGATCTTGCTGGAGATGCCCAGGGTTAACAGCGGAACTCCATATGGAGACAGAGGCGTAGGGGGAGCTTGGTTGGAGATGGGACAGCCTGCTCCACCACGAAGCCTGCTGAGGCTCTCTTCTTATGTACCCAGTGCAATCTCATCTCCCTGCACAACTTCCACCTCCACCTTTCAGCTCATTCCCTAATGTCTGCCTCTGTTGGAACTCCACACTCTCATCTTCATCTGCCTAGGGATGTTACAGTAGGTCGCTGTCAAGTATGAGCAGGGTAGGAGAGGGTCCGTTCCAATACCAGGAACCTCAGGTGACCATCAGGTGGTGGTCAGGCGGCTGTTAGTCTGTTGCTCTAAAATAATAATTGGTCACAGCCGGCGCCAGGGAAAGACAGGCTCCCAGTAGATAGAAAACACCTGAAACGGGTGATGAGCAGCTTCCCGATAAGATCTTAGGAGTTGGGGGAGTGGGCTCAAGCATGACCACTAAGAGGCAGAATGGCAGAGTTTAACTGGTATATGACCTTCTAGGGACATTCGACTGATAAGGGAAGAACGCCTCACGTTAGCATGTGTACAACTCCTGCATACGTACAAACACACTGCGCATGCTCCCCTCCCAGGTGCTAGCAGGCCACACACTGCGCATGCTCCCTTCCCAGGTGCTGGCAGGCCACTGCGCGTGTGGACAGGCCACACCAAGGGAAGAGTCAGAGGAGAAGGAACACAAGACACCGGAAGCATGTCTTGTGCTTCATGACTTATAAAACCCTAAGTCAAAGGTCAGACTGTCCTCTTGATCTCTCAAGTCGCCCGTGTGGCCTCTTCCAAGTGTACTTCACTTCCTTTCATTCCTGCTCTAAAGCCTTTTAATAAACTTTCATTCCTGCTCTGATACTTGCCTCAGTCTCTCCAGCCTTACCGCAATATTTTTAAAAACAAAATCAATACCAAAAAGCCCATGATAAACAGCATATCAAAATCTTATAAAACCAGGCGGTTTGGTTTGTTTTACAAATCTGCGTTATTGCAAGAGAGGAACCGTTTCCAATCAGGCTTCGGATCCTGCGCTTGCGTGGGTGCTGTGTCCCTGCCATGGATCTGCGAGGGTTGACAATGGGGTACAAACAGATTTGGCAATGAAAGGCTATACACACACACGTACATATACACACACACACACACACACAGTTTGTATTTTGAGAGGGAAGAAAGGGAGATGAAAGAAAGGGAGGGCTTAAAAAATTTTTTTTGAGACAGCATCTTGGTCTGCTGCCCAGGCTAAAGTGCAGTGGCACCGTCATGGCTCACTGTTGCCTCAACCTCTCAAGCCACATCAATTCTCCCACCTCAGCCTCCTGAGTAATTGGAATTATGCGTGTGTACCACCATTCTTCGGTACTTTCTAAAAAATTTATTAAAAAAATATTTGAGACAGGGTCTTGCTTTGTTGCCAGGCTGGAGTGCGGCGATGCGATCACAGCTTACTGCAGTCTTGACCTCCTGGGCTCAAGCAATCTTCCTGCCTTAGCTGTCTGAGTAGTTGGGTTCGCAGGTACATGCCACCACGCCCAGCTAATTTTTTTGATGTTTAGTAGAGATGGGAGTCTTGCTATGTTGCCCAGGCTGATCTTGAACTCCTGGATTCAAGCAATTCTTCTGTCTTAACCTCCTAAAGTGCTGGGATTACAGGCATGAGCCACCACGCCCAACCTCTTGGATATTTTTATTAGATAATTTTTTTTTTTTTTTTTTAGAGATGGGGGTCTTGCTATGTTGCCTAGGCTGGTCTTGAACTCCTGGGCTCAAGTCATCCTGCCTTGGCCTCCAAAAGTGTTGGGATTACGAGTGTGAACCACTGTACCTGGCCTTTTTATTTTTGTTTTAAAAGAGAGAAGAAAGGGAGATGGGGGAAGGAGGCTATATATATATATATATATAAATTTTTAATTTTTATTGTTTTGAGGTGGAGTCTTACTCTGTTCCCCAGGCTTGAATGCAACGGTGAGATCTTGGCTCACTGCAACCTCTGCCTCCCAGGTTTAAGTGGTTCTGCTGCCTCAGCCTCCCGAGTATCTGGGATTACAGGTGCACGCCACCGTGTCCGGCTAGATTTTTTGTATTTTTAGTAGAGATGGGGTTTACGCACATTGACCTGGCTGGTCTCAAACTTCTGACCTCAAGTGATCCACCTGCCTCTGCCTCCCAAAGTGCTGGGATTATAGGCGTGAGCCATTGCACCCGGCTGAGGCTTAATATTTTTTGATTGGAGACTTTTAAATTAGCTTTTGCCACTTGGTTCAAAGCATGGGAGGATCTTTTGGTAAGTGCACATGGGGACACATGTTTGCTTCTGCTTCGCACTCCAAGAGGGCCTGGCACAGCAGTGCTTGCTGATGATCAGGCCTCTCCTTCCAGTGCTCTTCACACACAGACCAAGTCTAGATTCCTCCTTTTGGGATGGAAGCCCTGTGGGTCAGAGCCAGCCTCTCCCATTGCTTCTCTCTTTGTCTATCTCTGCTCCAGCATAAGGAGGTCTTGCAGCTCACTGAATGAGCCTTGGTTTTCCTTGCAGCCTCACCCCCAGACAGACTTTTCTGACCTGCATACCTGGGCCAATGCAGTCAGTTGACTAGTTTGGGTTTTTTTGCACTGCACAAAGGCACCCAGCTGAGATGGTTGGGGTGGGGTTGGAATCCAGCCTCACTGCTGGCCAAGCCCTGGACCCTGGCCTGAAGCCGCATCCTTTGGGGTGGGGGCACATTTTGAAATTCATCCGCTCAGAGGGGGCACATGTTTCTAACTCACACAGAGACTCCCTGTGTGTGGCTTTTCTGAGTACCATTCCCGAGATCATCTGCTCAGTGAATTTCTACCCCCCACCAACCCCGTGTAAGACAGAACTTGAGCTTTTGACCTCCTTTGTGAAGTCTATTTTGCTCTCAGTCACTTAGACAGAATTGCTTTTTGTCTGGGAGACAGAAGATTCTAAGTGCTTACTCTTGAGTTCTATACTTACTTTGTGGCAGACTAGTGACAAACCATCAGCTGACCAGGCCCAGGTTCGGAGGCCACACTTAGAGGGCTCCACCTTAGACCAGCCTTCTGCTGCCTGCAGGGTGACCTTCTACATGCTTTTATGATGGAAGCAAACTATCTCTGTGAATTGTAATTATGTGGACAAGCGTGGAGCCACATGGCTGGCAGAGCAGTCTGGCATGCATCAGTCAAGAGCAGGGCGGTTCTTCTTTGATCTAAGAATGTCTTTGAAGAACACTAGAATAACAGATGGTAAAGTAAAGCGTTCAGACAAGTAATTCCTTGCTTTACCTCACGATACCAAATGACTGGTTCAGTGGCTATGTCAGTCGGGATGGGCTGGGTTAGCTGATGTAACAAACAGTCCCAAGTCTCAGTGGCATAAAACAACAAAGCTTTATTTCTTGCACATCCATCATGGAACCCAGATGAATGCGGCAGTTGCCATGTGGAATATTGCTTACCACCATGGGAGGAAGGAAAAAGCCCACAAGGGTCTTGCATCAACAATTAACTGCTTGGGACTTGGAAGTGACGTCATTTCTGCTCACAACTTTTAGGGCAGAATTAGCGTTATCATCCCCCACAACCTCAAAAAGAGCAAAAGTGCAAACTGGCAGTGTACCCGGAAGACAAGAGAGTTTGGAAATATTTGGAAAACAGCACTTATGACTACCACAGTGACACTTTCCATAAAGTTGACAGATTTTCCTAATTTTCTAAATAACCACCCCTACTAGTTGTTTTGGTGTCTAGAAAAATGAGTTGTCAACAGCAGGACACGGCAGTAACAACTGCAGCTAAAAACCAAAAGCACAGTCTTTTTTGAAAATCATGCAGTGACATCTCTGCCAGTAAATAAAGATTCTCATGGGGTATGTGTCTATTTTATGTTATAGAGGTGGCTCAGATTATGCTGTAAAAAACAGCAGAGTGATAGTGGCCCAAATGCAGTTTATTAGGTGAGAGTCTTAGCATCTTAGTAAAATATACATTATAATATATGTGTATGTCTCTATGTGTGTGTGTGTGTGTGTATTTCATAACTGAAAAACATTGGGTAACCATCCAATGGATCGAATGGGATGGTGGATGTGAAAATCATTTGTAAATTGTAAAGTGCTATAAAGTAGAAAGCACTATTTAAAAAAATTGTTGTTACCGTAAAAGATCAGGCATCTCATCACAGGGTCATCATTGGACCCTTATGATCTAAGATCTTATTCTGCTTTAGGTGTATACTCATTTCTTTTCATTTGCTTTTAAAACAAAAGTCTAATTATAGCAGTGCCACGGTGAAGATTTTTTTGTTTTTTGAGACGACCTCGCTTTTTTGCCCAGGCTGGAGTATAGTGGCATGATCTCGGCTCACTGCAACCTCTGTCCCTGGGTTCAAGCGATTCTTCTGCCTCAGCCTCCCAAGTAGCTGGGATTACAGGCTCCTGCTACCATGCCTAACTAATTTTTGTATTTTTAGTAGAGATGGGGGTTTTGCCATGTTGGCCAGGCTGGTCTCGAACTCCTGACCTCTGGCGATCCACCCTCCTTGACCTCCCAAAGTGCTAGGATTACAGGCGTGAGCCACCACGCCTGGCCAGCAAACATTCTTTTAATCTGACCAGCTATATATACTCAAACCAAAATTGAAAAACTCAGTTTTTCTAGAGATAAATTGCCCTGTGATTAATGCCACTGAATTAAACATTGACATTTTTTTTTTTGAGACGGAGTCTCACTCTGCTGCCCAGACTGGAGTGCAGTGGTGTGATCTCGGCTCACTGCAACCTCTACCACACTGAGTTCAAGCAATTCTCCTGCCTCAACCTCCCAAGTAGTTGGGATTACAGTCGCCTGCCACTGCTCCTGGCTAACTTTGTATTTTTAGTAGAGACGGCATTTCACCATCTTGGCCAGGCTAGTTTTGAACTCCTGATCTCGTGATCCACCCACCTCAGCCTCCCAAAGTGCTGGGATTACAGGTGTGAGCCACCACGTCTGGCCAAACATTGAGAAATTTAAAAATTAGTTGCAGGTAAAGTCTACACGAGTTTCTTCTACATACAAATAAAGCCTAGGTGGAAACTACAAAAAAAATGTTCCATTTGTAGCATATACTTTAAAAAGTTCAGCCCCCTCAATACATGTAGGTGGGTCTTGTTTTAGGAGGATGTGCACATTTTCAAACTCTTAAAACAGAATAGTTAAGGGGTGGCTTGCACATTAAAAAGTTATTTTAGGCTAGGCGTGACACCTCATGCCTCTAATCCCAGCACTTTGGGAGGCCGAGGTGGGAGGATTCCTTGAGGCCAAGAATTCAAGACTAGCCTGGGCAACATAGCAAGACCCTGTCTCTTAAAAAAAAAAATGGTCAGGCGTGGTGGTGTGCACCCGTATGTAGTCCCAGCTATTTAAGAGGCTGAGGTGGGAGGATGCTTGAGCCCAGGAGTCTGAGGCTGCAGTGAGCTATGACTGCATCACTGTACTCTATCCTGTGTGACATAGTGAGACCCTGTCTCTAAGAAATGCATAAATAAAATAGAAAGTAGTTAAAAAAGCATAATGTGCTCCCTCAGTGCATTTATATTATGTAAAGAACATGTGAGTGAGTGAAAAATTATGTCAGTTCTACAAGTTGGAATATCTGTACAATTCTATGGATAGCCTCCTCTGTATGTATGTTGTAGCATATTTGCCATCATCTCACAATTAGTGGGCAGTAATAGATGCAACTGAAATTCCTGCAGTTTAGTTGATCTTGAATCCTATGATGACACAGTTACCTCAAGAACCGTATCATTTGCCAAACCTAGACTTGATTTAACTAGATACTAAATGCGATTCAAGTTCTCATCGCACTTGCGCCTGTAATCCCAGCACTTTGGGAGGACAAGGGGGGCAGATCACTTGAAGTCAGGAGATCGAGACCATCCTGGCTAACAAGGTGAAACCCCGTCTCTACTAAAAATACAAAAAAATTAGCTGGGTGTGGTGGTGGGCACCTATAGTCCCAGCTACTCAGGAGGCTGAGGCAGGAGAATGGCGTGAACCTGGGAGGCGCAGCTTGCAATAAGTCTCAAAAAACAAACAAATAAACAAAAACAAAACAAAACAAAGCAAAGCAACAACAACCAAAAAGAAAAACCCAGAAAAGATATTCAATGGCACTTCCAAAGTGCATTTGGAATCTCTTTTAGTGACGATTCAGGTGAATATTAGAAATCGTCATTGTGCTTGCCTCTCTGATCCAACAGTTTGGTTATTGCTGACCACCACGATGGCTAAAAGGTAGAAAGAAGACCTTTGCTGGCGATATTGCTTTGCAAGCTGGAAAGAGAAAGTGTCCAGTGTGTATCAAAGGTGCTTTCTGTTCAAAGAGGGAAAGGATGGTTGGGTTTTACACCTCACAGGGTCTGTATTACACAGTAGAGTCATACACATTCAGCAGGTTTGGGGGAAAAGCTATATATATATATATATTTTATTTATTTATTTTTTGAGACGGAGTCTTGCTCTGTCGCCCAGGCTGGAGTGCAGTGGCGCAATCTCGGCTCACTGCAAGCTCTGGTTCCCGGATTCACACCATTCTCCTGCCTCAGCCTCCCAAGAAGCTGGGACTATAGGCGCCTGCCACCATGCCCGCCTAATTTTTTGTGTTTTTAGTAGAGACAGGGTTTCACCATGTTAGCCAGGATGGTTTCAATCTCCTGACCTCGTGATCCACCCGCCTCGGCCTCCCAAAGTGCTGGCATTACAGGCATGAGCCACCGTGCCCAGCCTAGCTATATATATTTATGAAGGATGCCTAGTGCTTGAGCAATGGGTAAATATATATGTAACATACATCCCCTGTACACTTTGGGGTGGGGTTTTAGCATTAAAATGATGTAGAATTTGGCTCTTTATGTCAAAAGGTGAACTTTATGACACAGAGAGTTTATGCACGGCCTCTACAAGCTGGCTGAAATTAGCTTATGGTCTGCAGTTGTTTGTCAGAAAAGAGAATGTTTGTAAGGCTGATCTTCTGTCCAACAGAGTTGGAGTGGTCTGGGTTGTAAACCAGAGTTCAGATAATCTGTCTGACAGCTTCTATTGTTAGGGAGTTTAGTGGAAGTGTGGTTTTGCTTGTAGAAATTTAGATATTTGCCATGCCACCTGGACCTCGAATCCTCGACCTCTGGGTAACACTTCGGTGTTTTTGTTTGTTTCTTTACCCTTAGGGTCTGTCTGAGTTGATAAAGGGGTGTCTGTTTTGGTCTCTCAGGTCACATCATCACAGTAATCCAGTCGCACGGATTTTCTTGAGACATTCCTGAAGGCAGCAACAAGAAAGGCATTTTAATCATACTTTAACAATGGTTGCAATTTTGTGCCTCCTGATGTAACCACTTTGAAATCCTTTAAATAAATAAGTTCTGATATATGTTACTCGACAAACTTAATGTCACAGGTAGAGACTATCTGGGGCCAATGGCGCGGGTAGTAAACGAATTTATCAAGACAGTTGTAAATAAAGGAAGGCAGATTTATTGAGAAGGAATGAAAATCCTTTGCAAGGCTACAGCGGGCAGCACAGCAGAAAAGGGTCTGTCTGCCGAGAGGGAGGGGCTGGAGGGAAGTTTTATAGGGTCTTGCTGGAGGGGACTATGTGCAGAAGGAGGTCCCCCAGCAGGTCCTTGTGCCCGTGGGTTGTTTGTGATTAGCTCTCTCTCACAACAATCATTCATTCATTGATATTCCCCGCCTTCCCCCTGACCCCAACCCAGGGCCCCTTCTGTGTCATTGTTTACTTATCAGGACTCCACACTTAATTCTAAATAAGCTATCTTTGATGAAGAGTGGCAGATATGATCTCTTAAAGGCCTGAGCCATTAAGACATTTTTAACAGCTCCAAAAAAGTCTGCCTTTATTCAGATGTGGGGTGCATCTTCTCAGAGGTCCAGGTCTCCATATGGCCACTGTTCAGCGTTCATTGAGAAGCACCTCCCCCAAGTGCAAAATATTAGGATTTGGGCCAAGGAAACTGGAAAGTTCTTTTCTAGTTTAATTCTCATTAATTGTGTTCTTTTAAAATAGGTGATTGTGCTTAATCTGAGGAGGATGCCACAGCCACAGAAGTATCTGGTTTATATCATTCTGCCATAACTTAGGTTGGGCTTAGTCTATGACAGCCCTGTCTCCTAGATCATCAGAGAAAGTTTCCAGGAAAAGGTCGATCTCGAATTGATTGTTGAAGAAGAAAACAAAGAAGAAGGCACGAAGTTGGCCGATATAAAATAGATATTACTCTAAGCCCTTTAAGTTTATGGGATGATAGTGAAATTTAATATGGAGGGAAGTAAATCTTTGATGTTCTTTGGATCAGGAAAATATTGATATCATCAAGATGAAGGATGTATTAACTCTACCCAGGCAAGTATTTTGTTAGCAGTATGCTCTAAACAGCTGAGCTAACTGGCTATATTATACCAGGCAGGCATTTTAAAATAAAAATTTTAATTGATACCTTTTCTTTTGGATAAAGTAAATAAAATCAGAGAGATACTATCTAAAATATTTAAGATGCTAGATGAAATGAGCCACCCAGAAGAAAAATTAAAAACAAAATATTTTAGAGAATATGTACCTATCAAATTATGTAACCTATTACATATAAGTAAATGAGCTTAGATGGTTGGGCATGGTGGCTCATGTCTATAATCCCAGCACTTTGGGAAGCTGAGGCAAGAGGATTGCTTGAGCCCAGGAGTTCAAGACCAACCTGGGCAACATGGTGAAATCTCATCTCTATTTTTTTTTTTCTTTTTGAGACAGAGTCTCGCTCTATTGTTCAGGCTGGAGTGCAGTGGTGTTATTGTGGCTCACTGCAACCTCCACCTTCTGGATTCAGGTGATTCTCCTGTCTCAGCCGCCTGAGTAACTGGAATTATGGCACCCACCAACACACCCCGCTTTTTTTTTGTATTTTTAGTAGAGACGGGGTTTCACCATCTTGGCCAGGCTGGTCCTGAACTCACGACTTCAAGTGATCCACCTGCCTTGGCCTCCCAAAGTGCGGGATTTCAGGTGTGAGCCACCATGCCCGGCCATCTCATCTCCATTAACAGCAACAACAAAAAAATTAATGAGTTTAGATCTTCAGATAATACTTGTCAAATTGAGTAATTGAGTACAATGGTTTTTTTTTTTTTTTTTTTTTTTTTTTGGGGAGGGAGTCTCGCTCTGTCCCCTGGGCTGGAGTGCAGTGGCCGGATCTCAGCTCGCTGCAAGCTCCGCCTCCCGGGTTTACGCCATTCTCCTGCCTCAGCCTCCCGAGTAGCTGGGACTACAGGCGCCCGCCACCTCGCCTGGCTAGTTTTTCGTATTTTTTAGTAGAGACGGGGTTTCACCGTGTTAGCCAGGATGGTCTCGATCTCCTGACCTCGTGATCCGCCCGTCTTGGCCGTCTTACAGGCTTGAGCCACCGCGCCCGGCCTTATGTTTTATTTTATTATTTATTTATTTATTTAGATAGGGTCTCACTGTCACCGAGACTAGAGTGTAGTGGCATGATCCTAGCTCACTGCAGCCTTGAACTCCTGGGCTCAGGGGATCCTCCTGCCTCCCGAGTACCTGGGAAAATCTATTTTTAAAAGCAGGTTCCTCGTGGATCTCTACTTAGAGAGTTCACAGTTTTTAGCTTTATGTGAATTGCTGCATAAACGTGAAATAAATTCAATTGTATTTTCACAAAAATATTCCATAGCCTGGGTGTGGTGGCTCATTCCTATCATCCCAGCACTTTGGGAGGCCAAAGCGGGTGGATTGCTTGAGCCCAGGAGTTTAAGACCAGCCTGGGCAACATAGCAAAACCCTGTCTCTACAAAAAATGCAAAATTAGCTGGGCATAGTGGGGTCTACCGGTGGTCCCAGCTACTTGGGGGGCTGAGGTGGGAGGATAGCTTAAGCCATTGCACTCTAGCCTGGGTGATGGAGTGAGACCTTGTCTCAAAAAAAAGTATTCTCTAATTTTATAAAATTATATTTTTCAGGATTAATTTTTCCTGTGTTGGTTTCTTATGGTGCATATTATGGCTTCCCCTGCTCCCCAGAGAACATCTCTTTGTCCACAGCTTCCCACAGAGGAAGCAGGCAGATGTGACCAAGTCTGTCCCACATAACCAAGCCAGGCACAGCTGAGAGGACCAGTGGTGTGTGCCGGACCCAAGGGTAACCAATCCACAGGCTGATTCAACCTAAGAGAAGGGCTGAATGGCATGGGAGAGAATCAGTCAGCTGGCGGTGGGCGGATAAGTGAAAATACCCACAAAAAGAAGCAGAGTAAGTGTAGAAGTGACTGCGGGAGACAGCAAACCTCTCCTAGTTCCTGACAGTGTTTACTCTCCATCAGGCCAGCTGAGAGGCTGTACTGTGTATCCTGAGGAAGTTTTGTTTCCCTGTCATATGTAAGTTTAAAGTAAAACTCCAGGCTGGGCGTGGTGGCTCACGCCTGTAATCCCAGCACTTTGGGATGCTGAGGCGGGTGGATCATGAGGTCAAGAGATCAAGACCATTCTGGCCAACATGGTGAAACTCTGTCTCTACTAAAAATACAAAAATTAGCTGGGTGTGGTGGCATGCACCTGTAGTCCCAGCTACTCAGGAGGCTGAGGCAGGAGAACCGCTTGAACCCGGGAGATGGAGGTTGCAGTGAGATGAGATCACGCCACTGCACTCCAGCCTGGCTGACAGAGTGATACTCCGTCTCAAAAAAACAAAAGAAAACAAACTTCATTCCTGAAACAGCTTGAATGAGACACTTGCAACCTACAACTCCCTGAATCTAACTAATATGTAGTCTAAAGTCAGATAAAATTGTGGTGTAAATTTCAGAGGCAGTTTGCTAAAAAGAGGTTCAATGTTAACCACCATTTTAGAAAAAACATTTTGGGAGACAACATTAGACCCTTGTATGTGGCTTCAATGGGTTTTAAAAAATTTGTTGACCTACTCTATAGAAACACCTCCTGCTTGCAAAACAAAACAAAATTATGTTGAAGGTATCATTTTTACGATTGTAGGATAAACACCAGGGGGATCTGTTATAATGGTTTTCTTTCAGAACAGGTGGAAGTTTGTTGACTTGTTTCTACCCCTCAAATTAGGGTCTTCATGTGGATGCCACCTAATCTGTAGACCAAAGCATTCCTTAATGCTTAAACATTTTTTCTCCGGTTTTCATTATCAGTAAGGGCAGTAGGTCAAACGTTTTGGTCCTTTACCTAGGTCCTGGGTGGTGCTGATGATATTGCTTATGGCACAGATTTTGAAAAAGAGCAGCTAATTTTAGTGCAGCAGAAAAACATATGAAAGTGTTGGAACAGGTTGGGCACGGTGGCTCACGCCTGTAATCCTAGAACTTTGGGAGGCTGAGGTGGGTGGATCACTTGAGGTCAGGGGTTCAAGACCAGCCTGGCCAACGTGGTGAAACCCCATCTCTACTGGAAAAAAAAAAGTTAGCTGGGTGTGGTGGTGGGCGCCTGTAGTCCCAGCTACTCAGGAGGCTGAGGCAGGAGAATCACTTGAACCCAGGAGGCGGAGGTTGCAGTGAGCCGAGATCGCACCACTGAACTCCATCCTGGGTGAGAGAGCAAGACTCCTCTAGGAAAAAAAAAACAAAAAAAAGTTGGAACATTGTGTAGAGATGAGCACTAGGTAGGGGTTTGGAAACCTGGATTCTGGTCTTGATTCTAGTGCTTAACAAGCCATGTTATACGGGGCAAGTCCCTTCTGTCTATCTGTAAAAAACAAAGGAACTGTGTCCCTGAAATTCTCTGCATTGTATGATCTTCCACAACAAAAATGCAAGCTCTGCTAAAGCAGTGTTGTACGCCTTGTCTGGGGCTGAGTCCTAGAATGGTTTCTGGTGCCTTGCAGATCTCAGGAAATATTTATTGCTATTGAACAACTCATGCTGTCCATTGGCCATAAAAAAGGCTCTCTTGCATGTATAAAGCCACAGTTATTTTTCAAAAGGCTTTCAGTTAGCAGGCACTCAACACTTATGGGTCTGAAATATTTCATTGGTTCTCAAGGGGAACACACCTTACTTGCTCATACAGAAATACGGGCATGGAGGAGCCTAGTGGACGGGGAAGAAGACAGGCCTAGGAGTCAGAAAATCTGGCTCCCCACTAATGACTGTTTGGCTTTGGGTAAGTCATTCTGTTCTCCGAAGTTCTGTTCTCTCATCTGCAAGGTGGGAGGGCTGACTCAGACCCCAGGACCCTTCTAGGGGCACACCTCTGACTCTGGTCCTCTTATTCTTATAATAGATAACAAACGAGTATTAAAGGCAGATGAAAGGATTGAGAAGAATGTGGGGCTGATGAGGAACAAAGGCAAGACAATTAGCGCAGAGGCACCAGCTCATTAGAGACATCAAGACAGGCAGACTATGCTTTTTATGTTCACCACATAAAATCCTTTATGAGCATCTGCTGGGGTGGCTCTTCCTTTGCTGTTACTGGCTCAGCAAACAGTTCGTGCCCTCAGCCATGTCTGCTGCCCAAGTAGCTGTCACAGGGAGGTAGCACCAGGAGAGAAAGCCTGCCAGCTTGCAAGTCCATGGCAATGTCTGTGTTCATTAAACAGCCCAATAGTGGTGATCCTGAGGATTCGGCTTTAACTTTTGTAGACAATTCTGGGCCTGTCGTATTTTGAGTTCCTTTACAAAAAAATTACTGGATACCTCGCACTCGTTAGGATGACCACTGTAAACCAGAAACAGAAACACTCCAGGAAATAACAAATGTTGGTGAGGATGTGGAGAACGTGGAACTCTGTGCATTGTTGATGAGAGTGTAAAATGCTGCAGCCACTGTGGAAACAGTATGGAAGTTCCTCAAAAAGTTAAAAATAGAATTATCATATGATCCAGCAATCCCTCTTCTGGATATACATCAAAATAATTGAAAGCAGGATTTCAAAGAGATTTTTGCACATCTATGTTCATTGCAGCACTATTCACAATAGCCAAGAGGTGAAAGCAACCCCAAATGTCCACTGACAGATAAAGAAAGAAAAGGTGGTATAGACATACAGTGGAATATTGTTCAACCCTAGAAAAGGAGATCCTGTGACATGCTACAACATGTGACATGGACCTTGAGGACATTATGCTAGGAAAGATAAGCTAGTCACGAAAAGACAAATACTGTATGATTCTATTACATAAGGTATCTAAGTAGTCAAACTCACAGAAACCAGAAGTAGAATGGCGGCTGTCAGGGGCTGGAGGGAGCTGTTCAATGGATTGAGAATCTCAGTTTTGCAAGATGAAAAAGTTCTAGAGAATTCACGACAGTGTGAATATGATTAACACTACTGAACTGTACACTTAAACATGGTTGAGATGGTGAAGTTTATGTTCTGTGTTTTTTAGCACAATTTAAAAATTGACCAGACATGTAACCCAGTAGTAAGCTGCTACGAACCTCCTTGTCACATTAGAATACTCTTAATTTCTCCAGACAGGGTCTTTTAGTTCTGTGAATAAGAGACACCAATTCTTTCTAGTGTTGCTAAGAAAGGGAATTTTGCAGTTGCACGAATGAAGAAAGAGACACAGTCAAGGTAGGGTGGCCAGCAAGACTGTAATTATGCTCGAAACGGTGGTCTTCTGGTGGAGGGGCCATGTGGATGGAGGGGTTAGGAAACAGAAGAGGGGATGTTCTGACTCTTCATTGGTGGTGTGACTCTGTGGGCCCCGGGGGCCTATCAGGGCTATACTACCCAGGATGGTCGGCTGGGTTTTCTTTACTCGTGTTTCCTGTAGATTTATACTCCTGCATCTTGCTGGGGGCTTAGTTTAGCCCGTGGGATGAAACACTCTTGTGTGGGATCAACAGTCTGGAAAGGAAGAAATGCTATCATCAACTTTCTGACCAACAGAAGAAAAGATACTCTCCAAAGTTATATTTTTGTTTTTGGAGACAGAGTCTTGCTCTGTCACCTCGGCTGGAGTGCAGTAGTGCGATCTGGGCTCACTTCAATGTCTGCCTCACAGGTTCAAGCAGTTCTCCTGCTTCAGCCTTCTGAGTAACTGGAATTACAGGCATGCACCACCATGCTCAGATAATTTTGTATTTTTAGTAGAGATGGGGTTTCACCATTTTGGCCAGGCTGTTCTTGAACACCTGACCTCAAGTGATCCGCCCACTTCAGTCTCCCAAAGTGCTGGGATTATAGGCATGAACCACTGTGCCCAGCCCTAAAGTTATGTTTAAAGTATTATTATCTCACCTTCATTTAATTGTTTGTCAACAACAAAAGAAGAAACGTACTGAGCCTACCCGTACCAGGCTATCCCTCAGCCACGCACAAGAATCTTTTCACAAGCAAGGTTCTTGAATAGCTGATCACTGGAAATGGAAATGAATCAAGAAACTCTTGGAGGGATAATAAAGATATTTTCATTATGTAAATCCCTCCTGAGGGTTGATTAAAGCACATGATACAGCTGTGGCCTGGTCCATGTGCCATTCTAGGAAAAGGCAAATTCTCAGATAACACACCAGAGGGATTAGCTAAGTTAGTGGCCTCGCAAATTAATTGAACAAATGATCTGAGGGTGGCTTTCACGTTGGGGTTTTAGTTACTTTTGATCCCTGTAATGTAAGAATTGTGTCCCGGTGTGATATTTTTGGCTGTTTAGGTTTGTATGTCTTCAAGTCTTCACAGCCCAAATGTGAATTACCCCCAAACTACTCAGCAGTGCTCCCTCTGTTTTTGCCTGAAAGGATGAAAATTTGTTCATCCATCTGGGCATCCAGATGATGGTGACAGACCCTGTCCAGTTCTTAGGGCAGCCTGGGCTGCTGGAGCTAGACAGGGACTCAGAGAGGCCGTCAGTGGGGATCAGGTGATAGGTTCAGACAACCGCTACTAAAAGCAGACCCCACCCTCAGACATATTTACAATCCTGCATTGTCCCCGATGCAAAATTCAATGAGCCTGCTGCTCTTCACCTTCACACAAAAGCTTCAAGCTGCCCTTTCTTTCCAGGGACACACACTTGCATCAGAATGCTGTATTGTTGCTGGCGATGAAGACTGGGAAGGTTTGGGTGAAGGCTGTCTGGCACCACCTGGTCTGGCTTAAATCTGGGTGGCTCAAGCTCCACGTGCCTTTAGGGATGCTCCTGCCCTGCCTCTCCTCTCTCAGGTCAGTAAAGCCATTAGAAATGAAGCCTGAGGCTGTCCTAAGGAAGGAGTGCTTACTAGGTCCCTCCTGGGTGAATGTAGGCGAGTCCATTTACCTGCGGCTGAATGGGAGTACCAAATGAAGTTAATGCTACATCCTCCTCAGCTCCATCACTGTCTCGGGCTGAAAGCCAAAGGAGGGAAGGGCTGCGTTAGAGTCCATCGGAAACAGCACATGAGGACTACCGGAAAACCCCACGGCTTGCAAACAGGCTCTTCACTCTTTAAAAGGAATTCTGAGGCCGGGTAGGGCGGCTCACACCTGTAATCCCAGCACTTTGGGAGGCCAAGACAGGCGGATCACTTGAGGTCAGGAGTTCAAGACTAGCCTGGCCAACATGGTGAAACCCCATCTCTACTAAAGATACAAAAATTAGCCCAGTGTGGTGGTGGGCGCCTGTAATCCCAGCAACTTGGGAGGCTGAGGCGAGAGAATTGCTTGAACCCGGGAGGCGGAGGTTGCAGTGAGCTGAGATTGCGCCGCTGCACTCCAGCCTGGGCGACACAGCGAGACTAAATACATAAATAAATAAATAAATAAATAAATAAGAGGAATTCTCAGTTGTGGCTGTTATTGAAAAAGTTTCTGATTTAAAGGAGTGTATTTACAGTTGATGCGGAAGGCATGGGTAGCGTGTGAGTGTTGAGGAGAAGCACATTGGCGTCAGAAGAGCGCTAGCTCCGAGTCAGTTTCTGCTCTTTCAGTATTACCTGTGTGGTGACCTCGGGCAGCTCACTCTTCTTCTTCTTTTTTTTTTGTTGAGACGGAGTCTCGTTCTGTCGCCCAGGCTGGAGTGCAGTGGCCGGATCTGGGCTCACTGCAAGCTCCGCCTCCCGGATTCACGCCATTCTCCTGCCTCAGCCTCCCGAGTAGCTGGGACTACAGGTGCCCACCACCTCGCCTGGCTAGTTTTTTGTATTTTTTAGTAGAGACAGAGTTTCACCGTGTTAGCCAGGATGGTCTCGATATCCTGACCTCGTGATCCACCCACCTCGGCCTCCCAAAGTGCTGGGATTACAGGTGTGAGCCACTGCGACCCGCCAGCTCACTCTTTTCAACAGTCCCTTTAGGCTTGATTCTCTACAAGCTTGAATTCAATATTTCAAAAAATTTTTTATTTTGCCCAGGCTGGTCTTAAACTCCTGGCCTGAAACCTCCTACCTGGGCCACCCAAAGTGCTGGGATTACAGGTCTGAGCCACCACATCTGGCCTGAATTCAATTTTTAAAATTGAACGTAATAAAAGAGATCACTTAAGACAACTTTATATTGTTGTAGGATCATCACAGACATAGGTATTTGTTTAATGGCTGTCTCCTCAACCAGCCTGTAAGCTCTGTGAAGACAGGAGCTGCGCCTGTCTCTAAGAGCAGGTACTTGCTGGATACCTAGTTGTTTCTTGATGACCACAGACATAACTGTGTTAGGAGGGTTCACACTTAGGGGTTTCATGTTGAGTGGATGGACCCTGGAGAAGGACTGCTTGGCTCTCTCACTTGTGTTCCTTAACCTTTTGTTGCCTTTTGTTGCCTTTGTTTCCTGATGGAAATAAAGAAGAATAATGACAGTCATAACAGTAAGTCTATCTCATAGGATTGTTTTGAAGAGTCTATAAAAATGTTGTATAAAGTCCTTGGAACAGGGTATGCTACGTAGAAAACACTCATGAGCTATCCTTTGTATATGATTATTGGTGGTGGTGCTGGTGCTGCAGTTATAACAGATGCTCTGACATCCTCTTCCTAGTGGCTTTTTATTTATTTTTTCAAGGGGCTGATGCTGTGATACATGAAATGCTTATCTTTCCTTCATGGCAGAATTAACTGAATACTTGGCTCGACTTCGTTCCTTGTGTCATAACAAGGCGCCTTCACACTCAGTCTCTTGGGAACCAACTTTCATCTAACTTTCTCATCAAACCATATCATCAGTTAGAAAAGCCTAATTCTTCCAGCTCTAGCTATAGTTCATGAGTCTACCAAAAGGCCGAGTGTTTTTTAACACTAAACCTGCACCACTGTGTGACAGGAAATCCGAGTTGAGTAAGACCTTCCATTATCTGTGGAGGAGGTGGGGAGGGACGTGATGAGCGCATATAAAGACGAGGAATCTGAGGCTCCTAGGGCTTGAGGATCTTGGTTTGGTCTCAAGGTTGGTAAGAAGCAGAGTCTCAGAGCCTGGGCACATGAGGCCCGGTTCTGCACTCTTTCCACTGCCCTTTGCTGCCCAATAATGCTCCCACTCCCTGAATTTGTTTTTTTAAATTTAAATTTAAATTTAATTTTTTTTAAAGAGGGTGTAATGGCGCAATCATAGCTCACTGCAACCTTGAACTCCTGGACTCAAGTGACCCACCCATCTCACAGCCTCCTGAGTAGCTAGGACCACAGGTGTGTGCCACTATGTCCAGCTAAGCTCTCTGAATCTTTATGAATGTCATCATCCTTGACTTATCTGTCCTCAGACCAAACAAATCCTGCCTATGACCCCACTGCCTTCTTCCCTGCTTTAAGCTAGTTCTCTCTCTGTGACCTGTAACTTGAGGGTGACAAAAAAGAACTTCCTGTGAAAGAACAAACAAAAATGACACCCCCTGGGACCATTTAAGTTGGATTCCCCCTGGTAAGGTGAGTGTGCCTTGAAGAAAAAAATGTTGAGAATTGTCAAAAAGGGCTATGTTCAGCAGAAGTTGGAGTTTGCTAGGGGAACAACCAGAAGGGCTTATGTTTGCAGGAACAGTGTTCTCTTGGTTCATCTCGTTTTATACTCATTGACCCATTTTTACATTATGTAGACTCACTGATTATCTAATGCCTTCAAAAAGAATCATATGAGGTTTGTCTGTAAGCATCCAAACACTGGATGGAAAAATGCCCACAGTAATGTGACTCCCTCCCTCCCTTCCTCCCTCCCTCCCTCCCTTCCTTCCTTCTTTCTTTTCTTTTCTTTCTTTTTTTTATATGGAGTTTTGTTCTCATTGCCCAGGCTGGAGTGCAATGCATGATCTCAACTCACTGCAACCACCACCTCCCGGGTTCAAGTGATTCTCCTGCCTCAGCCTCCCAAGTAGCTGGCATTACAGGTGCCCAAGACCACGCCCAGCTAATTTTTTGTATTTTTAGCAGAGACAGGGTTTCACCATGTTGGCCAGGCTGATCTTGAACTCCTGACCTCAGGTGATCCACCCTTCTCGACCTCCCAAAATGTTGGGATCACAGGCGTGAGCCGCCGCGCCCGGCCAACACTTTCAAATACAGGTGAGTCTTAGTGTTAGCAAATACGATATAATGATATTCTAGTTAGTCTAAAACAGATAAGGCAGGCAATAATTAGAAGTTTTCCACTCATAAAACAATTTGTAGCTGATATTCTACTCTATTTAAGATTTCTGCTCTTTATATCACATTTAAGATTCTTCAATTAAAAGACCTAGTGATTTTATTCTAATTATTTATTTTGGAGGTTAGTTATCATTTATTCAGGAAGAGAAATATTCCAAAGTTTACCAACTCCAAATTAAATATAAAACAAGTATTATATTCATCAACTAATTAATGAAGAATATGTTAAAAAATAACATAATCCCAGCAGCATGTAAATGGAAAGTAGTTAAACATCAAAATAGTTTCAGAATTATGTCTCTATTTTATTTTGCATTTTAATTGTTTCATTTCTTATACACAAATTCTTTACCCTAATCTTTTTGTTGAAGTTTCCTGTACCTAACAAGATGCTGAGCGTGTTAAATTTCAATCAAATGCTGTGAGAGGATGTATCTATATTTTTGGCTTAAGATTTTGGTTGAGGCCGACTGATTTTTAAAAGTCCAATCAGTATTCAGCTTCTCAGGGACACACTTATAACACAGAGCAAATAATATTTATACCCATTTTTCTGGTGTCCTACAGTAATACGCCTGATTGCATTTTCATTCTCCATCCAGATGTTTTTGTATCTTAAAATTAAGTCCATAATCCACATCAGAGGAATAAAGCCTAATCTTCTTTAGAAAGACTTCCAGGGAAATGAAATTCTTAATCCCCTTTGCTGATCTGTTTCTGTCTACTAACTCTTATTTTCGTATTTAATCTAAATCTCTCATGCCTCCACGTCCATTTCCACCCACTATCTTTAGTTGGAGATGGAAAACAACAAGACGACCGCCTCTTAGGGAGAGGTCTTCACACTTGTGAAATTTTCTTTCTTTCTTTCTTTCTTTTTTTTTTTTGAGATGGAGCCTTGCTCTGTTGCCCAGGCTGGAGAGCAGTGGTGCGATCTCGGCTCACTGCAACCTCTGCCTCCCAGGTTCAAGCAATTCTTGTACCTCAGCCTCTTGAGTAGCTGGGATTACAGGCATGTGCCACCATGCCCAACTAATTTTGGTATTTTTAAAAGAGATGGGGTTTTACCATGTTGGACAGGCTAGTCTCTAACTCCTGACCTCAGGTGATCTGCCTGCATTGGCCTCCCAAAGTGCTGGGATTGCAGGTGTGAGCCACTGAGCCTGGCCATACTTGTGAAATTTCCAGCTAGGGACCCCTTGTCCTACTCTCCTTTTAGCTGAATAATTCTGGTCTCATAACCCAGTGGTAAATTAAATAATTATGTGACTGGAATCGCAGCTACAAACAGCATTAGTCAGAAGCGTCACATCACAAATGCATGCCTCATGGACTTGAACAAAATGTGTTTTGGGACAGAATTTCGAGAGAGAACTTGGATAGTCTGGTAAAGCACATAAAGCTTAAGAGTGACCATCTCATTCTCACTGTCTTCACCTGTCCACACAGGTCTGATGTTATAACCCTTTAATCATCTTTGCGGGGTTCTGCTGAGCCTCCCCAAGCTTCCCATACTTCTCATTAGTGGATCAGTGGGTATCCTTGCTAGAGACTGACTGATGCCGGGTACAATGGCACGGTTGTTCTTGCTGACCACACATCTATTTATACAGTACCGTGATTGTTTCTTGAGCAAACAAAAGCAAAGACAGTGGTAAGCTGTTTCCCTACTATCAGCTTATGACCTACCGTAACACTTCAGACCTTTCAAGTTATTGTTATTATACTTCTCTAGCTCTTACCTATTTTGTATCTATTTGTGTGTTTTTCCTAGCTAGGTAGAATCCTGCACTTTTAATTGAGTTTAATCGTTCCTTGAAATTTTGATATTTGTACTTCTTCCAGGTGACCTAAATTCTGATTTTACTTTCTGAGCTTAAGCTTTTGGTTATTTTGCCCAATCTTGGAGAGCAATTCCTTCCCCCCTTCCTTCCTTCCTTCCTTCCTTCCTTCCTTCCTTCCTTCCTTCCTTCCTTGTCTTTCCTTTCTTCCTTCCATCCTTCTTTTTCTTTCCTTTCTTCCCTCCTTCCCTCCCTCTCCTCCTCTCCCTCCCCCCCCCCCCCCTTCTCCCTCCCTCTCCCCCTCTCCCTCCCTTCCTTCCTTCTTTCTTTCTTTTTTTTTTTAAATTGAGACAGGGTCTCACTCTGTCACCCAGGCTGTAGTGAAGTGGTGCAATCATGGCTCCCTGCAGCCTCAACCTCCTAGGCTCAAGTGATCTTCCCACCTCAGCCTCCTGAGTAGCTGGGACCACAGGCCTGCGCCATCATGCCCAGCTAATTTTTTGTAGAGATGGGGTTTCGCCATGTTGCTCAGGCTGGTCTTAAACTCCTGAGCTGAACTGATCCACCCGCCCCGTCCTCCCAAAGTGCTGGGATTACAGGTGCGAGCCACAGAGCCCAGCCAATCAATATGTTCTTTACAACACTATTGATTTTTTTTTCCACAACATTTCAAATTACATTGATGATGACTATCATTGGCAGACTATTTCCTGCTCAGAAATAGATTTTCTAACCTTGCTTGAGTAATAGGATACTCTTGGCCAAACCAGGAATCATCGTATTTTAGCAAGCCCTTGCTCTTCAACTGAGATATTCCTTTGAACCCTTTCAACTCTTGCCTGGTATTTTGTGGGGTATGGAATATTGATCATTACAAAGCTCAGTGTATTTGGGTTTATTGTGAAACTCTAAGAATTTTTTTTGCTCTGACTTTTGTTTCCTGGAAACACACAGCAGCAACAAAAACAAACACAGAAAGTTTTATCTTCTAGTAAGAACTATGAGAAGTATTTTCAGGAAAGATTGACTTTGCAATTCTGCCACAAAACTGAGTGATGTGATTATGTATCACCAACAAGCAATGAAAAACTGTTATGGGAAAAAAATGTGTAGTGTCAATTTCCAACTTTTGGTCAACTGAGCTGAAAAGAATTAATGGATGTATTTATCTGAACAGGATTTAATTTGAATGTGCAATTAGCCATAGATTACAGCTCAAAAAAAGTGTGTGTACTTAAAAGGAAGCTTATGTGAATTTTTTTTGAGCCTCGTGAACATTATGTGTGCTGTACAATATGTAAAATAACATCATCGTTACACATTAGAAATAAAATGTGAGAAACCAGATGCCTATTAAAACATAAAAATTGATGTAAAACTATGATGTTGGGTTTTGGATAATAGGCCAGATGTTTCAGAAAAGGAATTAATGAATTTTGACATATTTCCAGATAATTGAAATTAGCCGCTATTTCCCTCAGGTTGTTGGGGTCCAAGCATCCTTGTTGCCATGGATAATATATTTTATTCCTTAACAAAGTGTAGTCAGGTGGCTTGAATAAAAATATGACCCAGAAATCATTATGAAAATGTCACATAAGCACGTGACTTTCTTTCTCCTAATGATCACACATCTGAGTCTTTACTCAGAATTAGGATATAATGACTCTTCCTCTCATTTTTTTGTAAGCCTTGAAGGATTTTAAACGATAAATGGTTTGAAAAGTTGAAATCCAGAAGTGTTTGGGTTTTATGACTTTAATGAGGTGGTGAGTCCTGTGATTCAGTTTAAGATGATGTTTGGGCAAATTAGCTTTGAGACAAATTTTTAAAATGTCCATCACTGCTGCCAGGAATGGCTTTTGCACTTGAAGGCCAACACATCTGGACTTAACATTAGATGTCATGCAAAATTGCATGGTTCAGGCCTAAATTAGGGCTGGTGAACTCACTTTTGTTTTTTGTTTTTTTTGTTTTTAGACGGAGTCTTGCTCTGTTCGCCCAGGCTGGAGTGCAGTGGCCGGATCTCAGCTCACTGCAAGCTCCGCCTCCCGGGTTTACACCATTCTTCTGCCTCAGCCTCCCGAGTAACTGGGACTACAGGCGCCCACCACCTCGTCTGGCTAGTTTTTTTTTTGTATTTTTTAGTAGAGACGGGGTTTCACTGTGTTAGCCAGGATGGTCTCGATCTCCTGACCTCGTGATCCGCCCGTCTCGGCCTCCCAAAGTGCTGGGATTACAGGCTTGAGCCACCGCGCCTGGCCTGGTTAACTCATTTTATAGTGGATGCCTTTCTTTAGCCAGTGTGAGCATTCAGAGTCATGCCCTCTTTCTTTAGGGCCTTTGATTCATGTATGTCTTGGTCTCTCCCCATAAAGCTCTATGCTTTGGAAGAACTCATTTTTCATAAAAATTTAACCTTGATTCTGGGAGTTTGCATTTCCATGCTTGAACTATGAAGCCACCCACCCCATATCTGACCATTTTCTTTGAGTTTCCTCTTGGCTCATCCTACTGCATGATTTCTCTCCTGCTTCTCCTGTAGGAGCACCTCCCTGCTCCCTGAATCCCCCAGAAAAGTACCTCTGGAGAGCTCCTGGTTCTCCACTTGGAAGCTGCGTTGGTAGGCTGTGACGGGGCAGGCATGGCCTTGTGAAGGGCACTCCTGCCTACACGATCTGTAGAGAATGCAGAGCTCGGGGACAATGTACAGCAGCAGGAAAACCCATGCGTTGGTGACCAGGGCAATGCAGACGACCGGGTCGTCCCACTGGGGCTGTCGCTGGAACTGTGGGTTGCCTCTCAGGAGCATGGAGATCCACACCACCCAGATGATGATGGAGAAGAGTACAGTGATAAAGATGAGCCTTCCATGCTGCTTCCAGTTCTCACACGGGCCACAGAAGGTGGCTTTGGAGACGAAGAATGTGAGGGCCATCAGGAAGAGGACATAGACCAGGAGTACAACAAAGTCCACATTGAGCTGGCAGGGCGTCATATGCACAAACATCATACCTCTGGTCATGATGAGAGTCACATACTCAATGGCAATAATCACCTGCAACAGACTGCAACCAATAGCAATGCATAGAATTGTCGTCCAGGAGAAGGAGACGCGACCCCGAACCAGCTTCACTAGGTTGGAGGCATGGGCTAAGAGGCACGAGAAACAGAGAGCAAAGAGAACCCCGAAGAGAAAGTAGCGTACGGGGGCAGTTTGCTGATTGAGCTGGATGATGAAGGCAAAAGCGAGTCCAAAGAGCCCCAGCACACTCAGGAGGAAGAGGAGCTGGGTGGGGAGGACATTCCACTGGCTGCAGTCTTGGATCTTTCGCATGAGGAAGAGAAATGCTAAGAATAGCAGAATTGTGACCACGATGCCAAGTATTGCCAGGGACTCCAGAATGATGCCCCATGGCCCCTCAGAGTCACAGGGAAGAAAATAGTCTCCAGTGGACTCGATGCAGTCCTTGTACATGGTGACTTATGGGTGTAGACCTCACCAGAATGGTTTTCTGATGCCCTGCAGAAAAAGGATGAGACAAATTGACAACTCTGCATCTCTTAGGTTGGTGCAAAAGTAATTGTGGTTTTTGCTATTAAAAGTAATGGCAAGAAGGCTGGGCACAGTGGCTCACTCCCAGCACTTTGGAAGGCTGAGGTGGATGGATCACTTGAGGTCAGCAGTTCGAGACCAGCCTAGCCAACATGGTGAAACCCTGTCTCTACTAAAAATACAAAAATTAGCCAGTATGGTGGTGCACACTTGTAATCTCAGCTACTCAGGAGGCTGAGGCAGGAGAATCGCTTGAACCCGGGAGACAGAGGTTGCAGTGAGCCGAGATCACCCCACTGCACTCTAGCCTGGGTGACAGAACAAGACTCTGTCTCAAAAAAAGAAAAAAGAGGCAAGGTACGGTGGCTCATGCTTGTAATCCTAGCACTTTGGGAGGCCGAGGTGGGTGGATCGCTTGAAGTCAGGAGTTTAAGACCAGCCTGACCAACATGGTGAAACCCCATCTCTACTAAAAATACAAAAAAAAATTAGCCAGGCATGATGGCATGTGCTTGTAGTCCCAGCTACTTGGGAGGCTGAGGCAGGAGAATCGCTTGAACCTGGGAGGCAGAGGTTGCAGTGAGCCAAGATCGTGCCACTGCACTCCAGCCTGGGCGACAGGGTGAGACCCTGTCTGAAAACAAAAACCAAAAAACAAAAAACACACAAACAAAAAAGTAATAGCAATAGCAAGAACTGCAACTACTTTTGCACCAACCTAATACCTATAAGAATGCCTATTGGGTGGTCCATGAGGGCACTCTAATGTCTGTCATTCTGCAGTGAAGACACCTGGGCATATGAAATACATGTCTTTACCAAAATTGTTCCTAGGACACTGTCGAGAGCTTGAGTTACATTTTGTTTGATTCCTGATACTTATTTAAATGCTAAGCTTCCCTAGGGGGAAAAAAATTCAGAGATATATGCAAACATAGTCTAAGGGGATGGGAAATGCCATCACACATATTACCCCAAATTTATAACAGTTTTATATAGGATGTCAGTAAAAGAAATGAGAAAGGCAACCTAAACCCCTCAAAACTATCTTGGCTTCATCCCGCTGGGAAAAGCTGAACAGACTTCACTTGATAATATGTCCATTTGTGTATGCTAATTTCCAAGGCTGTTTGAAAGCTAACACAAAATCTTTTTCATAAAAGGAGGTGTATGAGAATGTTTGCATGATTGACGGAATTCAGTTATATCAGGCTCCAGAACAAGGGCTGCCAACATCAGTGGATCATTGGATCGTTCTAGACACTGATGCACTGCTTAAAGGAGACAGGCAGATGAATTACTGGGAATAAAATTTGCCAGTAATTTTAATGACTATTCCTTCTTTCAGTTCAATTCAAGTCAATCCAATGCAACAGGTTGTATTTAAACACCTATTATTTGTTCATCAAAGAATTGTACAAAATGGTCCCTTTCTTTAAATACCTTTTTGAACAGTTTAGTAGGAAAGTCCGTGTCTTGACTGAGGACTGAGGTGGCCCAGGAAAAAGATCCCACACATTCATTTGAAAAAAAAAAAAAATCTATTGCAATTGAATACCCCTTAGCTCTATGTCCCTTCAGTTATCCCCAGACCAGATGGCTGGGTGACCCAGGTTTACAGCTGAGGGCATGGCCCCCCGATTCCAACTTACCTTCTCTGTGTCCACTCTGGAAGCTTAGGCTGTAGTGTTGACGAGGTTGTAACTGCCAATGAGTAAGAAAGAGCCAACCTCAGCTTCTTTAATCTCTCCCCAAATGGGCGGAAGAACCGTAGGCTCTCACTGAGGTTCCTGCAGTATCTATAAAAAGAACCGGAAGGACAGAAAGACACACCTATTCCAGTTTCACAGTAACTTTTCTACAGAGATTTCCTTGGTGAGAACAATTCTTTTTCATTCTACTTCTGACCAGAGGCACCTTGGCCTTAGGGAGCGGGTGTAAATCTGAAAGTGGGTATAAATCTAGGAAATACGGTTTCCTCCCAGTGTATTGCACCATATTCAGGGAAGCTACACAAGGTCCTCAGGTGACTTACACCAGGATACCTCATCCTTCTTCTGACCTATTCCCTAAAAAGCCATCTCTGGAGACTTTCCCACATCTTGATTTTGTTTGTTTGTTTGTTTTGAGATGGAGTCTTGCTCTGTCACCCAAGCTGGAGTGCAATGGCGCGATCTCAGTTCACTGCAACCTCTGGCCTCCCGGATTCAAGCAATTCTGCCTCAGCCTCCTGAGTAGCTGGGATTACAGGTGCATGCCACAACATTTTGTATTTTTAGTAGAGACGGGGTTTCACTGTGTCGGCCAGGCTGGTCTCAGACTCCTGACCTTGTGATTCGCCCGCCTCAGCCTCCCAAAGTGTTGGGATTACAGGCATGAACCACCTCGCCTGGCCCCCACATCTTGATTTTAATTCAAAAGAGCATCCATTCAACGAAGTACAGGTAATGAGGGTTTCACTGGGCCATAAGGAATGGTGGTTTTGCCTACTACTGGCATTAAAATGGCCAGTGGCAGGCAAAACTGTGAATCAGTCTGTGAATTTATCTCAAGATAAAGAACTGACAATTAAAGGTCACTGGCTGATACTGGAGTACATATTCCTTTTCTCCTACGGTGACACAAAATACAGCACAGCACAGTGTCCAGCCTACACCCACCAACCGTGCCCCTGCCACCTCCAATTTACTCCTTGATTCTCTTCCTGAATACATGCATTTTTTTTTTTTTTTTTGAGATGGAGTCTCGCTTTGTCGCCCAGGCTGGAGTGCAGTGGCGTGATCTCGGCTCACTCCGTCTCCTGGGTTCAAGCAATTCTCCTGCCTCGGCCTCCTGAGTAGCTGAGATTACAGGTGCATGCCACCACTCCCAGCTAGCTTTCCATATTCTTGGTAGAAACGGGGCTTTCTACTCCGTTGGCAAGGCTGGTCTCAAACTCCTGACCTCAAGTGATCCGCCTGCCTCTGCCTCCCAAAGGGCTGAGATTACAGGTGTGAGCCACCGCACCTGGCCCCTGAATATATGTATTTCGATAGAGGACTGCCAAAGACCCCAAACCAGTGTCTGGTTTCAAGGCGCTTGTGATCTGGCTCTACCTTTCTTACCCACCTGTACTTCCTTCACGTCTCCAGGCTCTATGACTTGGCCTGCTTGGTTTTTCCACTGGCTCACAAAAAAAATAAGTTTTCATCTGCTCACCTCTTAGGTGCTGTCACTGTCTGAAACTGCCTTTTGCTTGATTGACATTTATCCTATTTTTGAACCAAATTCTTTCTCTCCCTGTAGAATTTTGTTCATCTTATCTCCTCTATGACTCTTCCTGCCTTCCCTCATCATTCTAGCCCTCGCTGATCACCTTCCACCAGGAACTCTACAAGACTTGGGGTCTGTTCAAAATCACAGAAACCCTATTTTCTGCCTATTAGTTAACTTATGAATACATATTAGATAATAATGAATTGAAATAAATGAATAAGAAATAAGAAGTGTCTTGATTCATGTTATTTGAATTAATCTCATCTCCTGATTGGATTTATAGCTGCCTGGGGGTCAGGTTCCACATTTTATGTCCCCATAGTACCTGCTCCCATGTGGAGAACCTCCTGGGTGATGGATAATTTGATTAATGGAATAATTCTAAAGATAAAATTCCAGATCTTTCAGAAGGTCCTTTTTAGCTGTGTGATTTTTCAACAGATGTGTATTAATGGAAAACACCTGCAAATAAGTCAGAGCCTTAACAAACCCTTGACAAAATCATTCTGAAGTGGTGCTCTATCTTTTTTGTTTTGTTGTTTTGTTTTGTTTTGTTTTTTGAGACGGAGTCTCACTCTGTTGCCCAGGCTGGAGTGCAGTGGCCGGATCTCAGCTCACTGCAAGCTCCGCCTCCCGGGTTCACGCCATTCTCCTCCCTCAGCCTCCCAAGTAGCTGGGACTACAGGCGCCCGCCACCTCGCCCGGCTAGTTTTTTGTATTTTTAGTAGAGATGGGGTTTCACCGTATTAGCCAGGATGGTCTCGATCTCCTGACCTCATGATCTGCCTGCCTCGGCCTCCCAAAGTGAGGGGATTATGGATGTGAGCCACTGCGCCTGGCTGGTATTCTATCTTTAGAGATTCCTTAACTTCAAAAAGCCATTTTCTCCTATGAGAGAAGAAAATTCTAGGGATGATAGAATTTTCTTACATCCAATTACACCTTAAGCTCCCCTTTACCTGCTTTGGGTGTAACAGCAGTCTTTCCAAAGCTGTGAAGGCTAATGTTTACATTAAGGGTAAAGGGATTTTCCCGATGATGAAATGTGACACCCGTGAGCATCCACTCGAAGAGCATAGTGAGTGGTCAAACTGCTGTCAGCAGAACCGCAGGAGGATTTTCCATTTACTTCTTCCAGGAGCACTATTTTGTTGATCCTGCACCTCCCACCCCCTTCCTGCTGTTAGTCATGGTTGTCATTCCTCCTCCTGGTGGTGTTTTAGTTTTTGGTCTGCTTGTCTTCTAAGGAGATTCCTCTTGAGTTCCTGATGGCTTGAGGCCAGTGGATTTATGGGTTAATGACCACAAAGCCCTTTAAGCATCTTAGATAAAAGGATGTGTCCCAGGTATTAATTATTGTTATTTTAAAATCTAGCGTTATAGAATTAACCCATCTGCGGCTAGGCCTGAAGGATACGAGGGGCCTTTTTGCCTATACACATCCAAATTACTCACAGCTCATTTCTTTTGGCTTCTATGCTACAATAACATCAGAACAAACAGCTCAGATATGGCTTTGATTAATCAAAATACACTGATTACAATGAGTCCAATAAAAATGGAAATAAAACAGTCAGGACACGAAACACCTTATGTCAAACACCTATTTATGTTGTTTCCTTCTCACATAAACAGAGCTGGAGGGAATGTTAAAGGTTACCTTGCCTAACCCCTATTAATGATTAGTAATAAGCAAGCCAATGGTATATGAGGAATTTAATAATAAGGAAGCAGAGGCCCAGAGATGAAGGGATGTGCTTACCATATGCAATGTTGAAGATGACAGCCAAGGTTTGTTGTCTCCTGGCCATATTCTTGCTGTTGTACCAGGCAGCCTTTCCTGACTCTTCCCACCTTATAAGGACTGGCTTTTAGGGAGACCTGAGCCCTTAAGCATGATTTGATCAGAATAATAACAACAACAAAAAGAATATGAAAGTGCATCACATATTCTTCATCCTGCAGCTATCATGACTGGTCATGTGAGGATGGGCTGTGTGGGACAGAATGCATCGGTCAGGAGTGGCCCATTTGTTCTTTTGCTCACTGGCATCTCCAGGGATGGCTTCACGAGGGTGTAACCAGTGCAGTTGTATGGTGAACCCCATTCAGAAGGGCCCTGGGCTTGGAATTTGACACTGTGGTCACCATATTGAAATTGTTAATACTTGCATCTTTGAATTTGTGTTTGGTAAGTGAAGTGGGGCAGGACACAGAAGCACGCACTGAGGCTTGAGTCTTGACTCACACCCCACCCTGCCTTCCATGGCCTCCCCTCCTTCCTGAGACAGGTTCTTGGCCACCCATTCTATGCCACCATGTGGTGTCCTGTGTTGCCCGGCTGGCCTCCCCATTTCTGTGTCTGCTCTGTGACTACTGCCACCTGTCACCTGGGCTCACCTGTCTGCCATGGGTTGGGATGGTGGGCCCTTAGAAAGGGGGAATTAACTTGTTCATTTCCAAGCAGGGCTGCATATTTTTTCTTTCTTTCTCTCTCTCTTTTCTTTCTTTCTGTCTCTTTCTCTTTCTTTCTTTTCTTTCTTTCTTTCTCTTTCTTTCCCTTTCTTTTCCTTCTTTCTTTCTTTCTCTTTCTTTCTTTCTTTTCTGCTTTCTTTTTGCTTTCTTTTCTCTTTCTCCTCCCTCCCTCCCTCCCTCCCTCCCTCCCTCCCTCCCTTCCTTCCTTTCTTCCTTCCTTCCTTCCTTCCTTCTTCCTTTCTTCCTTTCTCTTTCTTTTTTCTTTCCTTGTTTTCTTGAGACGGAGTCTAGTTCTGTTTCCCAGGCTGGAATGCAGTGGCACAATCTCAGCTCACTGCAACCTCTGTCTCCTGAGTTCAAGTGATTCTCATACCTCAGTTTCCTGAGTAGCTGGGATTACAGGCATGAGCCACAACACCCAGCTAATTTTTGCATTTTTAGTAGAGATGGCGTTTCACCATGTTGGCTAGGCTGGTCTTGAACTCCTGACCTCAAGTATTCCACCCACCTCGGCCTCCCAAAGTGCTGGGATTACAGGTGTGAACCATGGACCCAGCCTGGACCACATATTTTTGTTTTACATTTGGCTCCAGAAACTATATAGCTGATCCTGGGCATCTTATTTGGTTTTCTGTTATTTGATGCCTAGTCTGATCAATTTTATATTAGGACGTGAACATTGTACAGTTTAATTTTATATTGATATAATGTTGAATTAGTTGTGAAGCGCCATAGCAATTGATCAGCAAATTGTCAAGACTTTCAGCTGAGTATCACTTAAGAATGTCAAGATATTTTTTGGAATGGAAGTTATTCTACTTTTTTTTTTTTTCAGTTTGTAGCTATTATAACACTTTAACTGAACTAGTATACATTCTCTTATACAGAGCTGCTTTATAGCTCTTATATAGAGTTGCTTTAAAGAAGAAAACAGATGATATAAAAATATAGAGGTACATTCAAGTTCAGCTTGTTGACACCTTCACTATTACAGAATAATAGGAGGCAATGTTTTTTATGTAATTACAGTCTGATACAGATTTTGTGATTCAATTAAATCACAACACTGAAGTTGCAAATTGCCAACACTTTTAGTCAGACCAGGTGTGACTGACAAGACAATTTTTATGAAGAATTTGTTGTGCATCTGGAAGTATAAATTTGACAATACTGAGAAAAATGTTGACCCTAATAACAGTTTTTGGGCCAGGTGTGGTGGCTTGCGTCTGTAATCCCAGACTTTGGGAGGCTGAGGCTGGCAGATTGCTTGAGCCCAAGAGTTCAAGACCAGACTGGGCAACATGGCAAAACCTATCTCTACAAAAAATACAAATATTAGTCAGGCATGGTGGTGCACACCTGTAGTCCTAGTTACTCAGGAGGCTGAGGTGGGAGGATCACTTGAGCCCAAGAGGTTGAAGCTGCAGTGAGCCGAGATGGTGCCACTGCACTCCAGCCTGGGTGACAGAGTGAGACCCTGTCTCAAACTGCCTCCGCCAAAACCCAAAAGAGAATACTGTTTTTTATTTTATTTGAGTTGCATTCTAAAAAGGAAAAAGTACATAGAAGACCTGATAGTGAAGATTATTTAAATGCGATTTTATAAAATATGCAAGGCTTAACAGAAATGACAGATTCAACATACTATTTATAAACAAAAGTTTATAATTGAAAGCTTAGGATCTTCAAAATAAAAAAATACCTGGAAATACAACATAATATCTTGTCAATAAGTCAAAGAAATGTTTCCAAAGGAAAAAATACATATAATTGTTAAAAATTTATAAGTTGTCAACTACTATTAATGAAAGAGCCATATAATCACCTATTTAGTAGTGTATTAGGGGTAAAAAAGAAAATGGGTCATGCAGCTGTCAAAAATTACTCTTCCAGGATGGATCAGATGGTACGTAGGATTTTTTATGATAAAATGATGAATCAGCTGAAAAATTAAAAATTATACCTTTTAGTATCCCATAATATCTCATCACATCTATACTATTACAGAACAATAAGATGCAATGTTTTTGAATGCAATGACAGTCTGGTACAGATTTTGTGATTCAACTTAATGAAAGCACTGATATTGCAAGTTGCCAACACTTTTAGTCAGATCCAATATGACTGACAAGACAATTTTTATGAAGAATTCGTTGTATTGTTTAAATTTTATTTTATTTTATTTTATTTTGAGATGGAGTTTCACTCTTGTTGCCCAGGCTGGAGTGCAGTGGTGCAATCTTGGCTCACTGCAACCTCCACCTCCTGGGTTCAAGTGATTCTTGTGCCTCAGCCTCCCGAGTAGCTGGGATTACAGGTGTGCACCACCATGCCCGGCTAATTTTTTTTTTTGTATTTTTAGTAGAGATGAGGTTTCACCATGTTGGCCAGGCTGGTCTCAAACTCCTGACCTCAGGTGACCTGCCCGCCTTGGCCTCCCAAAGTGCTGGGATTACAGGCGTGAGCCACCGCACCCAGCCTTAAATTTTATTTTACCCTCAACTGGATTAGTTATAATCTCCTAGTTGGAAAAGTATATTGTTTATTGAACATTATTATTTTTTTTTAAATTTTAACTTTTATTTTAGGTTTGTGGGTACATGTGAAGGTTTGTTACATAGGTAAACATGTGTCATGGGGTTTGTTGTACCTAATATCTCATCATCCAGGTATGAAGCCCAGTGCCCAATAGTTATATTTGCTGCTCCTCTGCCACCTCCCACCCTCTCCCATCAAGTAGCCCCCCGTGTCTGTTGTTTCCTTCTTTGTGCTCATAATCTCTCATCATTTAGCTCCCCATTATAAGTGAGAATATGTGGTATTTGGCTTTCTGTTTCTGTGTTAATTTGCTAAGAATAATGGCCTCCAGCTCCATCTATGTTCCGGCAAAAGGCATGATCTCATTGTATTTTATAGATGCATAGTCTTCCATGGTGTATATGTCCCACATTTTCTTTATCTAATCTGTCATGGACGCACATTTAAGTTGATTCCATGTGTTTGCTATTGTGAAGAGTGCTGCAATGAACATTCGTGTGCATGTGTCTTTATGGTAGATTGATTTGCATTCCTTTGGGTATATAGCCAGTAATGGGATTGCTGGGTCCAATGGTAGTTCTGTTTTTAGCTCTTTGAGGAATTGCCATACATTGAATATTATTTAAACTGAAAAAAATGTAAAGGAATGATGAGTGTGGACAACAAATACAACCAGAAAATATAGCGGAATTAATAAATATTGTTTAAAAAACTACTAACAGCCTTGGTTTATTCATCATAAGGCTTTGGCACCTGAAGAAATTTTCCCGAACTTCACAGATTTATTGAAATCAAATGAGATGCCAGTGGGCAAAACTTGTAGAAATATTTTGTTCAGATATTGGAGCTGACATATTCGCTTACCACACATAGTCGAAGTCCTGGTTTCCATGAGGGAAAAATAGTCAAAAATAAGATTTAGATTTTGTTAAACTGAAAAACTATTTCATCTGGCAAATATTTTTGGATATGGTATTTGGATAGTAAAAGTGCACATTTAGCTGATTTGGGGGCATTATTTTCCCCTTTTTTAAAGACAGAGTCTTGCTCTGTCACCTGGGCTGGAGTTCAGTGGTGCCATCAAACTCACTGCGGCCTCAAACTCCTGGGCTCAGGCATAACTGGAAATACAGGTGCACACCACCATGCTCAGATAATATATTTTTTTAATTAAAAAAAATTTTGGCCCAGCGCAGTGGCTCATGATTGTAATCCCAGCACTTTGGGAGGCCAAGGTGGGTGGAACACAAGGTCAGGAGTTTGAGACTAGCCTGGCCAACATGGTGAAACCTGTCTCTACTAAAAATACAAAAATTTGCCAGGCGTGGTGGCACGTACCTGTAATCCCAGCTGCTTGGGAGCCGAGATCACGCCACTGCACTCCAGCCTGGGACAGAGCAAGACTCCGTCTCAAAAAAAAAAAAAAAAAATTTAGACCGGGTGTCGTGGCTCATGCCTGTAATCCAGCGCTTTGGAAGGCCGAGGTGGGTGGATCTCTTGAGGCCAGGAATTCGAGACCAGCCTGGCCAACATGGCAAAACCATCTCTACTAAAAATACAAAAATTAGCTGGGTGTGGTGGTGCACACCTGTAATCCCAGCTGCTCAGGAGGCTGAGACACAAGAATTGCTTGAACCCAGGAGGCAGAGGTTGCAGTGAGCCAAGATCATACCATTACACTCCATCCTGGGTGATGGAGCAAGACTCTGTCTTAAAAACAAAAACAATTAAAAATTTTTTCATGAAGACAGAAATTCGCTATTCCAGACTGGTCTTGAACACCTGGCATCAAGCAATCATTCTGCCTCAGCCTCCCAAATTGCTGGGATTACAGGCGCGCACCACTGCACTCAGCTGTACAATACACTTTAATATGTTAAACACATTTAAGGAATCTAAAAGGCAGCAATTTTAAAAGGTGGCTGTAAGTATCATACATTCCTCCCATTGAGAGGTGGGGTCTAATTCCTCTCCACTTGAATCTAGGCTGGCTTTAGTGACTCTCTTGTAACCAATAAAATGTGGTGGGAGTGAGGATGCATGAATTCCAAGGCTAGGTGAAAATTAACCTTGCAGCTTCTGCTTCGGTCTTTTGGAATACTTGGTCCAAAGGCTCTTCCTAGGACACAGCTGCTGTGTTGTGAAAACCCCAAGCTACATAAGAGACCACATATAGACTCTCTGGTCAATAGTACCAGCTGAGCCCAGCCTGCTAGCTATCCTTGACAAAGCACCAGGCATGTGAATGGAAAAGCCATCTGGGAAATTAATCGTCTTGTTCCAGTTCTTCAATTGAAACTCCGTAAGCAGAATTTATGTGTATATCTGTATGCAAGAATTATTCACATTGCTATCGGTTTTCCATATGTTGACTTTTATTTCTACAGAGTGTTAAAATAGCCTAGTCAAAATCAAAGGCACATATCCCTATAGGATCAAATAGTCCCAGAGGCACCAGCATTCCATTGAAGGGATGCTCATTCCTAAGTCTTAAAATTTTCCTTATAAAGGTAATAATGACGCTGCTGGATGTTCCCAACATTGTTGCAACACGTAGAAGAGAACATTACAAAATCAGTTTGAGAAATAAAATTAGAGATATTGCTACATCTCATTTTTCTTTCAAAGTCACAATGATTACTTTTCAGAAGAAAATATGAAGCTTGACACAAAAGCATTTCAATAAAAGATCTATTTTCTTTTCAAATCTCTAAATCAATAATTGAATTAAACCTGGTGAACAAAGAAGAGAATAACTGATTGTATTTAATTCTTTTCTTTTATTTATTATTATTATTATTTTGAGACAGGGTCTCATTTTTTCACCCAGGCTGGAGTGCAGTGGCATGACCTTAGTTCACTGCAGCTTCGACTTTCTAAGCTCAAGTGATCCTCCCACCTTAACCTCCCAAGTAGCTGGGACCACCATGCCTGTCTAATTTTTGTATTTTTTGTAGAGATGAGGGTTGCCATGTTGCCCAAACTGGTCTTGAACTTGCGGGCTTAAGTGATCCACCCACCTTGGCTGTCCAAAGTGCAGGGAGTATAGGCGTGCCCCACCGTGCCTGGCCTGTATTTAATTCTTATACTGAAGAATGATTAAAAGACATAATGTATATTATGTGGATTAAGACTGAAGAAAAATTTCAGTGCTACTATCATAACTGGTGTATTACTATTGTTAACAATTGCTACAGCCTATTTGTGTGAATTTTTAGGATTTCAACTTTGACTGGATTTTAAAAAGAAAGAAACTAGGTTGAACAATGTATGAGATGTACTTATTGCCTCAGGTATTCCACAGAATGAATTCATAAATGCTTTAGCGTATCTGTGCACTAAATAAAAATCATGTCTGCATTTCTGTTTTGTGTTATTTTGGATTTTTATAATCTATATAAATATCAATAAAATAATATGTGATATTAGCTTTGCTATGCTTTTATTTTACATTGGTAGCAATGGTAAATATTATTTTGTGAAACGTTTGAGGGGTATGTGTGCGTAAGTGTGTGTGTTTGTCCTGGGTTCAATGTAAAATGTATTTCTGACTGGGGACTAGGGTAAAAGAAAATTTTGAAGCCAGGCATGGTGGCTCATGCCTGCAATCCCAGCACTTTGGGAGGCTGAGGCAGGCGAATCACCTGAGGTTGGGAGTTCGAGACCAGCCTGACCAACATGGAGAAACCCCGTCTCTACTAAAAAATACAAAAAATTAGCCGGGTGTGGTGGTGCATACCTGTAATCCCAGCTACTCAGGAGGGTGAGGCAGGAGAATCACTTGAAATGAAGCAGAGGTTGTGGTGAGCCGAGATCATGCCATTGCACTCCAACCTGGGCAACAGGAGTGAAACTCCACCTCAAAAAAAAAAAAAAAGAAAAAATGTTTTTGAAAACACTAGTCGCATCAAATGAGCACTGACTTGGAGTCGGACTTAATTTTGGATGCCTGCTCTCTGATCTTGGGCAAGTTTCTTGATTTTCTGAACTTAAACAAATGTTTCCTCTTCCCTGTGGCATATTAGCAGAAAGGAAAACCATCAATGATGGTTTTCAGGTAATTTGGTCTGAGCTGAGTTAAAGGGTTTTGAAAGCAAAGTAATTATATAAACCATATCTGAGGTTGAAAAGAGTGCAACTTAAGGATTCTAATAATTTTATTTATTTATTTATTTATTTATTTATTTATTTATTTATTTTGAGATGAAGCATTGCTCTGCTGCCCAGGCTGGAGTGCAGTGGTGTGATCTCAACTCACTGCAACCTCTGCCTCCTGGGTTCAAGCAATTCTCTTGCCTCAGTCTCCTGAGTAAATGGGATTACAGGCACGTGCCACCACAACTGGCTAATTTTTGTATATTTAGTACAGATAGGGTTTTACCATGTTGACCAGGCTGGTCTTGAACTCCTGACCTCAAGTGATCCACCCACCTGGGTCTCCCAAAGTGCTGGGATTACAGGCATGAGTCACTGTGCCCAGCCAGGATTCTAACAATTTCAAAGGATTTTTATATGTAATTATCAACATGCAAATTATTATGTTAAATTCAAGTATTAAGTCTACATATTAATGTAGTCCATTTATTTACTCTTAGACTCTCTCCCTAGAAATATATCGTTAGTGTTCATTTATCTGCTTGTTCATTCTTTTAATGACTTTTTTTGAGCATCTATTTTGTGCTGAGTACTGTGCTTCTGCTTGAGATACTACAGTGGGCCGGGCGCGGTGGCTCAAGCCTGTAATCCCAGCACTTTGGGAGGCCGAGACGGGCGGATCACGAGGTCAGGAGATCGAGACCATCCTGGCTAACACGGTGAAACCCCGTCTCTACTAAAAAAATACAAAAACTAGCCGGGCGAGGTGGCGGGCGCCTGTAGTCCCAGCTACATCGGGAGGCTGAGGCAGGAGAATGGCATGAACCCGGGAGGCGGAGCTTGCAGTGAGCTGAGATCCGGCCACTGCACTCCAGCCCGGGCGACAGAGCGAGACTCCGTCTCAAAAAAAAAAAAAAAAAAAAAAAAAAAAAAAGAGATACTACAGTGAACAAGACTCAGGGCCCACTACCTGTGTTTAAGTTGCTTACCTACTGGGTGGGGTGGAAGGTAGGCGGGTAAGGAAAACATCAGTAGACATTCAGCCTATTCTGTGGTTCATAGGCGTGGGGTTCAGAGAAGACCTTTCAGAAGAGACGTCTAAGTCAGGTCAAGTGAGGTGTAGGAGAGCTCTGGATGGAGGAAGGAGCCTGAACAATGTCCACAGCAAGGACAACCACAGTCTCTTCCCCAAATAACAAGTGAGTGAGTGTAGCGGGAGGATGGATAGGTGAGAGAGGAGGAGGAGGCCCTGTAGCCCGATCATCCAGGGAGGGTGTGGCTGTGTTGAGGGGTATAAATGTTATTCTGAGAGTTAACTGTCTTTATTGTATTTAAGCTATAAAGCGCATTACAGTTAATTAATTCATTCATTTATGCAACACATTTTTAGGGGCATCCATAGCTGCTCGTTGTGCTTAATGCTGTGGATATAGTGGTAAACAAAGCAGGCACAGTTCTTGGCCTCAACGAGCTTACAGTTTGGTGGGAGAGCAACCAATAGAACAACAAATAAAACGTGTGCATACATAATATACTAGTGTGAAAATGCTGTAAAAGATGTTGTGGTAGAGAATAACAGAGTGAGGGTCCCTCTAACAGGTTGGGTGAGGAGGGCCTCCCTGAGTAGGCACCATGTAAGCAGAGACCCAGAGGAGATGAAAGATCCAGCCGCGCCCATGCCGAGTGGCAAGAAGAACATTCCAGGTGGAGAGGGCAAGATAAGCAGGAGCCCTAAGCTGCCAAAGAGCATGGTGTGTTTGAGAAATACAGAGATCCACTGTATCTGCAGCAAGCAGGGGAGGAGCAAAGAATGAGCCTGGAGTAGGAAGTGGGCGTCAGATGATACAGAGAGCTTGAGTCCCGGGGAATGGAATCTGATGCAACAGGAAACTGTGAAAAGGTGTTAAGCAAGAAAGTGACAGCTTCTACTACAAAGATCAATCTGCTTCAGACTGTCTAATGCACGATGGAACACGAGGCATTGAGAATGGATTAGAAAAGACCAGGGTAGGAAGCAGGAGACCATCTCAAGAGTCCGTGTGCGGCATGACGGTGGTTATTAGTCCCCCAGGGTCGGGTGGAGTGATGGAGAGAGACAATAAGATTCAAGAGACACTTTGGAGGTGGAATCTCTGTCTTGCTCGTGGTTAGGAGACAGAGAATGAAGAACGGCTCCTGGAACCCCAGATCTGCTCCACCAGCCCAGATCTTTCGCATCTCAGTTAGTAGCTAAGCCATTCTTCTACGTGCTCAAACCAAGAATCCTGGTGGCATCTTGATTCCTCTCTTTCTTTCATGTAAAGTCCACCAGGAAATCCTGTTGGATCTACCTTCAAAATATCACAGACTCTGAACACTTCTCACTACTTCAGTGACACCATCCAAGTCCAAGTGACCATCACCTCCTGTCTACTTGGCTGCAGGAGACTCCTAACCAGCCGTCTGCTTCTGACCTCGGCCCCCAGCCCCAACCCTGACCCCTTCACAGTATATGATCCAAAGAGCAGCCAGAGGGATTCTAGCAACACTTGATTTTATCACTGCTCTGCTTGAAGTCCTACAATGGCCTTCTCCATGTTATACAGAAGAAAAATCAAAGCCTCTGAAGTGACTTCTAAGTCCTTACCAGACCTGCCCACTCCTGTCACCTCTCTGTGCTTCCCCTGGGCTCTCTGTTTCAGCCCCTCTGACCTCTAAGTTCCTCGACCGCACAGGCCCGCCCCGTCTGACAGCCTTTGCGCCTGGGATGGGCTTCCCCCAGGTTGCATCTGGCCAACCCCCTTACTATTTTCAAGTCTTGCTTCTCCAGGAGGGCTTCCCTGGCCACATCGGCAGGAACTGCACACCACCCTCTCCATACCGACCTCCCAAACACTGCCATTCTCTTCAGTCTACTTTTAAATTTTGCCATCGCACTTACTACTTTCTAAGACATAATATAATATGCTATTAAAATTTACATGGGTATTATTTGCTATCTATATCCCCTACTCTATAAGGGTAAGGGTCTTTGTTTTGTTCGCTTATAAACGGAATTGCCTGGGACAGTGCTTGGCATACTGGAGAGGTTCAATACATGTGAAATGAATGAACATGAGAGGGAGTCACGAATGTGTTAAGCCAGAGGGTGGGCCAAACACCACAAACAACGAGGCGCAGGCCAAAGCCTGGTTAATAGGGAGGAATTATAGGCAGGGGTCAGCAAAATGTATGTGGCCTCCCAAGTTCTCACTCCTGGCCAGGCAGGGCTAGAGGCACTGTAGGTTTGTGCTCCAGGAAACGTCCCCACTGTTTCCCACCCATCCCCCCACTTTACTTAAGAGAAGTTGGGGGGAGACAGGAAACAGCTGGCAGCCTGCTCAAGTGCAAATGTGAGATTCCCAAGGAGGGGGATGATACTATTGCCTAGAGGAATATTCTGAGCTCAGATGATAGTCACATAGGGAGAAAGATGATGCCTGAGGGCCGTCCAGCTAACAGGGAAGATGTCTCTATTCAGGATGATTTTGTGTTTTGATTTGAGCACATAGGTGAATGGTAGTGCTATTTAGAGATATGGGGAAGCTGGAGGCATGAAAAAGAGGGAGGAAAAGTGTGCAGTGAGAGTTCAATTTTGGATGTGCCGTTTGAAGTATCTGCAAATTCCTTGTATGACTATGTCAAATAGGTCACTGGATATACGCATTTTGAGCATCCGGATTTATTTCCGCATTTTTATACTTTTCCTCATGTGCCAACTTCCTGTTGGCATCCTAAGCAGGTACCAGGCTGGTGGCACAGTCAGGACACCCCTCTCCCTCCTCATTCCTCACCTTTCTTTCAGCAATTTCATGAATTGGGAAACACATTCATTCATTTATCCATCCCACAATCATACACCAAGCTTTCACTATATACTGGTACTCGGCTGGGAACTGAGACTACAAAAATAAATAATACTAAACATCAGCAGTCAAGAAAACCACATCTAATTGGGGCTGGTAAATTAAATAGTTGAGATTTACACACTGTGAAGTATGTGTAACTTGAAGAAGAAATGAATATTTCCCTGACTCTACCTCTCTTCCTACTAGAAAAAGACCTCGAAAAGAGGGTGGATCTTACCCATTCCTTAGAAGCCCTTACAAATGGCACTTTAACAACTTTTGTCATGTTAAGGTCAGGAGCAATGGCTCTTGCCTATAATCCCAGCATTTTGGGAGGCCTAATCAGGCAGATTGCTTGAGGCCATGAGTTTGAGACCAGCCTGGCCAACATGGTAAAGCCCCTTCTCTACTAAAAATTCAAAACTTCGCCAGGTGTGGTGGCACATGTACCTGTAATCCCAGCTACTTGGGAGGCTAAGGCATGAGAATCACTTGAACCCAGGAGGCAGAGGTTGCAGTGAGCCTAGATTGTGTCACTGCACTCTGGCCTGGGTGATAGAGTGACTCTGTCTGAAAAAAAAAAAAACCAGAATTTTTGTTATGTTTTTGTATCAAAGAGGAATTATTCAGTGTATGTCTCAGCAGTAAACCCATTTCTTATTTCTGCATGCCTGAGGGTGACATTTTGAAAGGAGATGAGATGAAAAAAAAACTGAAGTCAAGAAGAGAGATGGGCTGTAAATAAATCCTTAGGAGCCAATAGGTCATGGATGGTCACAGAACCCATGTGCACGATTTTCATGGTCATGGATGACCTGCTGTTGGGAGTGGGCACAATGACATGACGCAGCCAGAAGAGGGTAGAGAATCCTCTCCTGGGGACACCAACATTTAGGGGTGGGCAGTGAGAGATGCGCCTATGAAAGAAGTGGGGAGGTAGGTCTGAGGCAGGTGCACCTGGAGAATGGCAGGTCACAGGTACCAGAGGAAGAATACCAGGGAGAAGGAGGGGTCTCAGTATCGATCAGTACAGAGGAGCTGTTCAGCCTGATAAAGGCCAACTATGCTGGACTTCATGATGATCAGTTTCAGAGAAAGTGAATGTCAATGAGTGGAGGAAATGAGGGGGAAGGATGTAAACACTCTGTGTAAAGTCATTTCTAAGGCAATTTATAGAGGTAAGGAGAGAGCTGAGATGTACCTGGAAAGCAAGATTAGATTGAAGGAAGATGTTTTTTGTTGTTCCAATTAAAGAGATGTGAGCATGAATTTATGTTGAGAAGGAGGAGCCAGAGACCAGGGAGAAGCTGAAATAACAAGGACAGAGTAGATGGTAGAATGAAATTCCTGAGGAAGGGAGAGACCTGGCCCCCAGCACAGGTGACAGGATGAGCTGTGGATGGAAGGTGGGACACCTAATCCTCTGAGTGAGGGAAGGAGGCAAAGGTGGTGTTCTCCAATGACCAAGAAGCCTCTTCTCCTAATAATTAAATCAACTCCCGTAAGTCCACTTCCTCCATGGAGCCTTTGCAGATACATGCAAGTGCTGAAGCTTCCTTTTGATTCTTAGAATGGTCAAGGCTTTGCTGGGCTGTGCCTCCAGTTTAGGGCCCCCCATCATAAGACACATTCTGCTCACACCGGCAGACACCCTGGTGTGAATCCACAATCTGCTAGCCCCTAAGAAAGGGCTCTAAAAAGCAAGCAGAGACAACAGGATCACAAACATACATTATATATTCAGAAGTCTGTCACAGACATTATGTAAGAAGGGGCAATAGTCTTGTGTTTGTATTGGTGGCATAAGAATTTCTTTTAGCTTAGTTTTACTTTATGAGAGGAAACAAGGGCTGCTAATTTGACAAGCGGCAAACAGGTTGCTGCTGGGTATCTATGGTGCTTCTGGAGTTTTGATCTCATGGTGTTTGTTCATTTAAATTCCAGGCAGCAGCACATACCCTAGGGACACAGGGATTATATCACTGCCACTTTGGCTGAGCCATGGAGTAAATTATACAGGGATGAGGGAACAACCACCCAGCGTACTCACTGGTAGGTTCCCACCCTGCCTTATTTCCTTTCTTGCCAGCCAGGGAAACTGGCCATTGAACTGAGCATTTAGTACTGTATTGCAGAACGGATAAGAGCATGGGCTCAAATTCTGACTCTGTCACAGATCATCTGTGTAGCCTGGAGCATGCTAATGAGCCTCTCCGACTGCCCCAGTTCATCTGTACGTGGGGTAGAGATGATGGTGCTAGTGAACACCTCATAGGGCTGTGTAGAATACGTAAGGTAGTTCATGGAACAAGTTTGCACAGTTCCTGGGACGTGGTGAATGCTCAATAAATATTAGCTATCAATAGCTCTCATTTTTAAAAATTCCAGCCAATCTACATTAATAGAACGGAGCATCTATGGTGCACACATCCTTTATGCTATGGGTATGGGGTGGGGATTATAAATCATAGAGAAAAAGGAGTGTTCCTGAAGGGAGTAAGGAAGAATTCAGACTTTTGAGCTGGACTCTAAAGGGATTGGGGATTGTAGGTGTGGGAGCAGTGTGAGTGAAGGCATGAAGGCAGTGGGGAGGCTGCCAGGGGAACCAGCAATAATTCCAGTGCTGCTGGAAGGTAAGGAACCCAAAAGGGAGCAAGAGGCAGGATATGAGAAGAGCTGGGGTTTGAGCCCACTCTTGAAACGACTTTTTTGGCTGGATGTGGTGGCTCATGCCTGTAATCCCAGCACTTTGGGAGGCCGGGGCAGGCAGATCACTTGAGGTCAGGAGTTCAAGAATAGCCTGGTCAACATGGTGAAAGCCCATCTCTACTAAAAATACAAAAAAATTAGCTGGGTATGGTGCACACCTGTAGTCCCAGCTACTCAGGAGGCTGAGGCAAGAGAATCATTTGAACCGAAGAGGCGGAGGTTGCAGTGAACAGAGATCGCACCACTGCACTCCAGGCTGGGTGACTCAGTGAGACTCCATCTTAAAAAAAAAAAAAAAAAAAAAAAGACTTTTTGATGAGGGTCTAATTAAATTCATTGCCAAGGAGACAGGAGGTCTTTTTACCTGGAGTTTGATTATGCAATAGCTCTTCATAGCCTACACCAATTCTTGCCATACCTTCAGCCCACTCTGGCATTTCCACCTTACACGGTTTGATTCTTGATTCTGCATTTGTCGATATTGTTTGGGTCTGTCCCCAGTTCCTCTAGAATAATGTTGCTATAGAAACAAAATTACTTCTTTTTTTTTTTTTTTTTTGAGACGGAGTCTCGCTCTGTCACCCAGACTGGAGTGCAGTGGCCAGATCTCAGCTCACTGCAACCTCTGCCTCCCGGGTTCAGGCCATTCTTCTGCCTCAGCCTTCCGAGTAGCTGGGACTACAGGCGCCCGCCACTGCGCCCGGCTAGTTTTTTGTAATTTTTAGTAGAGATGGGGTTTCACCGTGTTAGCCAGGATGGTCTCGATCTCCTGACCTCGTGATCTGCCCGTCTCGGCCTCCCAAAGTGCTGGGATTACAGGCTTGAGCCACCGCGCCCGGCCTTAGAAACAAAATTACTTCTAAAGAAAATGGCCAGAGCTAGTTAGAAATATAAATTCAAAGGCAAGATCCATGGCATTCAGTCAACTATATAGCTACCAATGCGGCATGCTATGAAACTTTAATTACTGTGCTCATGATCAAAGTAACATTACTCAGGAGTGGAGAAGCCAAATGTAATTAAAGAGGTTTTTCTTAAACAAGTGATGACCAATTAACTCCCTGAGCTCAGCCAAGCCTTCCACTGTATTTACATACAGTCACCCTATGGCCCTTAAACACTCAGATGAGCATGAGAATGTGGTGGTTGTGCTGTGGAGCATCCAGAACAAATTTTACTGGGTGGTGCTCACAAAACATGCAAGGAATATTCATACCTCGGGAAGATGGCTTCTGGGGGAGGGAAAACATCCTCATATATGCTAATCTGCAGAGGCAGCAGGTTTTTATTTATTTATTTTTTCTGAGACAGAATCTCGCTCTGTCACCCAGGCTGGAGTGCAGTGGCGCGATCTTGGCTCACTGCAACCTCCACCTCCCAGGTTCAGATGATTCTTGTGCCTCAGACTCCTGAGTAGCTGGGACTACAGGTACCTGCCGCCACACTTGGCTAATTTTTATATTTTTAGTAGAGACAGCATTTCACCATGTTGGCCAGGTTGTTCTCGAAGTCCTGACCTCAAGCATTCCACCCGCCTCTGCCCCACAAAGTGCTGGGGTTACAGGTGTGAGCCAGTGTGCCTGGCTGAGGCAGCAGCCTTCAGGCTGTGGTCCTGAGCGTTAAACCTAGAGTACAGTTTAGATTTTATTAATACCTGTATTCTTCTGGTTACTGCTTTCCAATTTACAATCTAAAATATTAGCCATATGCCCTAATCCAGGCCCTAGAGAGGAGTGAGATGGGGCCAGAGGGTTTTTCCATCAGTATATTTTGGGAAAGATACTGACAAGAGGATAACTGGGAATCAGGAAAAAAAGATTGCTTTACTAATCCACAGATGGACAATTAGAAATCCTAGTCTCATTGGTTCTGTTTTTCATTCTTAAGTCCAGAACAAGGACAAACTTCCTTCATTTCCCTGGCTCCTAATCCCTTTTTCTCTTAATTCATTCTATCACTATCATCCAGTCACCTGCTATGGCCTCGCTGTGGGCAGGGGACTGAAGATGCTTCCTCCCTTCCTCATCTTGACCATGCTCCACTGTTTTGGGTTTTCAAAGCGGGAGAGAGGAGAGACGGGGGAAGCAAGAGACACCATGCGGGGAGGCAGTTAGTGTTCCTGAGCCATGTGCCTTGGCTCAGAAGTGAGAATAGGCGGGGTGTGGTGGCTTATGCCTATAATCCCAGCACTTTGGGAGGCTGAGGCAGATGGATCACTTGAGGCCAGGGGTTCGAGACCAGCCTGGCCAATATGGTGAAACCCCATCTCTACTAAAAATACAAAAAGTAGCTGGGCATGGTGGCAGGCACCTGTAATCCCATCTACTTGGCAGGCTGAGGCAGGAGAATCGCTTGAACCCGGGAGGCAGAGGCTGCAGTGAGCCGAGATCACGCCACTGCACTCCAGCCTGGGTGACACAGCGAGACTCTCTCTCAAGAAAAGAAAAAAAAAAAAAAAACAAGTGAGAATATAGAATTAAAGTCTTTACGATCCTCTGCAATCTGGCCTCAACGCATCTCTCCAGCTGATTCCCATCTTCCCAAACTCTTGACCTCAGGTATACACATCTTCACATAGTCCCCTTGCAAAAGACACTGTTGATCAGCTACCTCAAAGCCATTCTGAATATTCTTCTTCCTTGCTGCTCCTCACTATAGACGCTACAAAGCCCAACACACACTATCCCTTGCAGCTATGGATGGCCCTGGGTGTTAGTTTTGGCCCATGAGATAAAAGTAGAACTCTGATGGGTTTTGGGAAGGCTTCTGTTTCTTCATAAAATGGGACAGATGCAACAGATACAGCCTGTCCCCATCTCCCTAATTTCCTGCCTTGAACATGGATGAGATGGCAAGAGCTGCATCAGCCACCTTGTAGCCGTGAGGGAGAGAGAAAGACAAGCACAGAGACATCAACATTGAGCACTGAACCTGTCTCTGGATTTCTTGCTATGTGGGAAAAGAAAACCTTCTTGGCTTAAGCTACTGTTAGTTTTCTGTTACAGTTTCGTGCATTCTTAAATGATAGATCCCCGAGCTAGGTGCTGGGCACACAATGGGGAACAAAGCAGGTATAGGGATCCTCCTTATCAAACTTACAGTCTTGTGTGAGAGACACACACACAAAAGGAAATGAGTAAGTTAAAAAATTACATCCCATGTTGTCCAGCACTGGGCTCTGATCACTCCGGAGGACACAGCTTTCCTCAAGACCTTTGACTCTTGGGGATCTGAGAGAAAAAGAAAACTAATTTTACTGTGGTTTGTATTATGAAAAAAGCAAAAATGTCATGGTATGATGGAGAACTATGGGGGGACTGACTCTATTTTAGCTAGAGGGGCTGTTGAAGGCCTCTTTGAAGAGGAGGCAGTTAAGTTAGGATCTGTAGGATGAGCAGACCTGGCCATTTGAAAAGGAAGTGAAAAGGGAAAGGCAGACAAAACAGCTAGTGCAAGGGCCCTAGGGAAAAAAGGACTGCATGTGTTCAAAGTCCACTGTGGCAGAAGGGTATTAAGGGAGAGATTGGAAAGAAAGAAGTAGTCAGAAGGTGCCAAATCACACAAGGCCTTGCAAGTCATAAAATGGAGTTGAATTTTAGTCTAAGTGCAAAATAAGAATTTTAAAGCAAAGATCCTTTTGGAAGTTGTGTAGAAAATGTGTCCAAGGGGGCAGGAGCAGAAATGTGGAGACATGACAAAGGAAAAAAGGGGTTTGGGCTGGAAGGGGGATGGGAAAGTAACTAGGAAACATATTGGGGAAACTGATGGAAGATAAGGGTAATTTTAGTAAGATTTGTACAGCCTCATCTTGGCATTGACTTCCCATCCCTGGTGACAAGCATGTTCTCCTCTTCCTAGTACAATGAGAGCACCTTTCTCAGGGGAAATTTACATACTGCTTTTAGGTAGAAAAGGGGAGGGCAGACAGCACTTCCTGTATCTGCCATTTCTCCATTGCTTTCAGCTCAAAATAGCCAATTTGCCACAGTGGCATAGTTTGGAGCAATGCCCTGATCCTCTTCAAACTTTTTCCTCATCTCATTCACCAGTCACTAAGTCCTGTTAACCTCTTCTCTAGCTCCCAACTGTCTACTTCTCTCCATCCCCACTGCCATGATCTAGTTTTGACTTAGTCTTGTGACTGGTCTCTCTGTCTCCAGTCATATCCTTTTTCCAGTCTATTTTCCACACTGTAGACAGAACTTTCTTTCTAAAACATAACAGTATCATGTTCCTGCTCAAAGCTGCCCATGCACTTTTCAATTTTCCTTTTTTTCTGTTTTTTTTTTTTTTTTTTTGAGATGGAGTCTTGCTTTGTCACCCAGGCTGGAGTGCAGTGGTGCAATCTTGGCTCACTGCATGCTCCGCCTCCCGGATTCACGCCATTCTCCTGCCTCAGCCTCCTGAGTAGCTGGGACTACAGGCGTTCGCCACCACGCCCGCCTAATTTTTTGTATTTTTAGTAGAGACGGGGTTTCACCATGTTAGCCAGCATGGTCTCAATCTCCTGACCTCATGATCCGCCTGCCTCGGCCTCCCAAAGTGCTGGGATTACAGGTGTGAGCCACCGCGCCCGGCCTCAATTTTCTTAAAACAAAACTTAAACTCCTTGACATGTAATAAGGCCTCTGTGGCTGCACTTTCGTCTTGGCTCCAATGCTTCCCAAGTGTGGGAGCCTGTGGGACCTTCAGCTTCCTCATCTGTGTGTGGGAACAGCAGTACCTTCCTCACAGAGTTGCCCATGGAATAAGTGGGGCACTGCATGCAAAGTGCTAGGCATGGCGTCTGATAGTCAAGGCTGGGTGACTGACGATTTTCACCCAGGAGCTTCAGAAATGGTCATGGCCCATCCCTCAGAAGACTGCTGAAAGGACTCCAGGAAAGATGACATATAGTTCTTGTTCCTCTCCTTAGGAAACCCCACTTTACGTCCAGTAAGAACTCTTCATGGTGAGGATTAAAGCTCATTTTTCTGTTTCCTACAGAAACAGCAAATGGGGTGTGGGTGGGTGCTAAGGTGGGTTTCTCCCTGAAAACCTGTCCAGCTGTCCTAGGGAGGGCTGCTGAGAGTGTGGAGCCCTGGCGCACCATGAGGATCAGAGTACTTTCTACACGCCCTGGGCCCACTGAGAGCTTCATCCTCCCCTGCTCATCATGCATGGGCTCTGTTCCAGCTCAGCTGCATCCCGCTTCCTGCTCACAGCCTTGCATCTGTGTCCTTCTCTGCAGGCCAAAGTGCACTGTTTCTTTCATTCCTATCCTCTTCAGTTAATGAAACTGGACCCCAGCTGCTTCTCATCTCATCCTCCTGAACCAATCCTCCCGGCAAATATCGTGTCTCCAGGATTGTCTGTGCACCACAGTGCAATGATTTTTCTTCTCAGTCTGCTCTTGTGACTCCTGGAACCCTCTGCAGACCACAGTTGCAAACATAATCCTCAACTTATAATCACGGAGTGCTACATAACTGTCATGGGAAATGCCTACTTTAGGGATGGTGTGTGTCCTGGGATCTTCGGGTTTATATTCTGAAGGACTTGGGAGCTCTAAATATAGGGTTCCTGCAATGGTAAACACCATCAATAGTACTCACACCTATATTACCTTCAGGACTGTAGAACCTTGGAAATAATTACACTTATGATTTGTCTCAGCTGTTTAAGTCAATGCCTTTATTTTTAGTTTTTCTGAAGACAAAGCTCTTATAGGAATCACAGATGAAAGGCACAAATCACATTTCCCCCTTAATAACAAAATACGAATTCAATAATTTTAGAAAATCAGTTTTTAGTGACCCAGATGGCTGGAGAAAAGCTGCCAGGATTTTTCTGGTCTACCACAGAATTTTCTAAATCAATGAGAAGGATGCTGCCTATCTTGGCTGTACTATTTCCCACCGTGAGAAAAGAGACTTAGTATATGGAACATGCTTTTTTCAGAAAATTGGCAGTAACTGACTTTGAAGGAAAGTTGGTTAAGTTGGACTTGCAGTTGGATCTTGGGAAGTACTGTCCCCTCCTGCCCCCCGAGGAAGGAGACACAGAGGCACGCTTCCAGGAAGTTCTTGGCTCAGTGGGTCACTCATGTCTTCAACAGCCAGATCTCATTGCGCCGTCCATAGGGCTTCATGGGAGGGTCATAACCGGTGCAGAAGTAGATGTCCCCCTGGTAGGTGGCTGTGCCCTCCAGGGCAGCACGCAGCCGGGTGGCTTGTGCTACGTAGTCTGCTTCCTTGGCATAACCACCGAACTGCCTGGGGGTTCAAGAGCAAGGGCTGGTTAAGAAAGGACATGACCTCTGAGAGAGGGGGAATCTTTAGAAAAAAGAAGTCACGGCCGGGCGCGGTGGCTCAAGCCTGTAATCCCAGCACTTTGGGAGGCCGAGACGGGCGGATCACGAGGTCAGGAGATCGAGACCATCCTGGCTAACACAGTGAAACCCCGTCTCTACTAAAAAAATACAAAAAACTAGCCGGGCGAGATGGCGGGTGCCTGTAGTCCCAGCTACTCGGGAGGCTGAGGCAGGAGAATGGCGTGAACCCGGGAGACAGAGCTTGCAGTGAGCTGAGATCCGGCCACTGCACTCCAGCCTGGGCGACAGAGTGAGACTCCGTCTCAAAAAAAAAAAAGAAAAAAGAAAAAGAAGTCACTCGCCACGCTTATTATGAAAAGCATGCTAGAGTGGTAAGACTGGGGACTGAGTCACTACTTCCTAGATGGGTTGATTTTACCTCTCTGAGCCTCATTTTCCTCATCTGTAAAAGGAGATATATTTTCTTTTTCCTCCAAAGGTATGAGTGTTAAATGCAGTAATAGACATGAAAAACTCTGATGCGGGGCCTGAAACACAGTAGCCGAGTATAAATGTAAGCCTCCCTTTCTTTCTTGAAATATCCCAAGGGGACAGTAGGTTTGCTTTCCCAAAGGCCAAGCCTTCACTGTTTTCTCTGGCTCCCTCTACTGCCCGGTTGCACCTCTTTTCTGCTGCTCTGTCACCACCTTGGGAAGGAGGAAGACTACAGGGGACTTTGGGCACAGCTGCAGCAATGAGTATGGGAGTATGGTAGCTAACGCCCTTCTACAGCAGAGCAGCTCTAGTGACTGAATTCATCACAGCAGTGACTTGTGGCAGCTTCATTCAAAAACAGAGCTAGGCTAGCCTGGGCAACACAAGACCCTGTGTCAAAAAACAAAAAACAAAAAAACAAAAACAAAAAAAACTCAGAGCTAACGAAGGCAAAGACCCAAGGAAGACTTGGAAGGGCCCCACACAAGCTTTAAACATGCCCCAAATAAAGAAATCACTTTTCATAAATCCTTTCTTCTGCTCAAATCATGAAAGCCTTCTTTTTCTAGTAAGGAAAGAGACTGTTCCTAAATCTGGCATTTCTTTTGATGGCAGAAATTGGGGACAGAGAAGCAATAAAGTCTTTCTTTTCAAGATTATTATTCTCTCCCTTACGTCATCTGCTTCTGTCCCAAAATTCATCTTGTAGCCTACCCTAAATATACCACTCTAAATCTGGGTTGCACTAAAATTTTTATTAGAGTCAAGTACATCCCGATTTCTAATGAGCTGTATGACTCAAAAGTCTGAATTTGCACCTGGCCAAGATTAGGCCAAATAATGCATTATTTTTGGTGGAGTCCTCTGAATCATGCTTTGCTCTTTTACAAGTGGGTGGTCATGCTGGACAAGCGTTCAGCATGTTGATTGCAGGGTCACTGATGTGAACACCCAGGATGTTGTCTGTAATGGATTGGTTGTTCTAATGTCTAGACCACAGCTACTGAACATGGATGAAACGGAGACCAATTTTGAATAGCAGAGGCTTGGTTCTTCAAGTACATTGAAGAGATAGTAAGGGAGATGAAGAAAGTTGGGCTCTAGCTTCACTGAGGTTCAAATGAGAGGAAACTGGATTAGTAGACAGATGATGAACAGTCAGGAAAGACTTTTTTCAGGCAATAAAAGACACTGGAGTTTTTTATGAACCATGTCTTTAGATTGAGAACCATTTGTCTGAAATGAAACAGGTGCTGGGGGTGGAAGCAGGTGTTGAGTGCTCTCTGCAGCCCCTACTTGGGCTGTGACACTGAATTGTTCTCTAGGTAAAGGGACAATGTTGGCTCTTTAAGTACTGATTTTGGAAAGCTCCAAAGGAGTGGTCCTCAAATGTCTTCTTTCATCAGTTAGAGGCAAAATGGCTAGTGTGTGCTCAAATCCTAGCTCTGCCCTTTCTAGGTCTTAAGCTAATTCTTTAATTTCTCAAATCTTCAGGTTTTTCACTGGTAAAATAGGAATAGTGATAACATCAGTCCTCGAAGGCCACTGTAAAGATTAAAGGAGAAAAGACTGTGCAAACTGCCCATTGCAGAGCCTGTCACATAGTAAACTCACAACAAACAGTAGCTATTATTGTTACTTGGCAATTTGCTCAGAACAGCCTTTTCCTGACTCCAGGGTGAGGGACATGATGGTAATCTAAAGAAATATCACGGCCGGGTGCAGTGGCTCGCACCTGTAATCCGAGTACTTTGGGAGGCTGAGGCGGGAGGATCACGAGGTCAGGAGATCAAGACCATCCTGGCTAACATGGTGAGATTCCATCTCTACTAAAAAAATACAAAAAAATTAGCCAGGAATGGTGGCGGGTGCCTGTAAGTTCCAGCTACTCAGGAGGCTGAGGCAGGAGAATGGCGTGAACCCAGGAGGCGGAGCTTGTAGTGAGCCAGGATCACGCCACTGCACTCCAGCCTGGGCGACAGAGTGAGACTGTCTCCACAAAAAAAAAAAAAAAAAAAAAAAAA
>NC_045443.1:13040349-13109295 GCF_002776525.5 Piliocolobus tephrosceles
AAAAAAAAAAAAAAAAAAAAAAAAAAAAATCATGTAGCCGAGTGTTGTGGTGCATGCCTGTGGTCCCAGTTACTTGGGAGGCTGAGGCAGGAGCACTGATTGAGGCCAGGAATTGAGACTGCAGTGTGCTCTGATCACATCTGTGAATAGCCACTGCATTCTGGCCTGGACAACATAGTGAGACCCTGTCTCCAAAACAAAATAAAGACAAAAAATACCACTAAAAAAATAACAAAGTAATATTATGAACTGGCTCAATTCTCACTTTCTCAATTAGGCCTACTCTTAAAATGTTTTACACCTTGTAACCCCATTCCCTAACCCCATCCCAATCTTCTTCCTATGTTTTACTTTTTCTTTCTTAACAGCGCTTATCACCTTTTAACATACTATATAATTTAGTCATTCAGTTTATTGTTTATGTTTTGTGTCCTCTGCTAGAATATAGGCTGCACCATGGCAGGGATTTTTATCATTTTTTGGTCACTGATGTACGCTGAACACCTAACATAGTGCCTGAACATATCAGACCCCTCGGTTAAATGAACAATTCGGGGCTAAACAATAAAAATGATGTCTTCAGCCTGACAGAGCTAAAGACGACAGCACTTAGGACATAGTGAGTGAAGTGTTTACATAAGTCTCACTCACTCATTTACATAATCAACATCTGAGCACACACTAAGGGGACAGCGGTGGGAACTCAAACAGGAGAAGTGGATCCACCGCAGCCAGATGCAAAGGCCTCGAAAGACATGCTAAAGAGTTTGAACCTGATCCTAGATGCACAGCTATACCTACGAAAGGGTTTTTTTTTTGAGACAGAGTCTCACTCTGTTACCCAGGCTGGAGTGCAGTGGCGCGATCTTGGCTTATTGCAACCGCCGCCTCCGAGGTTCAAGTGATTTTCCTGCCTTAGCTTACTGACTAGCTGGGACTACAGGCACATGCCCAGCTAATTTTTGTATTTTTAGTACAGAGGGGGTTTCACCATGTTGGCCAGGCTGGTCTCGAACTCCTGACCTCAGGTGATCCACCCGCCTCAGCCTCCTAAAGTGCTGGGATTACAGGTATGAGCCACCACGCCTGTCCTGGAAAGGGTTTTAAAGTAGAGGACTGGCATGATCCAATTGTGTTTTGGAAGGATCCCTCTGGTGACAGTGGAGGGACAGGGGAAATGGCAAGGGGTTGAGAGCTGTGGGGCCACTGGAACCCAGGAACAGCCAAGTGTGAGATGATGAAGGTGGGAGAAAGGCAGATTTGAGAGGTACCTGTATGTGGAGGGAGGTAAGAGACAGAAAGGAAGAGACGATTCTTCAGGGATTCCAGTTAAGCCTCTGGGTAGGAGAAGATGCCGCTAACCAGAATAGGGATTAAAGGCCGAAGAGTAACATTCGGCAGGAAGGGCAGCTGTAGGGGTGTACATGATTTAGTTTGGGGGGCATATGAATATTAAGGTCCCTCTGTGAAATACATTCATGCAACAATTATTATCTCAATGTGTGTCTGACCATGTAAAAACCTCCTTAGGCTTGGGACAGAACTGGAGTCAGAGATACTGATTTGGGAAGGAGAAGGATCTAGTGACAGAAACTTGGGAGTTTCTATCCAGTGAGTAGGTACTGGCTATAATCATGGTAAGAAGCGACATGTGGCAGAGACGTTGTGCAAACAGCAGGCCAGAAGCTTGCTCCTTAGAATCCTAATATCTAAGTGGTGGGTGGAGAAAGAGGACAGGGCAAAGGACAGTGAGAAGGGGCTGAGAAGCAGAAGGAAACTCAGCAGAGAGTGAGATGGAGAATGTCATCATTCAGGGATTCCTAAAATTCACTCTGGGAAAACCCCCAATTCTTTATATTTATTCCCAGGCAGACTGAAATGCTGGTAATGCAGATAAAATTTTCCCTATTGCTTCATCATAGAATCCTTTTACTGGAAAACAAACCAACTGGGTGGGCTATGGGAACAGATACATGAGAGTTCTCCTCTCTGCTAATTTAACCAACCACACTGACTCCCATCACAGAACCGCACAAACAAGCCAGAAACCAAACCCTACCACGAAACCCTGGTGTATGAAGGAAGCCTAGCTCTGGCTGACTCTGCGTGTATTCGTAGACACTTTGCCTCATTGGTTCCTGCCTCAGCTTCCAGTCTGGACATGGAGCACAGTAACAGTGCGTGCGCTTGAAGGTGAGTTAAGAAATGCTCATAAAGTGCTTTGAGTCCCTAAAAGAAATAAACGTGAAGTCTGTACATTATTTTTGTAAGCCTGTGAATACGTCTCTATCTATAAACGCCTCATCTTGAAAGAAGCTCTCCTCCAGGGCAGTGTTTTATCTCACGCAATGTCAGAGCTCAGTATTCCGAATAAAGCATTTGGTTACCATGGGAACTGAGGAATCTCAAACATACACACACTCCTGATTCCAGAAACACAAAAGGAGCTGACTCAAAAGGTCTGGAAGCGTTAGAAAGGGGAAAGATGACACAGGCAATAGCGAGGGCTAGTGGAGGGAAGTGGGGCTTTCGTCCAAGGAAGCAAAAAATCATAACGCATTATCTTTCAGGGAGTGTCCGGTGCAGGCATGCAGGGAGGAAGAATGACTCTGAGCTTGACCACTCAACTTCAAAACTTTAACAATCAATGGATCAACACACACTGGTGTACGGTCTGCTGTGCATGCAGCCCTGTGCTAGGCAAAAGAAGTATCAGAGCAGGAACTGACAGTCTTGCTGCAACAGGAAGACAGGCTTCACACAATAAGCATTTCATTCAACCAGGCTAGACCCCTGCTTATTGAGTTGAACATCACCGAGCACAAAATGCAAGCCAGATACCATAAGAGCTGTAAGGATGATAAAGACGCCTCTCCGCCCTCGAGAGCTCTAAGTGTGGTGGTCGGGAGAGAAACACACAGAAGGATTATGCTGGCTGGAGGGAAATGCTGGAATGAAGGTGGAAGGTACATCCAGAATGTTCTGGGGGTGAGGAATAGCGAATGATGGGTTCTGACTTAGAACACGAAGGGAAGGTATTAAGAAAGAGGTGATATTAAGCATTTATTGAGCATCTCTACCTTTTTTGTATATGTGACCTTGTCTGGAAATAGAGTATCTCTTCTTGATGCTGGCAATGAACAATATGACAACCTTCTGTCCTCACAGAGCTTCCAACAAACAGAGGCTGGGGAGGATTGAGAGGAGCTGGGGACGTATGAGCAAAGGTCTGGAAGTGGATGTTGTGTCCGGGGTGGGAGTCATGTTGGGTGGTGGCGGGTGGGACGCTCTGAGATCAGGTCGACATGGGAGTGGTGCTGTGTGTGGAGGGTAGTCAGTGCCATCATGGGGCATTTTTACTAGGACTTACTGCCTGGTCAAACATTGGGGACCCAAAGTTGACCCACCCTCTCCTAGTGGAAATGAAGCATCTCATTACTAACTGGGTTTTTGTTCAAACCCGTGTCTGGTTGGATGGGCCTGAGGCCCCCAGCCAGAGCTGAGCAGCCTCTGAGGAGGCTCAGTTTCTGAGCAAAGACAGGCGATGTGATCAGTCCTGTGCCTTAGGCAGGTGGTGATAAAAGGACACTTTAGAAGGATCAGAAATGGGAGAGCTGGGAGCCAATGCCATGGCCATGATTCAGGCAAGAGATGATGAAGACCTGTGTAGATGCAAGGGAAGGGACAGCTGGGAGCTGACCAGGTTGAGCCAATAATTAGATGCAGAAGTGAAGGAGTCAGAATGACATTGGAACAGCATGGGTAGGAGGAGGGAGGGGACCATCACTAAGACAGAGAACACAGAAAGGGATCTGATTTTGCGTGGAAATCTGCATTGTGTTTTGGACATGCTGATTTGGGAGATAATTGAGGAGAATTACGTGGTGATGCCTCCTGGGAGCTGGAAATGTAAGGCTGGTGCTTGGGAGAGAAGGCAGCACGAGACATGTTGACCCGGGCATCAGCCACAGAGAAACAGCCTGAAGCCCCTGCCTGGTGGGAGTTTATAAAAGACTTACGGGATAACTGACAGCTGTAGGGGGAGAGAAAATGGCGATTAGTTAGGCTGAGACACAGAATCTTATCATCGGCAAGGCTTTTGGAGGTGAGGTGGCTTAAATATTAGAGATACTTAATAAATGTTTGTCAAATTGAACCAAACTTCCCACCTAGTGCAAATGTCACATGGTATAAGTGTCACCCGTCTATCCAGATGGCACTTGAATTCTTCCAGGGGCAAGGACATTACTTCATGACATCCATTTTACTGTTAGACACCTAAAATAGTTCCTGGTATAGAGTAAGTGAACAAGGAATCCACTATCTTTCGAATGAAGGAATGAGTGAGTGGGTAAATCACATTGTCTCAGGCCCCACGCTGAGTCTGATGGGATGACAAGACATTCAGGGGAGACAGAGAGAGGTCAGGCTGGAGAGTTACCAACATACTGGTGACAACTGAAGCTATGATGGGGACCAAGATCTTTATGGGAGAGAGCAGAGAGACAGAAGCACAGGAGAGGCAAGGATGAAGCTCTTTTGTTCATGTATCCATTCACCAACTTGTTTTTGTTTTTTATTTGGAGACAGGGTCTCATTATGTTGCCCAGGCTGATCTCAAACTCCTGAGCTCAGGTGATCCACCTGCCTTGGCCTCCCAGAATACTAGAATTACAGATGTGAGCCACTGTGATGGCCAATTCACCAACTTCTTATTGAATACTTGTTATATTCTAGCCAAAGGCCCTACCCTTGGGAAGCTTGCATTCTAGTGGGGAGAGGGCAATAAATAAATGAGTAGATAGAGATATATAATGCAATTGATTATAAGTGAAGCAAAGCAAAATAAAGCTGGATAAAGGGACAGAAAAGCACAGGGGGCTATTTTCAATAGCAGGGTTGAGCAAGTCCCCTTTTAATCGAAGTGAGGGGGCAAAGCAAGGGTGCTAAGACTGAAAACCCTTGGCCCCAACTTCCTGTGGTTACAAACAGGGTTGAATTGTCTAGGAATATGGGCAAACACTGGTCTGTAAATCTCCTAAGTGGTAACGTGAGAACTCCCTAAAGGTTTAGCAGTTGAGCTCTTTCTTCCAAATTTCTCTTTCTCTAGGCTGAACTTCCCAAGCTGCCAATGGCCTCCATTGGGGCCTGGTCATTTAGAGGTAAAAATGACATCAGCAACCTAGGTGCTGACAGCTGACAAAGTTCTTTCAAATGCACAATGAAACTGGCCTTAACAATCATGCCTTACAAATCTTATTTTATAGATGAGAAAATTGAGGCTCAGAAAGATTAAACAACTTGCTGCAAGTTATAAAACTCATAATTATTGGAGTTGTTGAGGTTCTAACCCAAGTGTATCTGCAGTAACTTTGACTTTGTTATTGTTAATTCTAATAAAACTTGATCAAATTCTCAAAGGGAGATGAAGTTAGGAGGAGGAGAATAGGCTAACATTTACTGAGTGTCTACCTCATGTCTAGGATTGAGTAGGTATTTACAGATATTATCATATTTTATGCCCACAACACCATAAAAGCTAGGTACTCATGCTCATCTTACAGATGAGGAAACTGAGGTGCAGTGAGGCTGGCAATATACCAAAGGTCCTATGACCACTGAGTGATGAACTGGGTGGGAGCATAGGTTACTCTGAAAATAAACTCCTGGTTTCCAACTTTTTCCTTTATATCTAGATATTTCATTTAAACCGTGAAAGTTTCATTAAGACCATTAAACTTCTCCTGCTGTTGGTCCCTATTGAGAACCCGGTGCTGAAATGAGCTGAAAAGCCCAAACTCTAACCTAAGGGCATAGAGAAAGGACAGTAGTCTGGAGTGTTGCGACTGATCTAAGTGTGAGGATAATTCTATTGCCTCTTGTGAATACTAAACATATTCTGATAGTGCCATTTTTTTCACAGCCTTCTATTCATCTAAAAGCTCCAGTAATTAACAATGCTAATAAATGTATAATTCCTTTGTAAACATCTCTTCACAAGGTCATAAAAGAAGGAAGACTGAATGAAGGATGCCAGGCTTTCATTTTAGAATTAATTTTGTCATTGAATGCACTCACTGCATTATTTGATAGAGTACTTTTGCATTTGAAGTAGTACATTTGCCTTCCACCATCTCATTAACATTGCTTTCAAAAGAATCAGAAATAACACAAATCACTGCAGGGTACTTTTGAATGCTCATTTGACTATGCAGTGACATCAAGTGGCGAGTTGAGGAATGACCATATGCTGTGTGAGAACTCCATGTTAAAAATTCCGTGGAGCCAGGCTGGACACCACATCTGGCACTTTCATCTGTTTAGATTTCAGAGAATTAAAAGGAAATGGTCACCGACCTGCCTTTGATAGTACCCTTTAAAGAGATACCCCTTCCCACCATAAGAAACCAGCATTCCTTAGAGAAATGGCTAATTCCAGCTCTGGGGCAAGAAATGCTAAGATGTGCTCAAAACATCTCATTATACCAGAAAGCCAGGGAGCCATCAAAGACTACTAGAGTTGTGTCAAAAGGACCAAGAAACCAAATTGAAGAGGCTCCCACTGGCCAACAGTGGGGCAATCAGAGCATCAATAAGAATAATAACTGCAACAAACTGAAACATATCAAATATGTTTAAATTCATACGTTTATAATTACACTCAAAAAACAAAGATGCAGACCACCTCACCTTGAGAATGTTACAGAATGAAACTATCATTCTGAAAACTGGTAAATAAAGAGAAGTTATCAAGCAAGCATGTATCTGGCTTTTTCTATACGAAATAAAGGAAGCCAAATAGTAAACAAGGGGAAGTTCCTCTTTACCGAAATATTTCAGGTAATAAAAGAAGAAAGAAAAACAGAGAACATGATCGTTGTATGGCCTCTAATGGAACAAGACATCTAGGCAATGATGAACTATGGTCACCAACATGACTCAATCAGGGACAATCAGACACTGTGGGCACCTGAAGGAAGTAAACACCACCACCTAGGAAATATTCTCACCAAAACTTCAAAAACTTGAATCTGATCCGGCCTTTAGTTTCAACTACTAATTTACAGGCAATACAGGGCTCGAGGGATGTGGTAAAATGTCATGGAAATACAATCAGCAAAATCCAGTACAGATAATAATAGGACAAATGATCCACAGATGGAAAGGAAGAATGTAAAGGTGTGTTGGTAAAGAAATTCACAGATTAATAAAAGCTTAAAAATGTACCATCAGCCAGGTATGGTTGTGTGCAACTGTAGTACCAGCTCCTTGGGAGGCTGAGGTGGGAGGATTACCTGAGTCCAGGAGTTCGAGGCTGCAGTGAGCTATGATCACACCACTGCACTCCAGCCTGGGCAACAGAGCAAGGCCTTGTCTCTTAACAACAAACAACAAAAAAGTACTGCAAGATCTGACTTGGATCCAGATTCTAACAAAATGTTAAAAACAAATGATGGCCGGGTGTGGTGGCTCACGCCTGTAATCTCAGCACTGTGGGAGGCCGAGGGAGGTGGATCATGAAGTCAGGAGTTCAAGATCAGCCTGGCCAAGATGGTGAAACCCCTTCTCTACTAAAAAACTACAAAAATTAGTCAGGCATGCTGGCAGGTGCCTATAATCCCAGCTACTTGGGGAGGCTGAGGCAGGAGAATCGCTTGAACCCAGGCAGCAGAGGTTGCAGTAAGCCGAGATCGAGATCGCACCACTGCACTCCAGCCTGGGCAAGAGAGAGAGACTCTGTCTAAAAAAAAAAAAAAAAAAAAAAAAAGGGGTGGTGGCTCATGCCTGTAATCCCAGCACTTTGGGAGGCCGAGGCAGGCGGATCAACTGAGGTCAGGAGTTCGAGACCAGCCTGGCCAACATGGTGAAACTCTGTCTCTACTAAAAACACAAAAAATCAGCCAGGCGTGGTGGCACGTGCCTGTAGTCCCAGCTACCCGAGAGGCTGAGGCACAAGAATTGTTTGAACCTGGGAGGCAGAGGTTGCAGTGAGCCGAGATCATACCACTGCACTCCAGCCTGGGTGACAGAGTGAGACTCTGTCTCAAAACAAAAACAAATAAGATAATGGGGGAAACATGAGCACTGAATATTTTATATTACAAATTAATGAATTACTATCAAAATTTCAGAAAAAATAAGGTATTGTGACTATATTTAAAAAAATCTTCAGTAGTTACCTGAAATATTTATGAACAAAATAATATAATGTCTGGAATTTGCCTAAAAATAATCCAGGGTAGGGCTGGGTGAATGCTGTGAAGATACACAAGACATAGAATTGGCCTTGAGTTGATCACTGCTGTTGGTAGGGGATGGGCACATACGGTTTCATGATCTTGTACGCTTCTACCTTTCTATAAGTTTGAAAATTCCCATACTAAAAAGTTAAAGACAAAAGAAAACAATATATATCCACTCATTACCCAGGGTCTGGTAAAACAAATGATCAGAAACTAGCCCCATCTGCTTGAAGTCTTAATGTGAGCTGATTCAATCATGTCTGTCTCATTCCTTATGAAATAAGAATGAACAGACAGAAGGGGTAATTGCCAAAACCTGCTTCAGGTCATAAACATTAGGTAATATATAAATAGTATCTTAGTAAATACTGAAAGATATTTAACAATAATCCTATAAGGTTATATTACATGCACACACACACACATCATATATAGGAGGTTATATTATCAGCACTTAACAAATGGAAAAGCTAAGTCTTAAAGCGGCTGAGTAACTTCCCAAGCATCATCCTGCTAGTAAGCAGTAGAGCTGGAATTCAAATAAAATACAAGTTTATTATATTATACCTGCTGCTTCCCAAACACAGGAAACAGAAGGGAAAAGACAAGCAGACATCTAACCCAGGGCACAAGATTTAAGGAGGCGCTCACTCTCAGTCCCCATCCTGCACTTGGACAGCTGTGAGAGTGAGTGCTTCCTTCAATGCTGCACCCTAGGTGCTTCTCCACCCTAGGAAAAGATAACGTTAAGTTAATTTGCTTTCTTCACACCCTCTGAAGGGAAGCTGGGAAGTCTGAATGAGGACTGCAGGACAAGCACAGGAGCTGAGGCTCTGGTGCCAGCTCCCAGCTGCATTACATTCACTGTCCTCTGGGGGGCCCTGCAGTCACCTGGCCTAGGACTGCACACAGCAGTGAAGCCCACATTCTCAGAACATTCACAGAGCTCCAGGGAAAACGGTCCCACCATCAGGTGCAGGGTTGCAGTAGGGCAGCCAAGTCTGGAGGTCCCTGAAAGTGGACCAATACTCAGTACAGTGCAAGATTATATGTATGAATTTTTCAGGAGGTTGCTCCCGAGCAGAGCCAAACCACCTATGGTTACTTCTGGTGAAGATCCTGGTCTTCCCCTGAGCCTGGTTTGGTGCCTGTCACATGGGAGGATTTTAACAAATGTGAGGAGTCATCAATGACCTAGAAGAGACTTGGTTTCTGAGCGCAGGCTGGAGTGTGAGGGACAGAAACTAGTAACCATTTGCACCTGCTATTCTCTATAGTCAAGGGAAAATGACCCCTCATGAAATCCTGGAAATAGGACCAGGATGACAAGAGAACAGATGTGTGCTCTGCTCAAAGGACTACCACCCAGGAACAACAAGGAGGGTGGCAGCCCAGCTCTGGCAGATACTCCCTGCTCTCTGGCATTAAAGGGAGTGTGGGGTAGAAATCAGGTATTCCTCAGCCCTTTATGCTTCCCATGTGTCCACGAATCCAGACCACGGCTTGACTTAAGATATTTGCTGAGTCTTCTAGAACTCTGCTATGGCTAATGTAGACATTCATTGCAAACTTAAACAAGGCTTCAGCTCTATCCATGAATTTGGCAACTGGCCAAGGCATTTATTCTGATAAAATGCAATTGTGTGTGTCCTGCAACCTGAAGACATTACAATGAGGAACTGTTAGGATTCAGCATTTCCTACTTAAATTAATTCAGCAACCATAAAAATGTGATGCGAATGCTTGCTAGAGGGGACGTAAGGAGTGGTACAGGGATCAAGTGCCACCCATGGATGCCCGAAGGATCATCTCCTTACATGGAATAGACAGTGATGCCTTCCCGTTCCTCAATCTTCACGCTTTTGTCACTGGGAGCTGGTGGGTCGCTTTGAAATTGGTTTGGAATCCGGAACCAGACTTTTAATTTCTTCTGCAGAGAGCCATCTTCATTGGGGAATACGGCAAAGGAAATAGGGACTGTCATCCCCATTCCAATTCCTGAAAACACAAAAACACAGAGTGAGGCAGGGATCAGAGACAGAGTTTGCTCAGGGCTGTGGAAGACACATTAGTTTCATTTGTCTTTCAAGGTGGTATTTTTTGTTCTTGAAATTAACAATGAACATTTCAAGTGTTAAAAATACATAGAAATACATGAACATCTGTTATTTGTATATGCTGTTGGTAGGAGTATAGTGGTACAACTCTAAAAAATGATTTGGCAATATACATCAAGACTGTAGATTATCACTCTCTCTCTCTCTTTCTTTCTTCCGATAGAGTCTTGCTCTGTTGCCCAGGCTGGAGTGGAGTGGTGTGCTCTCGGCTTACTGCAAAGTCTGCCTCCTGGGTTCCTGGGTTCAAGCAATTCTTGTGCCTCAGCCTTCCGAGTAGCTGGGATTACAGGCAGGCACCACCACGCCCAGCTTATTTTTGTATTTTTAGTAGAGATGGGGTTTTGCCATGTTGGCCAGGCTGGTCTTAAACTCCTGACCTCAAGTGATTTACCCATCTTGGCCTCACAAAGTGCTGGGATTACAGGTGTAAGCCACCATGCCTAGCCAGTATTTAATTACTGCCTATTTAAAATATCAATCTAAAATATGGAAAAGGCTATAGGTAATAAGATATTCATTACAGCAGAATTATAAATTCTGTTCAGAACAGGAATACATCTATGTGAATTACAGACACATGATGCAGTATAATGTAGCTAAGAATTATGCTTAAGAAGACTCTTGGGCACTAGTGGAAAATAATTATGAAATAATAACTAACAGAAGCAGGATATGTAATTGTAGGAACACTAAGATTACATTAAAAAGCCCTAAAAAATATATTCAAAAGACAACATTGATTGTATTGAATGAGGAAATTAGGGAGTACTGTTTTGTTATTTTCAAGGTTTTCTTTAGTGAGTTTTATAATTCTTATACATATTTTCATCTAAAAAAATGTTAAGACAGTGTTAAGAAGGAAAAGATTTCTTCCTGACTTCCTACAGGTTAATGTATCTTCCAAAGTCTGATTACTTTAGCCCTAGTAAATTTTTTTTTAAAGCAAGTTTATTAAGTAAGTAAAGGAATAAAAGAATGGCTACTCAATAGACAGGGCAGCTCCTAGTAAATGTTATTAAGGATAATACATGTTTTTAGCTCTTTAAATTATCAGCTTGAGAAATATCCTAAAAATTAAACATGACATCTCTTTTTTTCCCCTTGCTTTCTGGCCCATCTTTGTTTTGCAGTGATTCCAAAGTGCTACCCAAATTAGAGGGCTTCTTACGAGTCCAACTCATTTTAAAATATGGTTTACATCTAACAGGTATACCTTTCATGAGACTTCAGGCTTATCATTTTAAAAGTAGAGAGGTGGCCAGCATGAACTGCCAAGCTTTTAAGAGCGGGATAGGCTAAGAATTCTCAGACCCTTCATGTGCCAGACAGGGTCTGGAACCCCCCTGCTCACTGAGCCTAAGGACCCAGGAGAATCTGAGCTACCAGGGGCTGACTCTGGGGATCTCCAGCCTGATGCTGGCCTTGCCTTGTGCTGTAGCTTAGCTTACTGTGGGCACACGTCACCTAGTCAACCAATCCAAAGACAAAATAAGCACTGCAAGGTTAAAAAAAAAAAAAAAAGAGCATATGGTCCCACACCTGGGAGTGAAGCAGGAACTCAGAGATATTGAGCAGGGATGCCTTCAACTGAGGGACAGGCTGGACTGATACCAGAGTGGTTTCCCCAGATTCCTGCAATACACTGCTTGTTCACATAGTGCAGGAGGTTTGCGGGTTGCTGAAACACCTCGCTACAGGTGCCTTGTAGCCCCTCACTTATGTTTACCACTGATGAGGTGAGACCTTGCAAAGCTGGCCCCTGAGACCAGAGCCACGTCCTGCAGGGGTACTCACCCTTGTCATTGGTGCCCCCCGCATACTTTGCGACCTTAGGCATTGCTTCCCGTAGAGCCTCATCCACAGGCTTATCTGTCACTTCTACTGTGGCAAATTTGCCTCCTTCACAGGCCCTTTCTTCATAGGAGACTTCTTCCTAGAGAGAGAGAAGGCACAGTGTTTAAGAGTTACAAAGTAGCAACTTGCGATGTCTCTAGAAGCAGTAACAGAAGGCTGAAAAGCTTTCCTTTGTGGGTATGGCCATAGAGCAGAAGGGACAGGCCTGAGTATGAAGAGCTGTGAGAAACAGGTTCTGGAATTCTTGTAAAGAAAACGTTCAAAGCAGGAAAATCTTATACTTGATATTCTTGGGGAGATGAGAGAAGATATTGCATCCTGAAAACCAGAATGCTACAAAAATGGAACACTCAGAGAACGAAAGAGCTCTCAGAAATTAAAAATCTGGTAACAGAGAAGAAAAATTCAGTAAATAGGTTGGAAGATAAAGTTAAACAAATAAGAGATCCAGAAAAATATAAAAAAAGAAGAACTTAGAAGGGAGGAAACAAAAAATACAACGACCACAATCCAACAAAACTGTGAAGCCCCCAAGATTAGGTTCATTCTAGTAGGAGGACTGCAATTCAAGAAGAATCAGAGTTCAGTTGTCCCTTCGCATCCTTGGGGGACTGGATCCAGGACCTCTATGGATACCAAAATCCATGGATGCTCAAGTCCCTGATATAAAATGGTATAGTATTTTGTGTATAACCCACACACATCCTCCTATATACTTTAAATCATCTCTACATTACTTACAATACTTAATACAACGTAAAACCCAAATAGTTGCTATTCTGTGTATACACACATACACACACACACATATATTTTATTTATTTATTTATTTATTTTTGAGACAGTGTTTCGCTCTGTCACCCAGGCTGGTGTGCAGTGCTATGATCGTGGCTCACTAGCTTCGACCTCCTGAGCTCAAGCAATCCTCCTACTTTGGCCTCCTGAGTAAGTGGGACCACAGGTGCATACCACCATACCCTGCTAATTAAAAAAAAATTTTTTTTTTGGTAGAGTCTCCCTATGTTGTCCAGGCTGGTCTCAAACTCCTGGGCTCAAGCAATCCTCCTGTCTTGGCTTCCCAGTGTTGGCATTACAGGCATGGGCCACAATGGAAACCGCCTTTGCAAAATTGTAACTGAGGAAATTATGACAGTAAAAGAAATCAGACTTCACTGACTCTATCTTGTTTCTAACCCTTAAGCTGTCCTTGTGGGATTCCTGGGCGTAGGCCGAACTAACTGTGGGAAGGAATTTAGTTCATGGTTTGACTCTGAAAGAAAATTGGTAACAGCCCTTTCCCAATAAGACCCCCTTCTGGCCTGGGGTTCAGTCTGACCTTGCAGGACTAATAAATTAGCTACAAGATTAGAAATTACAATTTAGAGGTCATGCAGCCTCTGGCTCCAAGAATCTGAACCCCCTCAAATTGCTCCTGGGGATAACATCACTATTATAAAATCTAAGATCGGTGCTGGAGATATTTTCCAGACTCTGCACTCGATGGACCAGCTGACACCATTCAGATCAGTAATCTGGCCCAGCCAGTTCTGCCATTGCACCGAGGAACAGAAGACAGCAAGAAAACCTCACTTCAACTCCTCCGTGATTCCATCTCCAACCTGACCAATCAGCACTCCCCACTCCCCAAGTCTCTACCTGCCAAATTACATTTAAAAAATCTCACCCCCGAATGCTCAGGGAGACTGATTTGAGTAATAACAAAACTCTGGTTTCCTGCAGAGCTGGCTCTGCATGAATTACTCTTTCTCCATTACAATCCCCTGTCTTGATAAATTGGTTCTATCTAGGCAGCAGGCAAGGTGAACCCAATAGGCAGTTACACCATGCCTGGCCTCTACTGTTGATTTATGTATTTTTTATTACTGTATTGCCATTTAAGAAAAAAAAATATTTTCCATCTGGGTTGGTTGAATCCGTGGATCCAGAACCCACAGACAGGAAGGGGTGACTGTAGTTCTGTTCACACCAGACACAGCATATCCTCTCCCAAACTCTTGTCTCACTAAATCACAGCCTCCCAATCTGCTTAATGCTTAGCTCCACTGCCTCCTTACATGTAAATCCTTCTTTCATCTCCGCATCACCACTTTCTGCATTGAGGCCCTGTCCTTGGACTATCCTTTCCCTGGTGTTTAGACTCATTATGGACCTCCGCAGCTCTCCTTCAGCACACCTCCTGCTCCTTGCCACGTGATCGCTCATATAATTTAATTTTGTATTCCTGGACATACTGTAAGGAAGTATTCTTCAAACTCTGAAAAAAAAATTACAATCCACAAGAAGGAAAGCATTTTTAACAGGCTGTCTTATCATGAACATACACATAGTCAAAATAAAGTTTCACAAAGTAATGCTTTACCCTTATGGATGAGATGCATCCTGGTTCTTTTTTGTTGTTGTTGTTGTTCCTTCCCCTATCCTGTTTTCTTCTCTTCTACTCTACTGGAGTGAATTTTATTCTATCCCATTAGAAGAAGAAAAGTTGGTCTATGTTTATTTGACCATCTGATAATGAAACATTATTTTAGTTTTAACAATCTGTAATAAAGCCTTTATGGGCAGAAACTATACCACAAAACTTTACATGTTAGAAATGCAACAGATATTTATTTGATTAAGGTGCTGTCTCTCCTAATAATGATTATGAAAAACAGACACGTGGTAGGGAACCTGGCTGCCCTAGATTGGTCAAATAGGTTTTTATGTAATATCCTAGACTGAAGATTCCCAACTAGGGAAGAGGGTGTGACTCCCAGGGGGACAGAAGGTGTCTCTGGAGGAAGGCAGCAGTGTAGGGCTGTGAGTGGCAAGTGTAGTCTCAATGAGCATATTTCATATTTCTTTTATTTTTGAGACAGAGTCTCACTCTGTCACCCGGGCTGAAGTGCAGTGGTGTGATCTCTGCTAACTGCAACCTCTGCCTCCCAGGTTCAAGCAATTCTTCTGCCTCAGTCTCCTATGTATGTAGCTGAGACTACAGGCACGCGCCACCACTCCCAGCTAATTTTTGTATTTTTAGTAGAGATGGGGTTTGCCATGTTGGGCAGATTGGTCTCAAACTCCTGATCCCAGGTGTTCTGTCCACCCTAGCCTCCCAAAGTGCTGGGATTACAGGTGTGAGCCACTGCGCCCGGCCTTAATATTGTAATTTTAACCCTGAGTGCCAAGTTCCTACTTAACCCCCACTTCTCATGGGGTAGAGGAAATTGCGCCAGACCAGGAATCATGAGGCAGCAAGTCAGCCTTGACTTTGGGGCACCGTGCGGAATCATTCTGAGGCTGCTGTGAAGCCCTCCATCTGGTGACTCTGACAACTTCCAAAGAGCCTTCAGTAGCAAACTGTTAAATAAACTTAGGGTGTTTTGCTCTTTCTGTTGCAACAGAGAATTCCAGAATCCCCCTTTCATTTGAGTACACACCTACTCTTGGCACTTGTAATGTTTTAAATTCCAGAAACACTATCCTGTGAATCACAGAAGTTCAGAACCTAAACTGGTTTTAAAGTTTACCTAATCTAACTAATTTTATCAAGGAGAAAATGAAGAACCAGAGAGAGACTAAGCTGCTCAAAGTGACGTAACTACTGAATGGTGAAACTGAAACAAAAATTCCAGTTGCCAAACTCCAGTGTACTTTAGTCTCATATTCACTGCAAGTTTCTCTATAGCTATGGGGGGTGAAGTGAGCATTTAAACCTCTCTTTCTTTTCTTTATCCTCCTTCTTTTTTTCTTTCTTCTTTCTTTCTTCCTTTCTTTCTTTCTCTTTCTTTCTTTTTTCTTTCTCTCTCCTTCCTTCCCTTCCTTCCCTCCTCCCTCCCTCCCTCCTCCCTTCCCCTCCCCTCCCCCTCCCCCCTCCCCTCCCCTTCCCTTCCTCCCTTTCTTACAGGGTCTCATGGTTGCTCAGGCTGGATTGTGCAGTGGCACAATCTTGGCTCACTGTACCTTCAACCTCCTGGGCTCATGTGATCCTCCCACCTCATCCTCCTGAATAGCTGGGACTACAGGTGTGTGCCACCATGCCCAGCTAATTTTTTTGTATTTTTTTTCTCTCTCTTTTGTAGAGACAGGGTTTCACCATGTTGCCCAAGCTGGTCTCAAACTCCTGAGCTCAAGTGACCCCCCCTACATCAGCCTTCCAAAGTATCTTGCTTTTTTTTTTCTTTTCCTCTCTTTCTCTCTCTTTCAGATGGGGTCTTGCAATGTTGCCTAGTCTGTAACCTCTCTCTTTAGCCACTGTGTTAGATACTCTGGGTGGACAGTTGTATGCCCATGTCAAATTCAGAACAGAGGTATCAGAAGTCATTTTAGGCAGTTACTTCTTTTACAAATGGGAAAACCAAAGACAAGATCTCACTGGAGAAAGAGCTAACTGGCTCTTTCCTTTGGTCTTTCTTTTTTATTCATTTAACCAACAACTACTGAGCATCTACTATGTGCTGAACATTGTTCCAGGTGCAACAAGACAGAGCTGAAAGTCTTGGTTCCTGATATCAGGATCGGCATGGCCTAATAAGGGAAGATGCCAGGAAAACAGAAGGTTATCATATGATGACATTTTTAGGGGGCGAGGAGTGCCAGGGCAGTATGGGAACACAGGAAAGGACCACTTAGGTTAGTTAGTTTAAGGGGCATGGGTGTAAGTGATAACATGTTTGGGAAGGTCAAGCTGACTTTGAGGCGGTTACAGATCACCCAACTGGACGTCCAGTCATGACTTCATTGATTCATGGAATAAACATTATCGAAAACCTTTGCCAGGTGCTACAGATTTGGAGATGAATATGATAGGGATACTCAGGAGGGTGGTGAGGAGAATTACACAAATTATTGCACAAGGCGGTAAATGCTCTGATCATTTAGGGGAGGAGATTCCAGGCAGTGGGTACCCCAGGAGCAAATGAGGACAGGTCAAGAACAGTATGATAACTGTGGGTACAAATAGTACAAATAGTTGTGGCTGGAGCAAAGACCGTCCAGCAGGACACAAAAAAGGTGTTCTGGCAGGGTCCAGATCTCAGAAGAACTCAGAAGCTGTTGTGGGAGTTGGATTTTGTAACCATTAGTCCAGTGATGGTGATTTGATAGCAAGCCAGTTCATCTACCCTAAATTCATTCAACTGACATTTGTGACCAAAATCCTATGTTACAAAACATAGGATTTTGCAAGTATGTCTGGGTCTTGAATGGAGGGTCTCTGCAGCAGAAAAGAGATCTATAAAATGGCATGAGCCACCCGGAATCTCGGCCTGTCCTCCAGGTAGAAAGCAAGGAAAGAAAGGCTGTCAAGAAAGGACTCCAGCTCGACTCGGAGAGGCAAGTCCCCCATAACAGACCTATCATCCTTTAAGGCTTGGCTCAACTCCACCACCTCCTTCTCCTGAGTGATCTCTCCTTTCTAGGAACCCCTAAAGTCAGATAACTCTAGAGCTGGAAGGGGTCTTATGTGTCCATCAGTTCACCTCCTCCTGATATAGACAAGCAAACTGTCCATTGGGCCGTTGGACATACAGCTCTGGAACTCAGCAAGGGACTGGCATAGAGGTGTAAATCTGGGAGTCATCAGCATAAGGTGAGACTGGAGCTGTGAATGAGGTTGGGATTGTCCAGAGAGCATATATAGGGCACTCTACACCAATCTGTGTTAATTAATCCCCTGCCTAAAGGCATTCATACACCAAGTTCTTAACCTGCCTTTGATGACGCAGGCACCACTGAGCTTCTACCCACTTTGCCAGCCACACTCACAGCACCTGCTCTGCAGCTTTCTGCTGTTTCCTTTGACGCCACGGTCATTTCCACACCAGGGCCTCTGTGTCTGCTGCTCCCTCTCCCTGGAGCATTCTCCTCCTGCCTTTGCCTGGTACCTCCCAATTCATCTAACAGGCTCCAACCTAAAAGTTATTTCCTCAGAGAGGATCCTGACTTAAAATAGGTTCCCTATGATGTTCTTACCCACCCTGTACTTTCATAACACTGTGGGGAAAAGAAAGAGAGATCAGCCTGTTACTGTGTCTATATAGAAGGAAGTAGACATAAGAGACTCCATTTAGTTCTGTATTTGAGATGCTGTTAATCTGTGACCCTACCCCCAACTTTGTCCTTTCAAGAGACATGTGGTGTGGTGACTTAAGGTTAAAAGGATTTTGGGCTGTGCAGAATGTGCTTTGTTAAACAAGTGCCTAAAGGCTGCTTGTGGTTAAAGGTCATCACCATTCTCTTAAATCTCAAAAAAGAGGAAAACATTTGTCTCCTGCCCCTCCCTGGGCAATGGTACATCTCCGGGTAAAACCCATTGTGTGCTTTGTTTACTGAGTAAGGAGAAAACCGCCTTTAGGAATAAGGTGGGGCTTGCTGGAGCAATACTGCTAAAAGGTTTATGGAGATGTTTGCATCTGCATCTCAAGGCACAGCATTTTCCTTTAAACTTATTCATGTTACAAGGATTTTTGTTCATATGTCTTACTGCTGATTTCCTCCCTACAATGATCCTATTTTCCAGCCACTCCCTTATCTTTTAGATTGTAAAGATAATTAGCAATAAATACTGAGGGAACTCAGAGACCGGTGCCGGCATGGGTCCTCTGTAAGCTGAGCGCCGGTCCCCTGGGTCCCGCTTTTCTTTCTCTATACTTTGTCTCTGTGTATTATTCCCTTTTCTCAAGTCTCTCATCCCACCTAACGAGAAGCACCCACAGGTGTGGAGGGGCAGGCCACCCCTTCATAACACAATACTTCTTGTAATTACAATTAAATGATGTGTTAAACTCTCACCCATAAGCCCTACAGGGTCAGCACTGTTTCTCTTGTTCACCGTTCTATCTCTCTGTACCTAGATGTACCACGTCTTGCATATTGTAGCCACTCTACAAATAGTTGTGTGAAAGGAGAGATGCAGAGTAAAACCTAGTTTTACTCTAATGACAAGGAATACAAGAGCCAAAATAGGTGGGCAGAGAGATGAGGACCTCGTCTAATAGGATCTCCTGGAGAAAAGCTGGGCCACAATGTATTAAACCAGTTCCAGTGCAGGGACCACTTGTTTTCATAGCATCTGTATCCATAACCACTCATTTGAACCACGGGACCACTGTGAAAATTCAAGCTTGAGAGATGGAATTGTAAAACTACTCTAGTTCTCCAGGGAGCTCTATTTAAATTTATTTAACTAGAATTCTCTACTGCTGTAGAGAATAAGGCAGCTAAGTTAACACAGTCTTGATTCTTAAAATTTAACATCTTTAGTGCATTTGCTTGTGACATGGAACACAATAATAGCCCTCCTTCACCCCATCTCCATTAGTCTATGCTCCCAATCAGTTCCTAGATAGAGATTTTGGCCTGTGGCTACAAAAATCAATTTTCAACATTCAATGGGAACCTTGGTCAAGTTCAAGTCCCAGACAAAGGTCTAACAAGAATGCCTCTGGCTATGGGATTTGCAAGTCCTTTGAAAGGTCAGTTCTTGCCACTTCATGTAGTCGGTATACATGCTAATGTTGGAAGCCTGCTTTCTCATTACAAGAAAATACTGATCATAATAATTAACCTGACAGAGTACTTTCTATTTGTCTGGTGTAATTTTAAATGCTTTACATGGATTCATTCATTCAATTTCTCCAATAACCCTGTAAGGAAGTTAGTGCTTTAATCTTCATTTTCAGATGACACTGGGGAACAAGAGGTTAAGTAACATGCCCAAACTGCAGTGGGTGAATAGTGGAGCCAGGACTCAAAGTCAGGCTATCAGGTCCTAACCTGTGTGCACAGGCTAGACACAAATCTGATAAGGACGTCAGTTACTAATATCAGTCCTGCTCTGAGCATCCAAAGGCCCACCCAATCTAACACAGAGAGCTGTCTATCCTTCTCCCTCCTTGAGCAATTAAGAAGGTACCTGATAAGGTCTGCAGCAGTACTGGCCTTCCTGCCAAGTACTTGGAATCAGTCCTGAACATCTGGTGAGCCTGAAGCCCATGCTATATGGGGAACATGGTATGCCATCATTTGCCCAGGAGAGCGGACAATAGTTTCTGACCCATGCTGTTTCCAGGATAAAAGATAATTTCGCCAGGCGCGGTGGCTCAAGCCTGTAATCCCAGCACTTTGGGAGGCCGAGACGGGCGGATCACAAGGTCAGGAGATCGAGACCATCGTGGCTAACACGGTGAAACCCCGTCTCTACTAAAAAATACAAAAATCTAGCCGGGCGAGGTGGCGGGCGCCTGTAGTCCCAGCTACTCCGGAGGCTGAGGCAGGAGAATGGCGTGAACCCGGGAGGTGGAGCTTGCAGTGAGCTGAGATCTGGGCACTGCACCCCAGCCTGGGCGACAGAGCGAGACTCCGTCTCAAAAAAAAAAAAAAGATAATTTCAGGGAGAGGTTCTCTTCAAAAATAATACCCTTAAATTTGTATATTTAAAAAAAAAGATTTACAGGCCAGGTGCTGTGACTCAAGCCTGTAATCCCAGCACTTTGGGAGGCCGAGACAAGCGGATCACGAGGTCAGGAGATCGAGACCATCCTGGCTAATACGGTGAAACCCCCTCTCTACTAAAAATACAAAAAATTATCCAGGGGTGGTGGTGGGAGACTGTAGTCCCAGCTACTCGGGAGGCTGAGGCAGGAGAATGACGTAAACCCGGGAGGCGGAGCTTGCAGTGAGCTGAGATCCGGCCACTGCACTCCAGCCTGGGTGAGAGTGAGACTTTGTCTCAAAAAAACAAAACAAAACAAAACAAAAAAAAGATTTACAAGTATCTATGCATAATTAATTAATTTCCCATTGGCATTGTTATTCTCATCTTAGAGTTGAGGAATTCAAGGGCTCACAGGGGATATTGAGTAACTTACCCACACTTTACCGTAAAACTAGGGGGAAGCTAACCATTTCCATCTCTAACCAAGTACTAGTATTGAACAATTTCACAATTGGTTATCTCATTTGACTTCAGAATAATCTATTAAGATATGAACTATTATTTTCTCCCAGGATTAGCTTCAGAGGGGCTAAGTTGGCCTGTGACCATACAGCTAGAAAGAATGAAGCTGAGATGAGCACTGATATAATGCTATTACTATATTTGTAGAGTGTGTATACTACTTTACAAAATGTCTTCACGGTTTTAAATAAATTAATATTTATAGTAATTCTGGAAATAGATGGAAAAGATATTTTTATACCCATTTTACAGCTGCAGAAACTGAAGTTCACTTGGGTTAAATGATTTGCTTTAACCTGGTACCAGTATCCCATATGGCCCCATATTCCCATCAAACGCTGACAGAAGATGCTTATTAGGGAGTTCTCCTTATCCTAGAGGCCCCAAATTAACGGCACATGACGTTGCATTAGTATGAATCAAACAGGAAACAGAAACTACCAGAGTATTTAGAGCAGAGGCACCTCAATGCAAGGAATTGGTTACACAGATAACAGAGGGGCTGAGATGCCAGCAGGGGACAGACAGGCAACCTAGAGGTTAGTAAGCACCCCAGGAGACATTGAGGGAGGATTACCTGTTACCTAAGTTCAGATACCTAGGTTACTGGGTAGGAGCTAGAACCATGGTGGCCTGTGTAGCCGAAGCCGAAGCCACAGAGAAGGTCCTAGTAGTATGGCTCTAATGGGGTAGAGAAGGAGAAGAAATACTCTGGTTTCTCCCCTCTTATCTCCCAGTAGTGACTCCCACTGAACAAACGTAGCTGGGCGCCAGCTGACATTTGGCCTGGCAAACAGGCTAAATGGGTCAGCTTCCACTCCACAGGGAGATAGCAGAGCAGGGAACGGGTGAGGAAGGAATCTGAGGGCACAGGCCACGAACCAGCCCAGACTCTCCGCCTGTGTGGGCCATCATCATTAACCCAAAAAGAAAAAGTGAGTCCCATTCCATGACAAAAAGCAAGAACACATGGATTCTTAAAGTGTTAGAACCACAGGAACCTTCATCAGGGCTGTTAGGAGAAAGGCTGTGGTTTTGAGTAGGGCAGCTACCTGATGGGGAGGCCAGTGATGCTGCAGACCTTACCAGGTGCCTTTTTCATTGCCCAGGGAGGTGGATAGACAGTTCTGTGTGGATGTTCAGAGCAGGACTGATATTAATAACTGGCATCCTTATTGCATTTGTGTCCAGCCTATGCACAACTATGTCAGTTGCCCTACTCAAAACCAAAGCCTCACTCCTAACTCTCCCTATTCCTCACTCCCCTTCCCTGCTTGCTTTTCTTCATAGCACTGATCACTATCTGATCCATGATACATTTTATTTGTTCATTAGCCAATAAAACATAAGTTCCATGGGGGCAGAGACTTTTGCTGGTTTTACTCTTTTATCCTGTTGCCTAGAAGAGTGCCTGGCACATAGCACTCAAAAAATAGTTTTTGTTGAATTAATTTTAAATTGGGTAATTTCCCATAAGAATTTGGATACATGGTTTTCCTTAAGAATTTGGCAACAATGTTTCATATCGTATCACTGCATAGCAACAAGTGGCTGGAACTGCCCTCTATAGATGGGGACCTGAGTTCACTCTCTGACTTGCCTCAGTCCCCACCATGCCTTATAGCCTAAAACAGCTAGTGTCGTCCATTTCCATTACCTGCCTGGCTGCTGCAGGTATTCAAATGTGGGACCTCTGATCAGAGCTAAACTGTTCATTCTACATAGAGTTGGGGAAACAGAGATAAGAACAGGTGAAACATCTCTGGTTGCTCAAAGAGTTCAGATTAGAGTCTAATTGACAGCTTTCGTGATATGAAGATCATTGTACTAGGTATCAGAACTTGGCCCCCAGGCAGTACAGTCCTTTCACAAATGAGGCATCATATTGGGAGCTCTGTATACAGCTGCACTGTTCAAACTACCTGTCTACCGGGAGATTATAATCTAGCAGCATTCTCCTTGTTTTCAGGGGTGCAGTCCAGTTAGCCCATGTTAGCACTGATATAAATTTGGGGGAAGACAGCTATTATGCTCTCTTCACTCATTCTGTACTCTAGGTACCCAACTCCAGCGGATCTATTTGGCCAAAAGCAATGGTACAGCTCTGGGCCTTTGTGCATGCTCTTCTCTGTTGTGTGCACTCCTACACATCCCTGAGGCCCAGCTGAGGACACTCCACTGAAGGCCCCATCATAGCCCCCCGGCAGAATTGACCACCCCTGTGCTCCCTGCCTAGCGCATTTATTTCTATTCTGCACAGGTCTTCTTCTTTTACACAGTAGTCCCCCTTATCTACAGCAGATACCTTCCAAACCCCCCAGTGGATACCTGAAACTGTGGACAGAACTAAGCCCTGTATCTACTATGTTTTTTCCTATACATACATACCTATGATAATGTTTAACCTATCAATTAGGCACAGTAAGAGACGAACAACAATAATAAAATACAGCAGTTATAACAATATGCCAGCATTGCTAAACTTGCACTTTGGGGCCATTACAAAGTAAAATAAGGGTTACTTGAATACCGCCACGGTCGATCCGATCACCAAGCTAGCTACTAAGTGACTGAGGGCGGGTACTAGAGATAGGAGGCTGACCTTGAACAAAGGGGCATTCCGGTCCCAGGAATCAAGATTTCATCCTGCTATGCAGCATGGCCGGAAACTTAAAACTCAGGACTTTTGTATTCCTGGAATTTTCCATTTAATAGTTACGGACAGCAGCTGACCACGGGTAACTGAAACCGCGGATAAAGGGGGCTACTGTCCTCAGTACTCTAGTACTTGGGAATTTCTTGCCACACTCATTTCTGCAACCGAGTGTCTCTCAACAAATCAAACTGTTCGGAATGTTTGGAATATTTAAACGAAAGAACGCATTCAACAGGCAGTGCCCAACTCCCCAGGTTGGGATTCTCTCCTTGGATGAATCTCTCCTGTCTACCCCCCTCCTCCCACCACCGGCTGCAGGGGGACCTCTCACTCCTTTCCTTCCCAGTCCAAGTGCTGGGCGGTGGAGAGCCGCACTCGTGACAGACATCAGAACGAACCTTCGATAGCACATTCCTGCCCCACCTGCCCCTCAGCACCCGCTGCAGCCCCGAAGAGGGTGGGGGTGGGACGCAGCAATCCTTCAGGTCCTCGGCAGCCCTGAGGGCCTACCTTGTCCCCTTTGCTTAGGACCTGCCAAGGCCACGTCTCTACGCTTCCGAACAGCGAGTTCTTGATCATGCCCAACATGGCGTAGCCGAGACGCGCCCGACGCACGGGAGGACGTGAGGTGGCGGGGGCGACGGAGCACCACCGGCAGCGACCACCAGCTGCAGGGCGGCAAGGCGGCAGGGGCGGCGGGGCGACGGGGCGGTGAAGCGAGAGGCGGGGCTAGAGGCAGGCCAGAGGGCGTGGATAGAGGGCGGGGCGACAATTCAGCCGGGCGGTGAGGCAAGGGGGCGGGACGGCGAGGTGAAGAGGCGGAGAGGGAGGGCGGGGCGGCGAGGCGAGGGGGCGGAGACAGGGCGGGGCAGTGATGCAAAGCGCGCGCAGCAGGGCGGCAGGGCTGCAGGGCGGCAGGACGGTGAGGTGAGGGCGCGAGGCAGCGAAGTGAGGGGTGGGCCCGGCGTGGCGAGCAGCTGGGCGGTGCTCCGCCTCCTTTCGGGCTTTCCGCAGGTGTCTGGGGAGGGAACCCAGCAGCGGGCCTCAGGCCGTACCCCTCCGCCGACCCCTCCTCTTATTCTGAGTCTAACCTATCCGCTGGGGCCCTGGAAAGCGATTCTCGCCTGGAGTGGCTTTAGGCAGCGGTGGTGGGGAACATCCTCCCTAGGCCGGGCCACCGCCGCGTCCTCTCTCAGGTGCCTGGGCTCCAACCTCCGAGTCCCGGGTTGCTCACGCTTCTTCGGTCCTCTACCCGAAGGCTCGATCCCACTGGTACAGCGGCGGCCAGGCTCCCTGTCTTGGTAACCGTCTCTCTACCCCCGCCCCATGACTCCTCTAGACGATTGAAAGAGCATCCAAACCACTTTGCTGCTACCGCTCTTTCCCACCATCCCTCTAAATCAGTTTCCAGGTGACTTTTCTGAGCATGACTTTTCTTGTTCATGCCTATTAAAAAATCTTCTCACCAATGTTGTCACTATTTACTGGGTTGAGTGCCTGCTTTCTGTCAAGTATTTTACAAATATATCTCTACTCCACACACCACCGACAAGAAATATTTTGGAGCTATTTAAAAAGGAGGAAACGGAAACTTCTGCCGCTGCCTGATCCACCATTGCTTCGAGCCGCGCGGCTGCTGCGGGCTGTGGAGCCGCCTGCCGAGCCTCGCCGGAGCGTCGGCGAGCCCGCGCGTGCCGGGCGTCCGTCGGGGTCCGAGGTCCCTCCCGCAGGGAGTCCCCGCTCGGCAGCGCTCCAGCGTTTCAGGCAGCGGCCGGGGGTCTGGGACTGGCGGAGCCCGGAGGCGGAGCCTGGCGCTCCCCAGCTGCCGGCGCAGGCCTCAAGCTGGGCCGGGCGGAGGGGAACCGGCGAGTTGAAGCCCCAGGGCCGCAAGCCGGGACCCGTGGGGGCCGGGGGGGTGGGGGTGGGGGCGGCTTCTTGGGCAGCGCCGCACGGCGGCGCGGTGATGGATGTTAACAGCAGCCACCCGGACCTCGACGGGAGACTCCGCTCTTCCCTCCTGCCAGAGGTGGGGGGCAGGCTGCCCGACCAGAGCCCCGACGGTGGCGCCGATCCGGTCGCGGGCTCCGGTACGCCGCATCTGCTGAGCTGGGCCCCCGAGGTGACGGCCAGCCCGGCGCCTACCTGGGACGCACCCCCGGACAATGCCTCCGGCCGCGGCGAGCAAATCAAGAAAGGGCCGAGAAAGTTGTGATAGCCTCCGTCCTGACGCTCATCTAGCTGCTGACGATCGCGGGCAACTGCCTGGTGGTATCTCCGTGCGCTTCGTCAAGAAGCTCCGCCAGCCTTCCAACTACCTGATCGTGTCCATGGCGCTGGCCAACCTTTCGGTGGCCGTGGCGTCATGCCCTTCATCAGTGTCACCGACCTCATCGGGGGCAAGTGGATCTTTGGACACTTTTTCTGCAACTTCTTCTCCTTGAATGTCATGTGCTGCACGGCCTGGATCTTGACCCTGTACGTGATCAGCATCGACAGGTACCTTGGGATCACGAGGCCTCTCACGTACCCTATGAGGCAGAATGGGAAATGCATGGCGAAGATGATTCTTTCTGTCTGCCTTCTCTCCGCCTCTGTCTACTTTACCTCCCACTCTTTGGTTGGGCTCAGAATGTAAATGATGATAAGGTGTGCTTGGTCAGTCAAGACTTCGGCTACACGATTTACTCCACCGCAGTGGCATCCTAATCTTCATGTCAGTCATGCTTTTCATGTACTACCAGATTTACAAGGCCGCCAGGAAAAGCGCGGCCTAACCCAGGTTCCCCGGCTTCCCTCGAGTGAGGTCAGACAGCAGCAGTCACCCCGAATGGCACAGTGAAGTTCCAGAAGGAGGTGGAAGAGTGTGTAAACCTGTCGAGACTCCTCAGGCATGAAAGGAAAAATATCTCCATCTTTAAGCAGGAACAGAAAGCGGCGACTACCCTGGGGATCATCGTCAGGGCCTTCACCGTGTGCTGGCTCCCCTTTTTCCTCCTCTTGACAGCCAGACCCTTCCTCTGTGGCACTGCCTGCAGCTGCATCCCACTGTGAATGGAGAGGATATTTCCATGGCTGGGCTATGCAAACTCTCTCTTTAACCCTTTTATATATGACTTCGTCAACTGGGACCTGAGGACCACCTATCACAGCCAGCTCCAGTGCCAGCACCAGAAAATCAACCGGACACTCTCTGCTGCAGGCATGCATGAAGCCCTGAAGCTTGCTGAGAGGCCAGAGAGACCTGAGTTTGTCCTGCAAAACTCTGACTACTGTAGAAAAAAAGTCATGATTTGTGACTGAAAGCGGGATAATGGAGATGAAATAAACAAGGCAAAGTAGAGGTGGAAACAGAAGAAAAGTCATTTGCCAAGACTGCAGAATGGAATGTGGCTTCTGTCCTTTCTTAGGATGGCTAAAACGTGACAAACAGGGTGACCTGATGTACAAAATATCTTATGAGGGAGATGGTGACCTCTCCTTTTTTCTGTGGATCAGTGTTATTGTGTGTTCTCAGTTTAAGATAGCAGATCATCTCAGCAGTAAGCACACTGACAGAGTTGAGTTCCAGAAAGGAAGCGGTTTCAGGTTCTTAGCACATGTCCAAATCCATGCAAGTGGAAGAAAGTTCCAAAGCACACTTCCCATGCTTCGGAGTCTAGGTCTTGTGGTGAATATTCAGGAATCATTCATGAGACAGAATGTATTTTGTTGCGTGACAAAAGGGTTTACCAAACAAACCATGGTAAGCATAGTATTGAATATGTTGCATGTCCATGTTAGAAAACAGAACCCAGTCATCAGCTAATACAAATGATTTCCCAGAGCAGTGTTTGTTTCAAGCTTCTGCCAAACAGTTTGGCTTTTCTGCAGGGTCCCTGTAACCTCCCCACTAATGTACTTCTTTGTTAACTCCCTTGTTATTATGGTGTAGCTCAGAAACAGGTCTCAGGATGGAGAGCAGCATACAACCAGAGCAAAGCTTTTTCTTGTGCTCTAAAGGGTCCTGAGACGTGAGGGGGATGCCTTCCATGAGGATTTTTAGCTCAGTGAAGGGTGAGTGGTGCCCAACTGTGTTGTCATTAACATGATTATTGGCATGTTTTTGACTCTCACTTTTCACAAGGGTGCAGTGGGGCCATGGACCATCCCACAGGATGGTCCATAACTGTATGTTATTTGGAGAAAGTGTGGGAATAATGTGTTTTCCATGAAAAGTTGTGATGCTTCTGGAGATGGGGACATAAACATGTTCATTCTTGTTGAGCAGCATTGTATTAAACCAAATTATGTGAAGCGGAAGTCACCTGACCCACTCTTGGGAAATGCTCCAGAACATCAGTCTGTTCCTTCTAGATAATTTGTTCTCTGTATTTATTTTTATTTTTTATTTTGAGGCAGTGTCTCACCCACCCTGTCTCCCAGTCTGGAGTGCTGTGGTGCGATCTCGGCTCACTGCAACCCACACCTCCTGGGTTTAAGCAATTCTCCTGCCTCTGCCTCCCAAGTAGCTGAGATTACAGGCACCTGCCACCACACCTGGCTAATTTTTGTATTTTTAGTAGAGAGGGATTTCACCATGTTGGCCGGGCTGGTCTTGAACTCCTGACCTCAGATGATCCACCTGTCTTGGCCTCCCAAAGTGCTGAGATTACAGGTGTGAGCCACTGTGCCCAGCCTGTTCTCTGTATCTTAAATCAACTGTGTGCCAAAGCAATTCTGTCCCCTGACTCCCACCCCTACCCAGCAACAAATGGTAGACATGAAGGGCAGGTAAGGGAACAGAAAAGGTCTCTCTGCAGATATATATATATATATATAAAAGATATATATATATATATTTTAAACCAACTGTGTAATAAGTATGAGCTAAGGAGATAGAAAGTAGATGAGAAAAGAAGAGTACCTGTACCTACAAGGGGAAAAATGAATGCAATCCTTTATTTGATAAGCGATAACTGAAAGATAATAATATTTTTCTACAATAAAGCAAGCTGTCCTCTCAGGATAAAGTGGAATTTCGACTCGGGTTATGGACTTCTTCCAACTCCCATTGACATTGTTTCTTACCACACATGGGGAAGAGCCGCCTATCCTGAAATGGGAAGAAGGCACTGTCCTTTCAGACAAAGCTTGTACAAATTCCTGAACTGCAGATTTGCTAATGTGACCGTATATACTTATATTCATAATTAAGTGATTATTTATGGTCAGATACATATTGTTAAACTTGAAAATGTTTTATTATATTACATCAAATAAAGTCTATTTGTAGATGGAAAAATTAAAAATAGTGAAAAGGAGGAAACTGATGCTCAAAATATTAAGTAACTTTCCCAGGCAACACTAATGTGTGGCTTGGTGAGGATTTGAACTCATGTCTGTGGTGTCAGCATCCATAATGCTTTGTACTCTGTCCCTCTGGCTTTTCTGATCTGTATCTACAACTACATATGCCACTGCTTTCCAAATACTCTCTGAACGTTCAGCTTTCCCCTTGGACTCACTCCTTGAATCTGACTTCTTTGAAAGTGTCCCTCAAACGCTGTGTCCATGAACACTGTGTGGTCCTTCTGTTTGGCCTCTCTTGTCATCTCATTTGTTCTAATATTCTGTCTACATGAGGATTCTTTCTCTTTTCTTTTTTTTTTGAGATGGAGTGTTGCTCTGTCGCCCAGGCTAGAGTGCAGTGGCACGATCTCTGCTCACTGCAAGCTCCGCCTCCCGGGTTCATGCCATTCTCCTGCCTCAGCCTCCCGAGTAGCTGGGACTACAGGCGCCCGCCACCATGCCCAGCTAATTTTTTGTATTTTTGGTAGAGATGGGGTTTCACTGTGTTAGCCAGGATGGTCTCAATCTCCTGACCTCGTGATCTGCCTGCCTCGGCCCCCAAAGTGCTGGGATTATAGGCGTGAGCCACTGCACGCGGCCTCTCTTTTCTTTTTTGATACAGGATCCCACTCTGTTGCCCAGGCTGGAGTGCAGTGGCATGATCTTGGTTCACTGCAGCTTCGAACTCCCTGGCTCAAGTGATCCTCCCACCTTAGCCTCCGGAGTAGCTGGGACTGCAGGTGCACACCTAAGTTTTCTATTTTTTATAGAGACAAGGTTTCTCCATGTTGCCCACGCTGGTCTCAAACTCCTGGGCTCAAGCAATTAGTCTGCCTTGGCCTGTCGAAGTATTGGGGTTACAGGTATAAGCCACTTTGCCCAGCCTATTTTTCTTTTTTTGAGAGAGGATCTTGTTGTGTTGCCCAGGCTGGGGAGCAGTGGTGTGGGCATAGCTCTCTGCAGCCTAGAACTCCTGGTCTCAAGCGATCCTGCCACCTCAGCCTCCCGAATACCTGGGACTACAGGTGTGCAACACTAGTGCCAGCAAATTTTTAATATATTTTTGCAGAGAAGGAAATCTCACTATGTTACCCATCCTGGTAACATAGTTACCAACATGGATACCATAGGCGCTCAAACTCCTGCCTCAGTTGATCCTCCTCCATCGGCCTCCTAAAGTGGTTAAATTAAGCCAACCTGCCTGGCCTTTATGAGGATTCTTTATGCATTTTTTACCCATTGGTTGCATTGTCATTTGAAATTGTTAACCTAATTTTCAGACTAATTGTGGCAGCTGCCCTCAACCAGCGCTGAGGGATCGCCTGCTGTGCTTTCATCCTGAGCAAGGGGAAGCTGAGCCGGAGCCAGGTAGTGGCAATCAATAATAGTGATACTGTTGACCTCTAGCTTTGTGGTAAAAGATATTAACTTTATTAACTCCAGACAAAAAAGATTTGCCCTTTGACAAATGTTTGTTCATTGCTATAAAGTAAATTGCCATTTAATTATTTCATAGTTCCTTGACTCTAAGATGCTATTGATTCTAAGAGAGGCCCTGTTATTTTATGTGCCACCAAGAAAGAAAACAAATGCTGCTAAGTAAACTATGACATTCAATTGATTTTAAATGCATCCAGAGACATTAAAATGTGAAATATCATGCAGCTTGGAATTCATCAGAGATTCTTAGGTCTCTGAGTGTTTTTGTCTGCTCATAACCGTACCGCCTTTATAACAAACTAATCTTTTAAAAGGCAAGATCTATTTTTCTTTAGCATTTCTCTCACTAGCCACACTCAGAGGTTGCTCAATAAGTGTGGAATGATTTAAAAAATTCTTGACATTAGATCTAGTCATCTATTTTGGTTACTAAACTAGATACAGTGCAATGGGCTCCATTACTCAGTATGGTCAAGTAGCAAAAACATTTGGGAATCAGAAAACGTCGGGTCAAAAAAGATCTGGATTCCAATCTGGCTCTGTCCTACCAATGTAACGAATATTTATTCTGCAAATTTCCTAACCTCTACAGAACTCTCTTTCTTTCTTTTTTTAAATTTAGAGACAGGGTCTCGCTATGTTGCCCAGGTTTGTCTCAAACTCCTGGGCTCAAGTGATCTTCCCATCTCGGCCTCCCACAGTGCTGGGATTACAGGCGTGAGCCACTGCACCTGGTCTCAGAACTCACTTTCTACATCTGCGACACTGGGGTAATAATGCCAGCTCACAGTGCTGTCGGGAGGATTAAAGGAGTCCAGGCAATAAAAAGCACTGTGTACACTGTTAAGGGCTAGATTCTCCCGACACCCATGGTCAAGTTTGTTCTGCTACCAAGAGCTGAACATTGCTGCTTTAAGAGCATTGTGGGGAAGCATCATTTTAGAGTCCAGATTATTTGGTGTCTTGCTTTGTTTTTTAGATGAAATCTTGCTCTGTCTCCCAGCCTGGAGGACAATGGCACCATCTCAGCTCACTGCAACATCTGCCTCCTAGGTTCAAGCGATTCTTCCGCCTCAGCCTCCGAAGTAGTTGGGATTACAGGCGCACGCCACCACACCCAGCTAATTTTTGTATTTTTAGTAGAGACAGCATTTCACCATGTTGGCCAGGCTGGGCTCGAACTCCTGACCTCAGATGTTCTGCCCGCCCTGGCCTCCCAAATTGCTGGGATTACAGGCATGAACCACCATGCCCAGCTATTTGGTGTCTTTCTTTATCTGAAGAATTTGGTATGCTGTGAGACATTTTCCTTTGCAATTTATTAGGTATTATGATTGAATACTGTTAGAGTGTATAAACTGAAAGAAAAATTCTAAGCCCCCCACTTGACTGAATGGACCCCTAATTTCCGCCAAGGGGATTCCAAAGAAACCTGAAAAACTAGTTCAGTCCATGATGGGAAGTGGGGGTCTCATCATGCCTCATTACACTCTCCTCTTTTTGGAATTCAGGCACAACTGACCAGCATTAACATTAAATCTTAAGGCTGAAAAAACAGACTCTTTGTAGCAATGAGATACCAAATCCTAACCTTGTATAGCATCATATGACAGACAGCAGCTCTGAAAGAAATAAAAATATTTTAGAGGCCAGGCGCGGTGGCTCACGCCTATAATCCCAGCACTTTGGGAGGTCAAGGCAGGTGGATTACCTGAGGTCGGGAGTTCAAGACCAGCCTGGCCAACATGGCAAAACCCCATCTGTCCTGAAAATACAAAAATTAGCCCGGTCTGGTGGCTCATTCCTGTAATCCCAGCTACTTGAGAGGCTGACGCATGATAATTGCTTAAACCCGGGAGGCGGAGGTTGCAGTGAGCTGAGATTGCATCACCGTACTCCAGCCTGGGCAACAGAGTGAGATTCTGTCTCAAAAAACAAAAAACAAACAAAAAAACCAGGTATGAATAAGAACATGGGTGGTTAGATGTATCTCCCATCGTAAGAGGAAAGAGGGAGGAAAAGGTGGGTGTCTGCCTATGTACTTGTGGAGGTTGGAGGTGGCAAGTTGTGGGAGCTCCTGTCAGAAGGCTTTCACCTTCTCTGTGAAACAGGTTATGAGAATGATGGAAGAGGAAGCAGGAGACAACAGTTACCACCATTCTTTCCCTATAGGCAAGACATGGGCAAATCAAGTAATATTTAGCAATAAGGCATCAGGACACAGTTGCATGTAAAACTAAGTAGGCTGGAATTTATTCTCAAGGTAACGAGGATCTATTCCATTAAGATTTTTACATAGGGTGGCTAAATAATTAGTGTTTCTGCCTCAGTTTGGCAATAGTATTTTCTGGTGCACCTGAGACTCTTCTAAGTCCTGGCCCAAGAGTATAAGGCTCACAGAGCAGGGGTATTTCCTCCTCATTATCCCCTCTCTCCTTTGTGCAGTCTGCACAAAGACTGCCTTCCCAGTCAGCATTTTTTTTTTTTTTTTTTGAGACGGAGTCTAGCTCTGTCACCCAGGCTGGAGTGCAGTGGCGTGATCTTGGCTCACTGCAACCTCCACCTCCCAGGTTCCAGCGACTCCCCGCCTCAGCCCCCGAGTAGCTGAGATTACAGGTGCCCGCCACCACGCCCGGCTAATTTTTTTGTATTTGAGTAGAGATGGGGTTTCACCACATTGGCCAGGATGGTCTTGATCTCTGGACCTCATGATCCGCCCGCCTCGGCCTCCCAAAGTGCTGGGATTACAGGCATGAGCCACCGCGCCCGGCCCCCAGTCAGCTTTTTAAATTTTTGCATTCCTATATTTTATTTTTAAGTGACATTCAAAATTGTATATATTTATCATGTACAGCATGATGTTTTGAAGTATATACACGTTGTGGATGACTAAATCTAGCTACTTAATGTATGCATTCCCTCATGGTTATCATTTTTGTGGTGAGAAAGCTTAAATCAACTCTTTTTTAGCAGTTCTCAAGAATATTTTGTTATAACTATAGTGTCCATGTTGTACAATAGATCTCTTGAACTTCTCCTTTCTATCTAACTGAAATTTTGTATCACTAAACATGACCCCAATACCTACCCCTCCCAGCTGCCCCAGCCCCTGCTAACTACCGTTCCACTCTATTTCTACGAGATCAAGTTTTATGGCGCCCACATGAGTGAGATCATGCAGTATTTATTTTTCTGGGCCCGGTTTATTTCACGTGACATAGTATCCTCCAGTTTCATCCCTGTTGTTGCAAATGACAGGATTTTCTTACTTTTTTATGGCTTAATAATATTCCATTGTGTATCTATACTGCATTTTCTTTATCCGTTCATCTGTTGATGAACACTTAGGCTGATTTCATATCTTGGCTACTGACTTGAAGTATTGTTCATTAAGCAAAGCCAATAGCTTGGCTTGATTGATTCAAGTATTGTGAAAAGTGCTGCAATGAACATGGACGTGCAGATATCTCTTCAACATACTGATTTCATTTTCTTGGACTATAGGAATACCCAGAAGTGGGATTGTTGGATCACATGGTAGTTCTAATTTCAATTCCATGAGGAACCTCCATACTGTTTTCCAAACACACAGAGGATGGAATTTAGTGGCTGTACTAATTTACATTCCCACCAGCAGTGTGCAAGGGTTCTTTTCTCCACATCCTTGCCAACACTCATTGTCTTTTGTCTTTTTGATAATAACCTTTCTATGAGGTAGGAGGTAACATCTCACTGTGGTTTTAATTTGCACTGCTCTGATGATCAGTGATGTTGAGCCTTTTTCATATACCTGTTGGCCATTTGTACCTTCTTTCGAGAAATGTCTAGCCAGGTCCTTTGTCTATTTTTTTTTTTTTTTTTTGAGATGGGGTCTCACTCTGTTGCCCAGGTCGGAGTGCAGTGGTTTGATCTCAGCTCACTGCAACTTCTGCCTCCTGGGTTTAAGTGATTCTCCTGCCTCAGCCTCCCGAGTATCTGGAATTACAGGTGCACACCACCATGCCCGGCTAATTTTTGTATTTTTAGTAGAGACAGGGTTTCACCATGTTGGCCAGGCTGGCCTCGAACTCTTGACCTCAGGTGTCCTGCCTGCCTTGGCCTTCCAAAATGCTGGGATTACAGGTTTGAGCCACCAGGTCTGGCCTGCCTTTAAAATTTTTTAAAATTATTTATTTATTTATTATTTTTTGAGATAGAGTCTCACTGTGTCACCCAGGCTGGAGTGCAGTGGCACAATCTCGGCTCACTGCAACCTCCATCTCCCGGGTTCAAGTGATTTTCCTGCCTCAGCCACTTGAGTAGTGGGGATCACAGGCAAGCGCCACCACGCCTGGGAAATTTTTTTTTTTTTTGAGACGGAGTGTCACTCTGTCGCCCAGGCTGGAGTGCAGTGGCGCGATCTCGGCTTACTGCAAGCTCTGCCTCCCAGGTTCATGCCATTCTTCTGCCTCAGCCTCTCCAGTAGCTGGGACTACAGGCACCTGCCACCAGGCCCGGCTAATTTTTTTTGTATTTTTAGTAGAGATGGGGTTTCACCGTGTTGGCCAGGCTGATCTTGAACTCCTGGTCTCAAGTGATCTGCCCACCTTGGCCTCCCAAAGTACAGGAATTTTAAGCATGAGAGACTGTGCCCGGTCATATTTTAAAAATAAGATTATTTGTTGTATAGCTATTGAGTTATTTGAGTTCTTCATACATTTTTTGGTATTAATTCCTTATCATATGTATAGTTTGCGAGTATTTTCCCCTGTTTTGTAGGCTGTCTCTTTACTCTGTTTGCCCTGCAGAAGCTTTTTAGTTTGATGTAATCCCATTTGTCTATTTTGCTTTTGTTGCCTGTGCTTCTACCGGCATTTCTCATCCAGGACAGGGCTCCTCCCAAGGTGTCTGACTGTGGACATGCTCCCCTCTTCAGGGTGGGCCCACTCCTTGCTCGCAGTGGTGTGCTTTTTCTTCTGTCTCCCATCAGAACACAGGGTACCAGCAATATTTACTCACTAAGAAATTGTTTCCTTTCATCTTTCTTTCTAAATTATAAAATGAACAGTCACCTTCTTTAATGTTCAACATTTCTAGATGTCTGATTTGTTTAAATTTATAAACAATTTATAGATTTAAATTTACTGATTTGTGTTAAACTTATTCACCACTGTTGATTTATTACCTACCCAGTTCCCAGGTAGTCTGTGGGGTTCTAAACTGTAGCAGTGAACAAAACAGATGAAAATCCCCGCTTTACTGGAGTTTACATTTTGGTGTGGGAGATAGGCAGTAAATAGACACATTCATAAATATACAATAGGTCAGGTGGTGTTTGTTGAGGCCGACGTATGTCAGTGTGTGCCACTTTAGATAGGGTGGTGACATTTCAAGAGAGACTCCCCAAAAAGTGAGGGCATCACTGAGAAGATAGCTAGGGAAGAAGTTTTCAAGTCAGTGGGAAAGGCACGTGCAAAGGCCCTGAGGTGGGAGAGTACCTGGCATGTTGAGGAAAGCAAGGAGGCCAGTGTGGCTGGAGTTGACTGAGAAGGAAGAAGTTTACAGGCATGGGCTCCAGAACCAGGCTGCCTCAGTTCAAACCCCTGCTTACAAGTCAGGTGACCTTGGGCAAATTATTTACTCTCTCTGTGCCTCAGGGTTCTTTTTTTTTTTTTTTTTTTTTGAGACCGAGTCTCGCTCTGTCGCCCGGGCTGGAGTGCAGTGGCCAGATCTCAGCTCACTGCAAGCTCCGCCTGCCGGGTTTATGCCATTCTCCTGCCTCAGCCTCTGAGTAGCTGGGACTACAGGCGCCCGCCACCTCGCCCGGATAGTTTTTTGTATTTTTTAGTAGAGACGGGGGTTTCACCGTGTTAGCCAGGATGGTCTCGATCTCCTGACCCCGTGATCCACCCGTCTCGGCCTCCCAAAGTGCTGGGATTACAGGCTTGAGCTACTGCGCCCGGCGCCTCAGGATTCTAACCTGAAAAATGGCAATAATGATAATATGTACCTCAGAAGCTTGTTACGAGGATGAATAATTTCTAAGCACTTAGAACAGGGCCTGGCACATAGTAAGTGCTCTAAAAGTGAATCTTAACCTAGAAAAGGAGAAGAATGACGAAAAATCCAAATTGAAGCAACTATTTCAATATCATAAAATTACTAATCTACATTCTTTAAAAATGTCAATGTCTTAAAAGACAAGAAAAGGCTGAAGAATTGATTCAAATTAAAGGAGACTAGAGAGACACGACAACTGAATGTCATCTGTGATTATGGGCTGGACCCTGTGCCAGGAAAAAATACGCTAAAGAACATTAGGAGGATTAAATTGATTAAATTAGAATACAGATTGTAGATTAGATAAAAGTATTATATCAATATTAAAGTTCCTGACATGGATAACTATATTGTGGTTGTATAAGACAATATCCTTGTTCTTTTTTTTTTTTTTTTTTTTTTTTTGAGACGGAGTCTCGCCCTGTTGCCAGGGCTGGAGTGCAGTGGCCGGATCTCAGCTCACTGCAAGCTCCGCCTCCGGGTTTACGCCATTCTCCTGCCTCAGCCTCCCGCGTAGCTGGGACTACAGGCGCCCGCCACCTCGCCCGGCTAGTTTTTTGTATTTTTTAGTAGAGACGGGGTTTCACCGGGTTAGCCAGGATGGTCTCGATCTTCTGACCTCGTGATCCGCCCGTCTCGGCCTCCCAAAGTGCTGGGATTACAGGCTTGAGCCACCGCGCCCGGCCTCCTTGTTCTTAAGAAATACACACAGGGCTATTAAACGGATAGGGAGATATGATATATGCAACCTACTATCAAATGGTATAGAGATAAACTGTGACACACACACACACACGCACACACACACACAGCCTACTTCTTTAACTTCTCCTAGTTTCCTATACTGTAGCCACATTTGTCTCCTTGGTATCCCTTAAGAATACAAGTATGTTCTAGATCAGGATGTAGGTATTCACTGTTTCTTTGCTTAGAATTTCTTCTCCCAGAAATTGACTTGAATGACTTCTTTTAATCATTCAGGTCTCCAATCCCCTTTTCAGAGAGAGCTTCCTCGACTCCCCAACCTAAAGTGTCCCCTCTCCCTAGAGTGCTTATCATTATCTGAAAATAATTAATTCATTTTTATGCTTCTTTTCCTTTTTGTCTTTTTCTTCCCACTAAATTGTACATGTCATAAGAGGAGACATCTTCTAGATCACAACTCCATCTTCAGTACCTAAAACAGTGCCAGAAACATAAGCTCTCAATATATATTTGTTGAATGATTGGGATGGGATAGGGATGGGTTGCTGTGGGATAGAAGACTCTAGGAGGAAGGTCAGCAGCATGAACACAGACTGTGTGTGCATTAGTGTCTATCATTCCATCCTACTACAGGTATAACTTTTTAAGAAGGGAGATATGTTTAAAAGAGGTCGGGAGGAGAAAGAGAGAAAGCACAAAGAGGAAAAAAGTATAAGATATGCTTATTTGAAACTTAGAGGTTGATCATAATCAGCAATTTTAGAGAAAAAGAGGAATCAAAGGAGAGGAACTTTGTTGACATGTCCAAAACGATTGTAATGTCAGCTAGTTCCTTCCTTTTTTTCTTTTTTGAGCCAGAGTTTTGCTCTTTCGCCCAGGCTGGAGTGAAGTGGCTCAATCTTGGCTCACTGCAACTTCCACCCCCCAGGTTCAAGCAATTCTCCTGCCTCAGCCTCCTGAGTAGCTGGGATTATAGGTGCTCATGACCACCCCTGGCTAATTTTTGTATTTTTAGTAGAGACAGGGTTTCGTCATTAGTCCAGGCTGGTCTCGAACTCCTGACCTCAGGTGATCTACCCACTTCAGCCTCCCAAAGTGCTGGGATTACAGACATGAGCCACCACGCCCAGCCTAATGTCAGCTATTTCTTTTGGATGACATACTGCACATTAAAATTGTATCTAGAACAGTAAAAGAAGCCAGTCTCCAATGACATCCACATGGGTGTATTGTCCTTTATTTTGGAAAATTCCCCTTCCATCTTATTTAGTACAATGTTGTAAGTGTCCCACTCTATTGGGATCGGCATTTGGATGTTGTCTTTGGCTCTCTTCATCCTTACGTTTTCTTTTTTCCCTCCTAAATCCTCAATTCTTTGTGATACTTCTCTTATATTACTCTCACATGTCGACCTATCATGTGGGTCAGTGTTTCTCAGTGTGCTCCTTGCATCTGCTGTATCACTTGGAGAGCCTGTTAATTATGCAGATTCCTTGGCCTCAAATCAGAATCTCTGAGAGGGGGCAGCAGGGAACTCTTAACTTTTAAAATTTTTCATCTTTTTAAGTAAAATATACATTTCAAAAATTCAAAATATACTAAAGGATATGAGATTTTTCTCCTAGACTCTGTTTCTCAGCTACGCTTTTCCCTTTCTTAGAAGTATACATTGTTGCTTTTTTTTTTTTTTTAAGGCAGGGTCACACTCTTTCACCCAGGCCTGGAGTGCAGTGGCACGATCTTGGCTCACTGCAACCTCCGCCACCCAGGTTCAAGTGATTTTTGACTCTTAGCCTCCCAAGTAGCTGGGATTACAGGCGCATGCCACCATACCCAGCTAATTTTTGTATTTTTAGTAGAGACGGGGTTTCACCATGTTGGCTAGGCTGTTCTCAAACTCCTGACCTTAAGAAACCACCTGCCTCAGCCTCCCAAAGTGCTGGGATTACAGGCGTAAACCACCGCGCCCAGCATAAATGTATGCATTGTTATATTACTTTCATATATATTTTTCCAGAGTTTTTTGTGCATAGACATGCAAATACATGCATATATTTTTCTTTCTACTTTCTTATTACACAAATAATAATGTACTATACTTATGGTTTTTGTAAATTGTTCTTTTGTTGTCATGTGCCAATATATTTTGGAAATCATGCCATAGTGATATATGAGGAATGATTCACGTTTTTCCCAGCTGTATGGATTTTCATGTATGGATGTGCCATAAATACTTAACAAGGAGCCTATCAATGGAGGCTCACATTGTTTTCAATCTTTTGATAATAGGAACAATATTGCAATGAATAACCTCTGACATGTATCATATCCCACATGTATAAATATACCTGAAGAAAATTTTCCTGGTCCAAAGGATATGTACATTTAAAATTTTGAAAGATACTGCTAAATTATTTTTTGTATAGGTTGGCAAACTCACCAGTGAAAACATCTGGGCCTTCAGATTTCTTTCTTGGAAGGCTATTAATTATTGATTCCATTTATTTGATAGAAATAAAGCTATTCAGATTATTGATCCTTGTGTGAATTTTGGTAGTTTGTGTCTTTCAAGGAATTGGTCCATTTCATCTAAATTATCAAATTTGTTGGCATAGAGTTGTTTATAGTATTCTTTTCTCCTTTTAATATCTATGTGATCAGTAGTGATAACCCTTCTTTTATTTCTGACATTGGTAATCTGTGTCTCCCCTTTTTTTCTTGGTTAGTTTGGGTAAAGGTTTATCAATTTTATTGTTCTTTCCAAAGAACCAGTCTTTGGTTTTGTTGATTCCTTCTATTGTTTTTCTGTGCTCAACTTCATTGATTTCTGTTCTAATTTTTATTTCTTCTGTTCCTGTGTTAGGATTAAATTGTCTTCTTGCTCTAGTTTCTTAGGTGGAAGCTTAGGTTATTGGCTTTACATCTTTCTGTTTTTCTAATACATGCACTAAATTTCCCTTTAATCACTGTTTTTTGCTGCACCTCACAGATTTTGATAAATTGTATTTCCATTTTTATTTAGTTCAAAATATTATAAACTTCCCATAAAAGATAAGTTGTTGAGCCTATATAACTTAAAAACTGACATATTTGCTGACTACCTGTGCTTAGAGAAAATGCAGAGAGCAATGTGAGGCTGAAATTGTGGAAACAATGGAGCTTGTGAACCAAGAAAGTGGAACAGAACTTAGGTTAGCAGGGAAAGGTGAGAGAGAATTCTGGGGAAGAGTTCAGATAGTAATTCCTATTGGGAGAATGTCTATTTGGAAAGCATTTTATTTTAAATATATAAAATACATAACAAAATTACCAATTTAACATGCAATTATGGGTATTCGTAATAATATTTTCTTTCTTTTTTTTTGGGATAGAGTCTCGCTCTGTCTCACCGAGGCTAGAGTGCAGTGGTGCCATCTTGGCTCACTGCAGCCTTTGCCTCCTGGGTTCAAGCGATTCTCCTGTCTCAGCCTCCTGAGTAGCTGGGACTACAGGCGTGTGCCACCACACTAGACTAATTTTTTGTATTTTTAGTAGAAACGGAGTTTCACCATGTTGGCCAGGCTAGTCTTGAACTCCTGACCTCGGGTGATCCACCCACTTCAGTCTCCCAAAGTGCAGGGATAACAGGTGTGAGCCACCGAGCCCAGCTCATAGTATTTTCTGATTAATGACTGTAAGAAAGTGCTTTAAAATGGTCAAAATATACCTTTTAAAGCCTTATTCTTTGAGCCTTATTCTTTGACCCATGTGTTGCTAAGAAGTGTGTTGTTTAATTTCTAAATATTAGAGGGATTTCCTAGCTATCTTTCTGTTATTGATTTCTAGTTTAATCTCATTGTGGTATGATAAATTCCTTTGTATGATTTCTATTCTTCTAAATTTGCTAAGGTGTGTCTTATGGCCCAGAATGTGGTTTATCTTGATGAATGTCCTGTGTGGGCTTAAGAATAATGTGTATTCTGCTGTTGTTGAATGGAATAATCTATAATGTTAATTAGATCAAGTGATTGATAGTGCTGCTCAGGTCAACTATATCCTTACTGATTTTCTGCCTACTTGATTTATCAATTACTAACAGAAAGTTGTTGAAGTTTCCAACTATAAATAGTGGAGTTGTCTGTTTCTCCATTCAACTTGGACTTCGGCACATGTAGGATTGTTATGTCTTCTTGGAGAATTGACCCCTTTATCATTACAGAGTGCTTCTCGATTGCAGAAAAATTTCCTCATTCTGAAGTCCGTTTGTCTGAAATTAATATGGCTCCTCCAGTATTCTTTTGATTAGTGTTAGAATGATTTATCCATCTCTATTTCCTTCCTTCCTTCCTTCCTTCCTTCCTTCCTTCCTTCCTTCCTTCCTTCCTTCCTTTCCCTTTCTTTCTTTCCCTCTCTCTTTCTTTCTTTCTTTTTCTTTCTTTCTTTCTTTCTTTCTTTCTTTCTTTCTTTCTTTCTTTCTTTCTTTCTTTCTTTCTTTCTTTCTTTCTCTTTCTTTCATTCCTTTCTTTCTTTCTTTTTCCTTCTCTCTTTCTCTTTCTTTCATTCCTTTCTTTTCTTTCTTTATTTTTCCATTCCTTTATTTTTAATCTGTCTTTATAATAAGAATGGTTTTCTTGTAGATAATATACAGTCTTGCTTTCCTTATCCACTCTGACAGTGTCTGTTTTCTTTCTTTCTTTCTTTCTTTCTTTCTTTCTTTCTTTCTTTCTTTCTTTCTTTCTTTCTTTCTCTCTCTCTCTCTCCTTCCCTCGCTCCCTTTCTTTCTTCCTTCCTTCCTTCCTTCCTTCCTTCCTTCCTTCCTTCCTTCCTTCCTTTCTTTCTTTCTTTCTTTCTTTCTTTCTTTCTTTCTTTCTTTTCTTCCTTTCTTCTTTTCTTCCTTTCTTTCTTTCTTTGTCTTGCTCTGTCACCCACGCTGGAGTGCAGTGGCATGATCACGGCTCACTGCAGCCTTAACCTCCTGGGCTATAGTGATCCTCTCACCTCAGCCTCCTGAGTAAGCTGAGACTACAGACGCATGCCACCATGCCTAGCTAATTTTGTTTATTTTTTGCAGAGATGGGGTTTTGCCATGTTGCCCAGGTGGTCTTTTTTTTTTTTTTTTTTGAGACGGAGTCTTGCTCTGTCGCCCAGCCTGGAGCGCAGTGGCCGGATCTCAGCTCACTGCAAGCTCCACCTCCTGGGTTTACGCCATTCTCCTGCCTCAGCCTCCCGAGTAGCTGGGAGTACAGGCGCCCGCCACCTCGCCTGGCTAGATTTTTGTATTTTTTTTTTAGTAGAGACGGGGTTTCACTGTGTTAGCCAGGATGGTCTTGATTTCCTGACCTCGTGATCCAGCCGTCTCTGCCTCCCAAAGTGCTGGGATTACAGGCTTGAGCCACCGTGCCCGGCCAGCCCAGGTGGTCTTGAACTCCTGGGCTCAGGCAGTCTGCCTACTTTGTCCTCCCAAAGTGCTGGAATTACAGGCGTAAGCCGCTGTGCTCAGCCTCTGTCTCTTAATTGGTATATTTACTGATATAGTTGAATGAATATCAACTATTTGCAACTATTTTCTATTTATTGCCAGAGGCTTCTCTTTCTGCCTTCTCTGGTTTCAACTGAGTATTTTATATGATTTCATTTTATCTGCTTAGTTTATCAATTATATTTCTTAAAAAATTTTAAAAGTATTTTCCTTAGTTTCAGTATGAATTTTTGACTAATCTATCTTCAAATAACACTATACCATTTCACATGTAGTGCAGATACTCTCTTTAGGTTGTAAACTTAAGCAAGTCTGGAGGGTTTTAGAGATAAATGTGTGGAGGACTGAATAATCTACTTTATCTTTCATGGGTGGAAAAAGAGGTTAAGGAGTCCCCTGCTGCCTACTTCTCCCTGTATCACCTAAAGGTTTGCTTTTATGACTTTTTGATGCTATGTGATTTGGTGCACAGATACACGTAACTCATATCTTTATCATGCATTACATCCTTTTTCATTATAAAGTGCTTTAAAAATCTTGTTAATGCTTTTTGCTCTTAACTCTCATATTAAGATCATATCCCCAGCTTTTTCACAGTCAGACTTTTCAGACACACTCCTGCTATCTTTTTATTTTTAACTTCTTTGAATTTTGAGCACACATGTTTGACTATGGACAAAGAATTCCACCTCTGCCTATATGCCCTATAATGCACTCTACATCTGAAATCACACTTTTCTTGTGCAGAGATGCATCCATATGCATATGATCTTTACCAAAGAAGTTTCCAAATTTATTTGTGATGGATGAGAATGTGTATTCAAAGGTAATATAGTACTGGAGTTACCTTCAGGGATATCATACTCCTCAGCCCCTATCTCATCACTAAAGATTCGTTTTCAAAGGAACAAAGCAATAGACAATAGAAAATCTCTTTTAGGTGTGCCCAAAACAGAGTTTTGCTTTGCAATCCAATTTGCAGATTTTAAAAAAAGTGTATTTAGCTATTTCACATTAATTCCAAGACAAATGTTTGGTTTTTGTCGTAACATTTCAAGTTATATTTTCTATTTTCACAATTTATAACCTCTTTTTTTGTGTGTTTCCTGTGCAAATACTAAAGCATTTGTATTTTTATACAAATGGTTTCCTTTATAACTATGTTATTTATAACACCCTATTCACCTGCATTTCTTGAGATAAGGCCAATTAATTTCCTACAATGAGCAGCAATAAAATTAACATCTTTGTTCTTCCACCTCCCTCCTGGTGTTAGTTTGGAAGGGGTGCTATAACAAAGTACCAAGATGTGGGTGGTTTAAGCAACAGAAATTATTCTCCCACAGTTCTGGAGGCTAGAAGTTCAAGATCAAAGTGTCAGCAGGGTTAGTTTCTCCTGAGGGCTGGGAGGGAAGGACCTGTTCCATGTCACTCTCCTAGCTTCTGGTGGTCTCAGGTATTCCTTGGCTTGCAGATGGCATTCTCTTTGTGTCTTCACATTGTCTTCACTCTGTATTTGGCTGTCTCTGAGTTCAAATTTCCACTTTTTTTTATAAGGGGGTAGTCACACTGGATTAGGGCCCACCCTAATAACCTCATCTTAGCTTAATCATCTGGAAACACCCTATTTCTAAATCAGACTACATTCATAGGCTCTGGGGGTTAGGATTTCAACGTCTTTTTTGGAGGAACACAATTCAAACTATAAGACTCTTCTACTGCTAGATTTTGGCCACATTACTCACTTCCTAATGTTTACCTTTGAACTAGTAAATGTACTATGGTTTTATTATTAATTTATTATTTTTAAGTTATATTTTTTACTTCTGACTCTAAATGATGAATAAATCAAATTACTTACTGCTTTCTATCTTCCCTCTTGGTCGCCACTCAATTTTTGCTGATTATATCATTTATACACTGTAGAGCTTCATAACATTCACATTTTACTTTATCACTTCCACGTTTGTTTGGCTTTGCTTGCTTTTCTCATTCCTGCCTTCTTTTTCAGTTTCTGCAGTCTATTCTTTCCCTCATTTTTTTCATTTCTCTGATATTTTTATTTCTGCTTCTTTCTGAGCTCTCTTGAGTTTTTGTATCTGCTTTTTAGTTTTGTTCTACAGTGATAATTGTTTCATTAAAATTTTTTAATTCATGACAAAATATTTGGCCTAAATTTTCATCTGCTTTATAGGGATATTTTTCTGGTGGTTTTTGACCCATTTTTTTTCTGTTCCTTTTCTCGGTTTTTTTTTTTTTTCCTCTTGTATTTCTGGACAGCTCCTGTGTTGGTTCTATTTTGAATACTTAGTTTTTTTTTTTTTTTGAGACTGAATCTCACTCTGTTGCCCAGGTTGGAGTGCAGTGGTGTGATCTTGGCTCACTGCAACCTCTGCTTCCTGGGTTCCAGTGATTCTCGTCCCTCAGCCTCCCAAGTAGCTGGAATTACAGGCATGCACCATCGTGCCTGGCTAATTGTTACGTTTTTAGTAGAGATGGTGTTTCACCACATTGGCCCAGCTGGTCTCGAACTCCTGATCTTAAGTGATCCACCCACCTCGGCCTCCCAAAGTGCTGGGATTATAGACCTGAGCCACTGTGCCCAGCCCTTGAATATTTAGTTTTAAGTAAATACAGTGTTTACTGTATCAGCGATTCATGGTAAGTCAACGTGGAGAAGGGGCAAGAATGTGTTTCAAGCTAGAGAACTTTTAAGAAACAATTCTCAGTATGGGAATTTATTTATCTCAGTATGGGAGTTTATTTAGCCTTCCCTGCACCCAACCAGATAAAATCTGTTCACTTTTCTTAATACCCCATGGACAGATGATGAGAAGGAGGAGAAGAGGAAGAGAATGTGGAGGAAGTGAATATGCCTACATCAAGGGATTCTTCTTTTAAACCTACATAATTTTTTTAAATCAACCTGTGCATACCAGTTCCCATTGGTGCAAACCAGTGATTTTGATTTTGTACTTCAGTGCATGCCCTTAACCTTGGTAAAATGTCTTTGCCACTTCTTTCTGAGATGTACAATCCTGAGTGATTGCTCCCTCTCTGAACTTTTTTGAATCCCTGCTTAATCTTCTCCACTTTTGGCATTCTTTTGCATACTTTGAGGTTCAAGGTTTTAACTGTTTCCTAATTTTACCATGTATTATGTTTGTGTTTGCGTTTCTCCTTCTCCTTGCTATTTTTGGATAATTTTCTAAGAGGCAATAGAGAAATTCTGCTTTTATACCCCTGTATTTAATTGAAAAGATGGAATCTGCATTTTGAAGGTTTCAGTGTGATAGATGACCTCAAGTTCTTTGATGTTCTTTCCATTGAGAGGTGGGGTCTACCTCCACTTCCCCTTGAATCTGGACTAGCATCAGCCACTCACTCATATAACTAATTGAAGGTGGCAGAAATGACGCAGCATTACTTTTGAGTTAAGTCAGAGAGGCCGTGCAGCTACTGCATTGTTTGCCGGTATACTTGCCCTTGGAGCCCTGAGCCATCATGTAAGAAGGCTGCCATGCTGAGAAAGCCTAAGCCACAGGGAGAGGCCACATGGAAAAGCTTGGTTGATAATCCCAGTTACGCCCAGCATTCGAGTCATCCTAGCCCAGGTACCAGACATATCAGTGAAGAAGACTTCATCCGTAGACATTTGAGACATCCCCAACTGCTTAAACCTTTCCAGTGGCATCCCCCAGACATTGTGAAGCAGAAACATGCCATCCTCACTGCGCTCTGTTGGAATTCTTGACCCATGGAATCCTTAGGTGTAATAAAATGGCTGTTTTATGGCATTCATGTGAAGGAGGATTATTATACAGCAACAGACAATCAGAATGTCTGGTGAATCTTTTGCACAATAAAATTTGAAAACTACTGTCTGAGATAATTTTCACTGTACCCAAGAAAGTTGAATCATGGTTGTATGGTGTTTTAACCTAGCTAAAGTCAAACAATTCTCAGAATTTCCTTCCTTGTATGGTTCCAGGTTGGAGCTGGCCACAGAAGAAATTTGTGCAAGCTTTTAAGGGTGGAAATGAAGAAGCAGTCACTTTTAATGCTCTAGAGGACAGTGTAGGGCATCAATTGCCATTGCAACCCAGACACATTATCACTGATCTGCTGATTTACCTTGTTGGCATGGATCTGCAGCTCCTTCAGCTCATTTTTTTAAAAGTATAATTCCCATTTTATTTTTCTCCAGAGAATAGTCTGTCTTCAGCCTTTAAGAACTCAGCTCCTTACGCGGGTTTTGGTGGGGGTCGTGTGGCAGCATCCACAGGTCTAAATCTCGGTGGGGGTGTTCGGTCCTTATGGGCTTCACGAAGTCAATTCCTGACTAATTTGTCGTGAACTGGATAACTCACACAGTAATGCAGCTTCACATGCAGCTTGGGAAGCACATAGGCATCGAAGATGTTCATTTCAGGAACGTCCCTGACTGTTGCAGCCTCCACTGTGTTTCAAATGACGAATTTCTTAATGGCCTTGTCCTTGGGCACACATTGGGCACAGTTCGTGCAGCAAATAAGCTGCATGTGGCCATGGCCCATTTTGGCACGACCATTGTTCCTTCTTTTCTTTGTCGTCTTGGAGGTATGGACTGGAGACTCCTTCAGTTCTTGATGGACCTCTTTGAGTACTGGGTCAGGTGAAAGTGCTGCTCCATGGTGAAATATGCCAAAGAGTAGGATAGTTAACAGAGCCTTGGGGCAAAACAGTAAAGGAATATTGCTGCTCATCTCACATTAAAAGCAAAAACCTGAAAAACATTTGGCCCTCTTTCTTGCTGAGGATTGAAAAGAATGCCCTTGCCAACTCCATAATGTAGACCAAGCAACACAGGGCTGTGTTGTCTATTTCAGTTAAGGTGCCATATTGCAATGTATCTGGGTTGCAGTGACAATGGGATGGCAGCTGTATATGGGACTATAGCGTTGTTCAATTTTTATAGGTTTAAATTAGTAGTCCAGCAGGCAGTTAATTTTTTTCTTTTTATTTCTTTCAGGGCCAGAAAAGCAAATTAAATTGGAATGTGATGGAGACCACTATCCCTGCCTCCTTTCCTTCGTTAAAGGTGGCACTAATTTCTGTAATTCTTTTCAAGATGTGGTTTTCCTTCCGATATACCATCATGGCTGGAAGAGAAGACATAGGTGAGCTTAGAGGTTTCCACTTGGTCATTTTTACCATAATAACTCTAATACAACAGGTCAAGAAAGAAATCTGAGGGCTTTTCCAGTTTTTAATTATAACCATCCCAATTATGCACTCAGGGGCCTGACCATCACTGGTAGGTTTATGTAGCCCATGTACCCACTGTGAAATAGACTTGGACAGGGACTCCATATATCTCCTGGCTTTCATAAGCTCCCACTCTAACCTGGGGACTATGCTGGCATTTCAGACCCCCTGGCAGAAGTATCAGCTAAGACTGTATGTCTAATGGCTCTCAAAAATCTGAGTGTTTCCCTTTTCCCTAGTATGTCTGGAAAAAGGCTTCAGGTCCCTTTGGGGAGGGAATGGGGGCATGCTTATCGTATGTATTTGCAGTGGCATTGCAGGATTCCTTATCAAGGAGGTTAGACTTCCTCTTCAATCAGTAGGCTTTAGTTCGGAGAACTGGCCTGAGATCTGAAATATAGGATTGCAATTACCCATTTGGTGACTGACATCAGCCTTTTGTTCACTAGCTTTCAATTTTTGTGTGGTTATATAAACCAAGTAGTAGTCTAATTGGTTGCCCTTCTGTATTGCTCTTATTGGCCGTTGCCACAGATACTAGTAGGTCAAGAAACCTTGACTGTCACTCTAGCTTTGGTCTGTATCACAGTAATTATGTTCCTCCTGACTTTTAAGATTAGATGCCACCATCTGGTCTCTGCTATTCTTGAATCTTATCATCCCCATTGGTAATAGCCCAATTCCATTGCAAAATCTCTTGCTCTCAAATGTACTAAGACATAAGATACACAGATGTACTAAGGGACAGTTACGGCTGACCTCAAAAGACGCTGGCGCCTTGCTACCACTGTTATTACTTCCTGTACTGGTTATTACTTTGGCCTTCCTGGGGGACGTAGTCAGGTGTTAGGTTCTCTGATTCACATCGCAAAGGATTTTAATATGTATACCTTTCTGAACTTGTTGACACCTTTCTCAACACTCTGTTGAGGCAGTTCCAGCATCTCTATCTCATGAGAGATTGACACTGTATCCAAGCCTCGAGGAGTCGTCCCAACACCATTTTAGGACTGACTACAAGTGTCCTTATCAGGACATTAAGTTTCAAGTCACGAGTCATGAAAGAGTGCTCCCATATCATTATCTGCTCCCTTAGCTCACCTTATATTCTCCCTCCCCAGTCTAACATCCTTAAGCTCCACTCCCATACACACTCCAATTAATATATGTTAACCAGGTCTTTAAACTTGTTGTATGTGTATATAATATGTTCAGGAAGAAGAATCTTCACTTGAGTTGTGCTGCGCCTTGTTCCTGTCACTGGTTTGGAGGTAGTTAGGGAAGATAGAGTTAGGTCTTGAGAAGGACAAGCACCATTTTGTGAAGCACCTGCTTCACACGAGCCCTCTGCAAGGTCCCCTATTGAATGGCCGCTGTTCTCTTTTAAGAAGGGGGAGGAACCTTAATCCTTCAGGTTGGTGAAAAAAAACCTCAGTAGGTCTCTTCTGTCACGGTCAAAGATCTGGTATGATAATCGTGAGAATCAGAGACTAAGATGAGGATATTTGGTTCAAGGTGGTCAGGTTCATGCAACCAAATATCCTCATCTTAGTCTCTGATTCTCACGATTATCATACTAGATCTTTGACCTTGACAGAAGAGATCTATTGAGGCTATCATTCAGTATTCTTGGAGCTCTGCTAGACTAGCAATTCAATTCTGGGCTTGCTTTTGAATAGCATCTGCCCTGTGGCTACAAAGGATAAGAACCTCTTCAAACACTACCATGGAGGCTTTCTCACTTTCACAGTGTGTCTTGAGTTATCAACTTAACCTGCGCCCATCTATGGTTTTTTCCCCTTTTTCTTCAAGACCTCTAAAGCCGTGAACAAAAGCCAACCAAATTCATAGTTTTTATAATTATCTCTTTCCAGCTTATCCTACTTGGGGCTTTTCAAGGCTGACCAGTAAGTGACCCAGTCTCAGCATCTCAATCTGTGGGTCTGCTTTCTAGAGCTACTTCTTTATTTCACTGTTTTTAAATTGACAAATAACAGTTGCATATATTTATGACATGCCACATAATTTTTGAAATATGTATATATTGTGGAACAGCTGAATTAACATATGTTTTATCTCACATACTTACTTTTTGTGGCAAGAACGCATAAAATCTACTCCTGGCAATTCTCAAGTACATCACACATTGTTATAACTATAACCATGTTTCACAATCACCATCTAATGTTGTTATATTCTATGATAGATCTCTTAAACTTATTCCTCCTATGAAACTGAAATTTTATATCTTTTGACTGACATCCTCCTTAATGACCTCCCTACCCCTCACTGTTCTACTCTCTGCTTCAATGAGTTTGATTTTTTTAGATTTCACATCTAAGTGAGTTCATGTGGTACTTCTCTTTCTGGATCTGGCTTATTTCATTTAACAAAATGTCATTCAGATTCATCCATGTTATTGAAAAGGACAGGATTTCCTTGTTTTGTTTTCAAGACAGACTAGTATTCCATTATGCAGAGCTACTTCTAATACCAACTGTTTAGCCTAGGTTTCTTCAAAGTGCTGAGCCTGAGACAAGGCTTGTGCGATGGTCATTATTTTGGAAAATAATCCTTCAAAGAAGAATAAGGGAAGAATGAAGCAGGAAAGGAGGGAAAGATAACTTAAGAGCACCTTACTGAGTGGATGGCACTGTGGAGAACTGGAGATTAATCCTTGTTAGGGACCCTCTGGGAAGTCATGTGCAGCACACTTAAGAATCATCTACTTGAAGGGGAAGAAGGGAATATTTATCACTGACTCCTGTACATTGCTGGCTGAGGATTGTCCCATGGGATATAACTCTCACATTTCCATTTTTGGAAAAAAGTATTTGGTTCTTTTTTATCTTTTAAAGATGATCAATGAGACTTTTAAAAAAGTATCATTATGAACTTACGGATTTTAACATATTTAAGTCTCTCTGTTGTAGTCATTATTCTTACTGATAATGTCCCATCTTTGGCTATTGTGAGTGCCTTCAAATTGGTTCCTGTGACCTTTTAACCTGAATCCAGCAGACTTTAGTAGCTTCCTTGTTTTCTAGCATGACAAGGTCATCTAGGCTCATTCCTGCTCCAGACACGAAATCATCCATTTTCCCAAGGAGCCCTTCAGAGATCACGATCTGGCACTAGAGGTCCTCATTGCTATTGGGTTGGTCAATGTATGAAGGCCTGTTTCCTGGACAGAGCTAGAAATATGTTTTTGTTTATGGGAAAGAGAAATACCTCATGAGTTAGTACTCATATTTCCAATTCAAATAAAAAATTAGTTTTTCTTTACCTACCTTCTTTGATTTTATATTTGCACTTCTTTACTCTTACTAATTAGCATAATTACTTATTTGCTTGTTAAAAGAAAAACTATAGACACGATTGAGCAAAGAGGGATTCACAAATCGGGGAGCGTTCCCATCTCCTGGAGCCAGAATAGGTTTGGAGTAACTGTGGAGCTGTCACGTGGTTGGATAATATTTATGGACAGAAAAAGGAAAGTGGTGAACAGAAAACAGAAGTGAGGTACAGAAACAACTGGGTTGGTTACAGCTCAGTGTTTGCCTTGTTTGAACATGGTTTCAACAGTTGGCAACCTGTGATAGGTTACAGTCTGTTTACATATCCAATTAGGTTACAGTCCACTTTAGGTCAAACTTAAAATATGCAAGGAGGCAGCTTTAACTTAACACAGTTTAACCTGTTCTATTTGTATATATAATTGTTTCAAACATCATTACAAAATTACTTATTTTCTTTTTTTTTTTTTTTTGAGACGGAGTCTCGCTCTGTCGCCCAGGCTGGAGTGCAGTGGCCGGATCTCAGCTCACTGCAAGCTCCGCCTCCCGGGTTTACGCCATTCTCCTGCCTCAGCCTCCCGAGTAGCTGGGACCACAGGCGCCCGCCACCTCACCCGGCTAGTTTTTTTTTTTTTTTTTTTTTTAGTAGAGACGGGGTTTCACCAGGTTAGCCAGGATGGTCTCGATCTCCTGACCTTGTGATCCGCCCGTCTCGGCCTCCCAAAGTGCTGGGATTACAGGCTTGAGCCACCGCGCCCGGCCCCCAAATTACTTATTTTCTATACCCTATCATATACGTGTGTATGTTAGTTTGATACTCACCATATCAATATTGTTATTAACAAATGAGCCCTGAATACAATTTAAGATTTCTTTGCAATTCTATTTTTCCCTTAGAATATATCCCACTAGGAGGGTACAGTCAAATTAATATGTTTTGAAGTTATTGAATTAATTAGATATCACTTTCTCTATATGTTAATAGTTAAACCATCAACTTAGTATTTGTTCTCAATTTTTAGGAACTGATATTTTCTCACCTTTATTTAATTTTATTTTTAAATTATGTAAACCATTTATGTGGTTTGTAAGTCAAAAGCTCTAAAACAAAGTATATTCGGAGAAGTTTAACTTCTTTTTTTTTTTTTTTGAGACGGAGTCTCGCTCTGTCGCCCAGGCTGGAGTGCAGTGGCCAGATCTCAGCTCACTGCAAGCTCCGCCTCCCAGGTTTACGCCATTCTCCTGCCTCAGACTCCCAAGTAGCTGGGACTACAGGCCCCTGCCACCTCGCCCGGCTAGTTTTTTTTTTTTTTTTTGTATTTTTTAGTAGAGAGGGGTTTTACCATGTTAGCCAGGATGGTCTCGATCTCCTGACCTCGTGATCCACCCGTCTCGGCCTCCCAAAGTGCTGGGATTACAGGCTTGAGCCACCGCGCCCGGCCTCGAGAAATTTAACTTCTAACCCTTTTCCCTCTAACTTGTTTTTTCCTTCCATTTTTCATTACAGTTTAATTTATTCTTCCAGTTTTTTGTTTGTTTGTTTTTGCAGAGACAGGGTCTTGCTCTGTCACCCAGCATAGAGCGCAGTGGCATAATCACAGGTCCCTGTAACCTTGAACCCCTGGGCTCAAAAATCTGCCCACCTTGGCCTCCCAAAGTGTTGGGATTACAGGTATGAGTCACTGTGCCTAGCCCCTTATTCTTCCATTAAAAAAATCTATATATATGTATACATAGATATACTGGCATTCCTTCCTTTCTTAGATAAAAGGTAGGCTACTATACACCTTAATCTGCACCTTGCTTTTTTTCACTTAATCGTACTTCATGCAATTCACTTTGTAATGATGCTTAGAGATTGCATTCCTTTCTAGAGCTTCACAATTCTCCTTTTTGTGAACTTGTTGAGATATAAATTGAAGACGGTGCAAGCAGATTTGGAAAGCAACTGAGTCCTTAACTAGAAGGATAGATTTATCACTTGTTGCAATGTGGAAGACTGCAAAAAAGAACAAATTTTTGGAGAAATATCAGAAATTTAGTGGACATATTTTGCTTGAGATGTCTATTAGACATGTAAGAAGAACTACAAATAGACAGTTTTGAATACCCTAGTCTAGAATTCAAGGGTGAGGTCCAGGCTAGACATATAATTTGGAAGTTAATAGATGGGGAGTTTGGTGAAAGAATGGAAGAGTAAATGCTCTAGGCTGGTCATTTCTCCCCCGATTTTATTAACTCCTAAATGTAGGAGATTTGGGTTGCCTGTTTTCAGCCCCTCGACTCCTGTTTCACTGATTTCCATGGTGAACAGGTAGGCAATCACTGTCTGCAAGCAGAGTAGGAAAGGCGCAAGAGGAAAATGCTATCTTGTTCTCGCTAACCTATGTCCCCTGCCAGTCTTCTCTCCTGGGCTATTGTCAACCCTTCTTCCCCCACCCTCTTCAGGTGCAGAACTTCCATCTCCCAGGGTTTCTTACTGTTGATGTAATTAGTTCCTGGAATCTATGCTTCCTTCTGAGCTTCTGCTTGTTTGATTCTGGGGAAGGAAGCCGGTAACCCATGCCAGTTTTCCATCTTTGCAGGAACTCGAAATTCTATTAGATTTTAAACATTCAACAGGGGAAAGAATTTTTTTTAAGAGAAAAAAGATGAGGAAACTGATTTATCATCTCTTTCAAATATCCTGTGGAACTATTCCAAGGAGATTGATTCTGATTAGACTCAGCCTGGGGAAAACAGCGATTCAACAAAGCTGGAAACTGCGTACTGGCTAAGAAAATAAAGAACTGACTACTTGCCAGGAAGCAAAAAGTATTCTATGTGAAGACATGCTTTAACTCTAAAACCTTTCTGAAATTTTACCTTAAGTAAACATGTATAGTATATCCTTAAAAGCTACATTTCCCCAGCCTACGGTAAACAAGGGGAAAGATACCAAGTTCATCACAAATTATTTCTCTTCAATCTTGTATGATTCACTACTGTTATGTAGAGAAAATGTTTTAATATTATAAAGTCAAGCATAAAAACCTACAATCAAAATTAAATACGATGAACATTAAAACAAACAGGAGAGGTAGTTTATAAAGTTAAACTAAATGACATAATTAGAAGTTAATAAAACTTAAATAGATCTTAGGAAAGTTTTCTCATGGAAATTAATATCTACATTTTTATATAGTTTCTCTTAATTGACTATGTCCTTAGTATGCTCTGTTTTTTGTTTGCTATTTTCGTGCTGGTGGCTTTTAAACAATTTTTACAAGAAATATGTTTATTATCTACCAATACAGATGAAAAAGGAGTCAAAAGTGAAAGTTTCCCTATGATAGCAGAACCTTCCCTTCATGGATGCAAGGCAACATGCCTCCCAGAGATAACTGCCCTTGACAGATTAGTATTTATCTTTCCAGACTTTAAAAACGCAAATTAACATTTTTACATATACACGCATATATTGAATACATATGTATTTCAGATATATGTAGAGAGATAGTTACATCTCTATGTATCTGAAACTTACAATGGGTATGTTTCTATATTATTAGTACATTTAGATCTATGTCTTTATTTGAAATAGCTAAAATTGATTTTGCACATATATTTATAAATTATATTTTATTTCATTGAAAAATACACACAAAAAGAGAAAATTAAAATGAATCTGCCTGTGGTCCCAGCTACCCTGGAGGTGGAGGTGGGAGGCTTGGGCCTGGGAGGTGAAGGTTGCAGTGAGCCAAGATTGTACCACTGCACTCCAGCTTGGGTGACAGAGCAAGACCCTGTCTCAAAAATAAAATAAAATAAAATAATACAATAAAAATAAAATAGAATAAAATGAACAAATGAATAAAATTTTTATTCCTTTTTAAAATAAAACATTATAAAAATAATCTGAAAAAGTAGTATCTGGTCATTGGTCCCAGTTGTATCTCTTCTTTTCTATGTTGCCAGTTTGTATTTTTTGCACACTCACTAAAAGAGAGAAGAAATTCACAGATCTGTAAGGCTAAGGTGTAAAAAGGAATGCATTTGTAATGGAAGCAAATAAACTCTTGAATTCCTGGTCTTTAAGACTGGGGAGTGGAGGAAAATATATTCAACAATTTATCAAATGAGCGAACAGAGATGGAGGATTAAAATTAAGGTTAAAAAGAGAATTTGAAAGCAATTATATGCGACAGGCAGAAAAACTTCATGCAAAAACCCTTTCTTTAAAATGTTTACTGTTATTTAAGGTTGGCTTTGTAATGAAGAAAATAGCTTCATTCTTAGAAATGAGAACAAACTTCAGGTTTTTCAGGCCAACCAATGTAGAAAAACAAGAAGTGAGTTCTGTGATGAGACAGGTTGAAGTAGCCTCCAGCACATTCACTTCTCTAAAAATAGCCATTTTTTTCATGACAAAATAGCTACAGAAGAATAATGAAAATTGCCATTCTTGGTCTTTAAGCCTGTACTAGTGGAAATGGAAATTTTCTCAGCTTTTAGAGTCCATATCTAAGGTCTTTAAAGACCTAAAGCCCATGCAGTGAGAGAGAAAACATTTGTGAGAGGCAGGAGGAATTAACTCTGTAAAGAAATACCTCTCAAGGGAATGTAAGGCTTGATTGCAGAAGTGAATATTAGCCTCAAAGGAAAACCTTTTGCAGTAAAATGATAAAACTTCATGTACTTAAGGCAAAGGGAAGGGGAAATTTCTTTTTTGTTTTGAGACAGAGTCTTGCTCAGGCTGGAGTCGCTTAGGCTGGAGTGCAGGGGTGTGATCATAGCTCACTGCAGCCTCAACCTCCCAGCCCAAGCAATTCTCCCACCTCAACCTCCTGAGTTGCTATGATCACAGACACATGCCACCATGCCTGGCTAATTTTTTTTCTTTTGTAGAGATGGGATCTTGCCATGCTGTCCAGGCTGTATTTTTGATAAAAACAAGGAAATAGCCTCAAGCGAAATTTCCGAAGAACCCTGCATCAATATTTCAGGCATTTTCAGGGTTGATGTATGGAGCAGGGATTCAGCATTGCTCTCTCTGTCTTCAGAAGGCAGCATCAATTCTCCTGGGAGGCAGTCACAGGTGCAGTCTCCAAGCCCTAGAACAGCAGCTATCTGCTGCGTGCCGAGTTCTGGGGAGCTGAGGATGTCCCAGCAGAGATAACATGACTGAGGATTAAAGAAGCAATTGCTACTCACTGGGGATTAGATTTGCAGACCTCTGAGATCCCTTCCAACATTGAGATCAAATGTTATTAAAAGAAACAACCACACACATCCACAAATCCCCTTCAGCAGGGCTGAAATTGGACCTGGGTAGGGGTGAGGTGGGGTGGCTATGTGGGGTGGGGAGATGGCAGGGATGAGGGAAGACCTGGGGAAGTATTTCTAGCAGAGCCTCATCAGTAGAAACAGTTTGGTTTCAAATGTATAGCTAAATTCCCCGGCATGTGGTTGGCGCAGGTTCCCCAAGGAGAGAAACAGGGAATAGCAGGGGTATGCTTCCTCAGTTGGCATTGCAGCCACTGGAGGGGACTTAGATTTCAAGGAGGACACCCCATAGCGTGGCATTCTCTGAGGCATAAGGCTCAGAATTAGGGCCCCTTTTGTGTGAGGGCTGTACTGCTCTTCACTCTAAAATTGTCCTTCTGGATTTACTGAGAAGGCATGAAATTCAAGTTGGTAGGTGAACAATATCTCTGGCAAATACATGGTGTTTAGGAGTAAAGAAGTTTTTTTGTTTCTTATTCCATCTTAAACTAAATGTTTGTCAAATTTGCTCCTGCATTTCTTCACTTAAATTAAAACTGAAGAACATGTAGTTTTTTGAGTACCAGAAATTGCGAGAGATGATAGATCACCAGTGAGATGAATGTTTTAAAACCTGAGCAATGATGTAATGGAAGATAGATTGAAAGTTAAATTGTTATTCTACTTGGAAAGAATTATGTAATACAAAACTAAAGGGCAATACAATTCTTCAGTGTCTAATATTTTAGCCCAAGTTTCAAGGTGAAAGAGAAAAGATGTATACAGATTTTCTCAATAAGAAAACTCAATTATAAGGTTTTATGGCTGAGAAAAAATGTGTAGTCTTAAAGAACAAGTTGGGGTTATGTGAAAGTTCTCTACGAGAAATCTATTTGTCTCAGAACCTCTATTACTGAAGGAGAAAGTAGCTTTATGTAAATAAAATCTCTGGAATAAGACAACAGTTTCATGACTTTCAGGCCAAGGTATAAAAAGAAATACAGAAATAAATATTTTTTTCACTGAAATAAGTAGCGTTATGCACAATCTCCTGAATAAAAGGATAAAATCTTAGATTTTTGAGGCGGAGGGTGGTGGGGGCTAGGATGAAAATAAAGTATTTGTGATGGTAATAACAAAACAGCTTCATGTGAATCTCTCTAAGAATCCTACTTAAAAATCTTTAAGCTATTGACAAGGCAAAACAAACAAACAGCCAAAGAAACCAAATAAGTCTTTAATTCCAGGGTAAAAGAAAGAATGAAAATGAAATGTCTAATTTCATGGAAAGGTAACTCCATGCAATATCATCTCTCTAAGAAATTCTCCTGGGTTTCATTTTCAGGCTCTTCCAAAATTAGGACAAGAGCCCTTTCTTACCTAGGCTGTACCTTGGTTCTTTTGATCTTGAGATAGAAATTTCAGACACGGAGGCACAGAGGCCATTAGAGAATTTCTTATCACCTTTATCCTCAACATACAGTACCAGGTATGACCCTTGTGGATCCTGTCCTCTGCCTGAAGAGGCCTCTTTGAAATTTCCAGTGGTCCTTGGCCCACATGTGGTGTGTCTTTGTTCATCAGGACGTGGAAGACAGGTTGCCGACCCCTTGCAATTAAGTGTCTGCAGGCACAACCTAGTGACTATTTCAAGAAGGATTGCTTTTCGCTTCAAATATATTACTTTGTTCAAAGCAGATCCTGTGGGCTTACAGAGATATCGCATCTTATCCTCTACTTCATTTTGTTCACCAAAGGACAAGTGTATGCCTGTCCTCTTAGAAACATGAAAAAATACAAAGCACAATTTCTCAGCAAAGAGGGACTCTTCATGGTAAAGTTGTGGGGAAAAAAAAAAAAGTCAACGTTTTCCTCTTTGTGTCAGATGTACAGCCTGGCTTTTGGGAAGAGGTTTATAAATCTTGCAGTGCCTTGTTTAAGAACAACAATTAGAAATGGTCTGTTAATCCCATCTGCTTCCCAGGAGGAGAAAGAGTCACTACAGGGATGGATTAGGGCCTCTCTCCAATCCTACATAGGGACGTCTGCAAAGACTCTCGTAGTAAATGTTAAAAGCTTGGCTAGAGAAGAGGAAAGTCGCCTTAGAGAGAATCTCTCTAAGATAGAGCAAGAAGTAGATAAGATAATACTACTGGGCAAATATACTATAAAAGAGAACAAAAATTCACATCTACTAGGTAGAGATAAACCTAAGGAATATTTATGATTACTGAAGGTTCAGGGGACTCAGTAAATTAATACCCATCTTCTCTGCATAGTTCTGAACTGGGAATAGACTGAAGAGATGGGCAGATGGAGATAAAATATCAACTTCACTATTGAGAGAAAGCTATGCTGAATGACATGGCTTAGATCTGTTGCAAAAGGGGCTTGCAAATTCTTTCTTTGAATTGGAGAGGTGTACTCAGGCTAGCACAGCTGGACAACTGAAGGCCCTTAAACCACAGCAGAGTAGAACAAAGTGTGTGCTCTCTGAAGGCAGGCACATTACCCTTTAGTCTTTTCTTCCTTGATCTCTCTGTGGCATTTAAAATAATTGGCCACGCTTTTCCCACAAACACTTTTTTCTTGGTTTCGGGGACACCAAATTTTCCTGGTTATCCTCTGATCGTACTGGCTATGCCTGCTGCTTTCCCTGGCTGGTTCCTCCTCTTCTCCCTGAACTGTGAATGTTGAAATGCTGCAGCGTTCACTCTCCCCTCCCCTCCTGCCTCACACATGCTTTTTGTGATCTTATTCCGTTTCCTGACTTTAAATATGGGTTATGTGCATTAGCTACCAAATTTACTTCAAATCTACCAAATGACTACCAAATTTATATCTCCACCTAGGACTTCTCCCTGAACTCGCAAGATTCATGCATGCAACTGCCTAGTCAACATTTCCACTTGTATATCTAATTGGATGTTGAATTTGACACATCCAAAGCCAACCCCTGATGTCTCCTTCCCATCCTACTCCCCTCTCAGTCTTCCCCTTCTCTAGTCTTCTGGTTGCTAGGTCAAAAGACCCACCACGGTCCCTGACTCCTTTTTCTCTCATGCTATACATTCAATTCTTTAACAAATCCTGTGGGCTCTTACTTCAAATGAACTTAAGAATCCTCCCACATCTCCCCACCCTCAAAGATACTGCCCTAGTCCAAACCACCATCAGTTCTGGCTAGGGTCATTGTAATAGTCAAAAGTGATTTATCACTCCCAGTACTCCCACAGTCTGTTCTCAAAACAGCAAAGTGATCTCAACAGATACTTTTAAAATCTAAGTCAGATAAACGCTTCTGTGCCCCAAAGCTTTCAAAGTCTCCCGATTTAATCTAGACTAAAAGCCGAAGTCTTTACTTTTCCCTACCGAGTCTACAGAATCTGCTCCTACTCTGGCCATATCTGACTTCATCTAATCTCTAATCTCTCCCTAGAACCATCCTTTTCTGGCTGGGCACGGTGGCTCCCACCTGTAATCCCAGCACTTTGGGAGGCCGAGGCGGGTGGATCACTTGAGGCCAGAAGTTTGAGACCAGCCAGGCCAACGTGGTGAAACCCCACCTCTACTGAAAATACAAAAATACAAAAATTAGCCAGGTGTGGTGGCAAGCACCTGTAATCCCAGTTACTTGGAAGGCTGAGGCAAGAGAATCGCTTGAACCTGGTAGTTGGAGGTCGCACTGAGCGGAGATAGCGCCACCGCACTCTAGCATGGGGAAAAGAGTGAGACCCTGTCTCAGAAAAAAAGAACCACCCTCTCCAGCAACCTTTTTGCTGGTCTTCAAACGAGTCAGGTATGCTTCTGCCTCCAAGTTATTGTTATTCATGATGCCTCTATTAGATCTTTCTTCCCATATCACCCTCTTACTGAAGCCTTCCCTAACCATCCTATTTAAAATTGGACATCTGCCCACCGCTCCCTGCAACTTCCACATTGCATCTCCCCTTCTCTAGTCTATTTTTCTGTAATACTTACCACCATCTGACACAGCATCTATTTTACCTAACTATTTCTCTTCTCCCCTGCTTGACCCCATAGCTCCCACAAACATACATGATGTGGACAAGGACTTTTGTCTGTTTTGTCTGGTCTGACATCCCCAGCATCTAGAATAGGGCCTTTCAGTAATGATTGCGCAAATATGTGTTGAATAAATAATTTTATTTTTTATATTATATTATTTTATTTATTTATTTTTGAGATGGAGTGTCACGCACTCTGTTGCCCAGGATGGAGTACAGTGCTGCTCACTACGACCTCCGCCTCCCGGGTTCGACTGATTCTTCTGCTTCAGCCTCCTGAATAGCTGTGATTACAGGTGCATGCCACCATGCCTGACTAATTTTTGCATTTTTAGTAGGGATGGGGTTTCACCATGTTGGTCAGGCTGGTCTCAAACTCCTGGCTCAAGTGATCCGCCTGCCTTGGCCTCCCAAAGTACCGGGATTACAGGCATGAGCCACCGCACTCAGCCTGAATAAGTAATTTTAAAAATGAATCAATGAATGAATCTCAAGGGGAAACAGCTATGCTAAGCAAGACCTGCTTCCTTCCTTTGAACACTAGTCAGGAGACTCACAAGATACTCTAGTGGAAACCCCTCCCCATGGGAATCTGAGGGTTGGGGAATAAGTGTTTCTCTAAAAAATGATGGGGGAAAATTTATCACAATATGTCTCTTCAAATCAGGCCAGTGTTGTTCTTTAAGATTGCGGAAGTGGAAAAAAGATCAGCTTCATGCAAAATCTCTCAGGAGAAGAATAAAACTAGGGTTTTAAAAATTGAGTCAGAGAAAGAAAGAAAATGATTTGTGTTAGGAAATACCTTCCAGCAAAATCTAAACAATCCTCCTTTGGTCATTAAGGCTCGGGTAAGAGAACAAAAATTAATCATTTGATTGAAGAATAAAATTCCCAGATCTTGAAGACCGAAATATAAAAGGAGAACATTTATGGTAAGAAAGAAGAAAAAGAAGTGAGTGAGATTTTATGAACTGGACAAGTAAAAAGTAACTTTTTATACAGAAGTCCTTGAAAACTGTTCCAGAGCCTTTAGTTTCTTAAAGATAAACTCTTAGAAGGAATAAAACATAAAAGAAGAAATAAAAATATTTGCAGTGGCAAAGGTACAGTAGATTTATTTGTCTCACAACTCTCTCTAGTTTGTGGTTACATGCACACTTTTAGCTCTGCCATTGTGATTATTCCTCTCAAAACCTCAACTGGGCCAGGCATGGTGGCTCACACTTGTAGTCCCAGCTACTTGGGAGGCTGAGGCAGGAGAATTGCTTGAACCAAGAAGGTCGAGGCTGCAGTGAGCTGTGATCATGCCACTGCACGCTAGCCTGGGTGACAGAGCGAAAGTTCAACCCAAAAAAAAAAAAAAAAAAAGTAATTATTCTTAGGTAATTCATAAAATTACATTAGACAATGTGCTTCAAATAAAGAAAGCTGAAAGTGTTAACTGTGTAGGAGTGAGACTATGGATAGTATTTAGCATGATTGTGTGTTAGGGAGAATTTATTTTTATATTTATTTATTTATTAGTTTTTGAGATGGAGTCTTGCTCTGTTGCCCAGGCTGGAGTGCTGTGGCGCGATCTCAGCTCACTGCAAACTTTACCTCCCATGCTCAATCAATTCTCCTATGTGAGCCTCCCAAGTAGCTGGGATTGCAGGCACCGGCCATCATGCCCAGTTAATTTTTGTATTTTTAGTAGAGACAGGGTTTCACCATGTTGGCCAGGCTGGTCTCCAACTCCTGACCTCAAATGATCCACCTGCCTTGGCCTCCCAAAGTGCTGGGATTATAGGCATGAGCCATCGTGCTTGGTCTATTTATTTATTATTTATTTCGAGATGGGTTCTTGCTCTGTTGCCCAGGCTGGAGTGCAGTGGTGCAATCAGGGCTCACTGCAGCCTTGACCTCCTGGGCTCAATCAATTCTCTTGCCTCAGCCTGGGGCTATAGGTGTGTACTACCACGCCCAACTAATTTTTAAATTTTTTGTAGAGATGGAAAGCTCCCTATGTTTTCCATGCTGGTCTTGAACTTCTGGCCTCAAATGATCCTCCCATCTCAACCTCTCAAAGTGTGAGCCACCACACCTGACTGCTAATTTATTTTTATATAGTATAGCTCAACTGATGGCTGTTTACCTTCGCTTCATGATAGCTCAATTTAGAGGGAGTTTTTTTCCATATATTATGTATTGGGCAGTCACCTAATGCAATGGTTCTAGATAGCCCTGGCATCTCTCAGGGGAGAAGAGAGCCAGGAAGCCTCAGTGTCTATATGATTTGGTCCAGTCCCCAGGTGAGAGCTGACAGAGGCTGCAGGAAGACCAGCTGCTGGGGGGGCAGGAATGTGTCAGGCTGGGCATGGGTGACTGTCTCATTTGCAGTCAGGCTCGCAGGAGAAGAAACAGGAGCTCTGTTAGTCTTAATAGTTTGTGTAATAAGAGAAAAATAAACAGGACCCGTATTTTCTTTCTTGTCAGAACGGGAAAGCAGGTGAAAATTGAGAATTTGTGCATACGTTGTGTCTGGGAGACAGAGCATGAGTATCTGAATCCACCACCAGGACCTTTTGCTTATAACTATCTGGTCTTCCTGTCTCCATTCCTGTTATCCTCCAGTTTATTCCCTGCATAGCAGACAGTTGGATCACATCAACTTTTCGAATTAAAGTCCTTCAATGTCAAGGCACCTGCATGATCAGGTTCCTGTCTGCCTCTTGCTTCTCACGTCAGCTCTTTGCAACTATCCTTAGGCACACTGGTTTCCTCCATAGAACCAAGCTTCTTTCTTTTCCTTCCTTCCTTCCTTCCTCCCTCCCTCCCTGCCTCCCTCCCTCCCTCCCTCTCTTTCTCTCTTTCTTTCATGGAGTCCCAGTCGCCCAGGCTGGAGTGCAGGGGTAGAGTCTTCGCTCACTGCAACCTCTGCCTCCCAGGTTCAAGCAATTCTTGTGCCTTAGCCTCCCCAGGAGCTGGGATTACAGGCGTGTGCCATCATGCCTGGCTAATTTTTTGTAGTTTTAGTAGGAATAGGGTTTCACCATGTTGGCCAGGCTGGTCTTGAACTCCTGACCTCAAGTGATCTACCCGCTTTGGCCTTCCAAAGTGCTGGGATTACAGGCGTGAGCCACCGTGCCCAACTGAACCAAGCTTTTTTCTGATTTGACCTTTACACATCCTATTCTTCAGCCTGACGTGAACAACTTCTACCCATTCTTCAGGCCTCAGCTTAAGTATCAGTTTCTCAGAGAGTCATTTATTTCCTCCCTCCCCAGACTAATCTATGACGTCCCCATGATTCTTTCCCACAGTACTAGGTTCTTTTCCTTCATTGTGCTTGCCACACTTTGTAATGATATATGTATTTATTGCTTGCTTAATGTCTGTCTCTCCCCTGGATTGCAAGGCCTTTGAAGGAGCTTACAGGATTTCTTTACTATTTTATATCCAGCTCCTTGAAAGCATGGGCTAGGAATGGCCTCATGAGAAGGCTATAGTCAGTGGACTCCAGCAGTAACTTGATACTAAGTGTCAACTTTTCCTATTTTGTGTTACCATTCCTTTTTTTTTTTTTCTTTTTTGAGACACAGTTTTACTCTTTTTGCCCAGGCTGGACTGCAATGGCACGATCTTGGTTCACCGCAACCTCCTCCTCCTGGGTTCAAGTGATTCTCCTGCCTCAGCCTCCCGAGTATCTGGGATTACAGGCATGCACCATGCCCAGATAATTTTGTATTTTTAGTAGAGACGGGATTTCACTATGTTGGCCAGGCTGGTCTCAAACTCCTGACTTCAGGTGATCCACTCGCCTCAGCCTCCCAAAGTGCTGGGATTACAGGTGTGAGCCACCGCACCCGGCCTTATAATTCTTTACAGAAGTGCAGAGATGAAATGGCCAGAGGTAATTATCAGAAATGCTGAGTCCACCTAACAGGGGGGATGGGGAGAAGTGACAGCCACGAAGCATGTGTGGTGCATGTGCACACTGCTGAGATTCACACGCAGAGGGACTGCGTTTCCCCATCATGCGGCCTGGGTGCTTGGACTATGACACTGGTATGGAGAAGAGTGGTGAAAGAACATGAGAATATTTGCATTACACAAAGCAGGGAGTATGCACGTAGGAAAAAAGTTTTATTAATTATAAAATCCAGCTGGGCACAGTGGCTAACGCTTGTAATCCTAGCGCTTTGGGAGGCCGAGGCAGGCAGATCACTTGAGCTCACAAGTTCAAGACCACCCTGGGCAACATGGCAAAATCCCCATCTCTACAAAAAATACAAAAATTAGCCATGTGTGGTGGTGCACACCTATAGCCCCAGCACTCAGGAGGCTGAACTGGGAAGGATTGCTTGAGCCTGGGAAGCAGAGCTTGCAGTGAGCTGAGATCGTGCCATAGCACCCCAGCCTGGGCAATAGAGCCAGAACTTGTTTCAGAAAATAAATAAATAAATAAATAAAACAAATAAAATAAAGTCCTCCACCTCTTTTTTTTTCTAAATTGATTTCATTCTTTTCTCATAATGTGATGGATATTTATTCCTGCATTCACATTTATCCAATACACATCTGGGACCATATGCTATGCATTGTGTAGGGCTAAAAAGATACAAAATTTCACTTCCATTCTTTAAGAACTCAACATTTAGTGTGGGAGTTTTAATATGATAGACATATATTAAAATTTAATATTAGATATTCAAATTAAACGTGGTATATATGTTCGTATTACAACACACAGCTGCCTATAATAAATAAGATGTGCAGAAAAATGAAGTGTTCTAGAACTTTAGTCACCGAGCCAGTGGTACCCTGATTTACTGACTTTTAGAGGATTACTTAGGACTTAACCAGTGAGCTAGACATGCAGAACTGAGAACACTCAACAGGGATGTAATCTAAATATGAAAAACACAGTACTGCATAGGTCCTGACTAACCAGAACATGTCTGACTAATCAGCTAGCACTCCCAACCAATGAGAACAAATGTTGGCCAAATGTCAGTTACATTCAACACTGACATCTGTCATGAATCAAGTACTGTCATAAAGGAGTTCACAGTTTGGTTACAATGCTATAAGTGAGGCAGGGATTACAAGTAGTTTTCCATTTTTGAGCCGAATCCAATTGATAGGTAGTGGCTCCCTGGAGAGCAGAGTGAGGGATTCTGAGGCTATGTCTGGACTCACTGTCAGAGTGTGGTGATTGACATGTGCCCTGGAAGAAGAAAAGACAAACTGGGCCGGGTGCGGTGGCTCAGGCCTGTAATCCCAGCAGTTTGGGAGGCCGAGGCGGGCAGATCATGAAGTCAGGAGATCGAGACTATCCTGGCTAACACAGTGAAACCTTGTCTCTACTAAAAATACAAACAATTAGCCGGGTGTAGTGGCGGGCGCCTGTAGTCCCATCTACTCGGGAGGCTGAGGCAAGAGAATGGTGTGAACCTGGGAAGCGGAGCTTGCAGTGAGCCGAGATTTCTGCCACTGCACTCCAGCCTGGGCGACAGAGCGAGACTCTGTCTCAAAAAAAAAGACAAATTGGAGCATACATGCCATGTATCTGACGTCTCTGCTTGTGATTAAAAGACAGAAAAACCTGCATTCAAATCCTTCTTCAAGTCCTCGGGAATTGTATAACTTTGGGCAAATGGCTTTATCCATCTGAGTTTACCTTTTCTTACTGATAGATGACCTGCCTCCTAGGATTGCTGTCGGAATTCAACAAGATATTATTAGGGGCAATATGGAGAACACTGTGTGAGAATTCCACTGTATGGAATGACAACTTCCATGGAAATGTTCTGCCCATAGGATGGAGGTGAGACTCCAGCCTCATGTTGAAGCTAACGGCCGCAGAGGGAAGGCAATAAGGGAGGAGGAGGAAGCCTGAGAGTGGAACTGACCCAAGAGATCTTAGTGGTGGGGAAGAGGAAGTGATGGGGCCAAGAGCAGAGACTGGGAGAAGAGATGCATCTAACAGAGATTTTTTTGGGGGGGAGGGGTGGGGGGAATGCTATGTGCCTTGACCCATCTCCCTGGTCCCTTGAATCTCCAGGAAAACCCCTCAAGTCACAATATGCTTGGCCCATTGCATTTTTTTTTTTTGGAAGTCAGTGAAGGGGCTGGTCACGACTGGCAAGGGTCCAAAACACTGTCTTCTGTTACAGGTGACGAGTGCTCGGTGAATGGGGGCTGTTACCATCCACACTGCTACTACAGGTCCTTCAGTCGACATGAACACGCTAGAATGAGGGATGGGAGGACGAAGAGCTCATTTGGCCTGGGTGTGTCTGTCCTTAATTACACTGTTCTCAAACATGTGTTCCAGCCAGAGGCTTGTTAAGAAGAAGCCTTTGTTTAAATTTCAGGGCCCACAAAGCATTTTAGAGTCCAGACTCTAGAAAGTTTTATAGGCTGGAAGTCTGTGTGATCTGAGTGAGATGAGCCCTTGTGTTTTATCAAAGGACATTCTGGGAACATAAACCTGTTTGTCTTCATGACAAGCCATGTAACTCCTGGGCAGAGTTCAGTTCTCTGTGAAGAGAAGTGAATATGCCACTGGTACACATGCTTTTCAAGCTTCCTGATCCCCACGCAAGACTGATTTCACAGGCTCCTTGACATCTGCGTTTAACCCCCAAATGTCCTCTGCTGGGCACCTCTTTCGCTTTTCTCAGTCTCACTGCCCTCATTACTATTTGCTATGACATTTTCTTTTTGCTTTTTGGATCTCACACTGATTACTGCTTCCTGGCCCTTTTTGGCACCCGTGTAGCTGAGGGTACTACCCTCCACTTCAGATAAGTCCGTGGAGTTCAGATTTGTCCATCCTCTGCTGATAGATGTAGGAATGGCTTCCAGAAATCTCTCTGCAGAGGGAGTGAGGAGCCTCCTGGGAGAGCTTCAGCTTAGACACATAAGTCGTGACGAGAAACTCAGCTCAGGAACAAAGCCTTAGTCCCTACAGCAGAAAGGCAATCCTAAGGCGAGCAGCGCCTGAACCCTTTCCTACCATCAAGAACTCAAGAAGTCAGGTCTGTCATTTACAAAGGCATGGGGTGGCCAGTGTCACGGAGATTGGCTAGATGCTTCCCAAACTCGTCTCCTTTTCTTCCTGGGCTCATACCTTCCCAGCACACATACTCTGTGTCTGAGGTCTAGCCTAATAAATGTGGGCAGAAGTCACGTACACCAGTTCCAGGCCTGGCCCAGAAAACTTCCTGCATGATCTGGGATGCAAATGATCCAGTGGAGACCTCTGAGGCCCTAAGGATGAGGCAGCTGGAGACAGAAGGGTCTGGGTCCCTGAATGACTGAGAGGAACAGAGCCCCAGCGCAGTCTACTTGCACCCCCACCTTGACTGTGACATAGGCAGAAATAAACTTTTACACTCTAAAATCACTGAAATCTTGAGGTTGTTTGTTACAGCAGTTATCTTGCTCTGGTTGACTCGCCAAGTAACCAGAGCTCTGTCTAATGAAAATACTGCATTCAACCTGAAGGAGTAGCAGCATAGCACTGGCAATTTCCTAATAAAGTGTAACATAAAAAGGAGAGAGAGGCAGTCTTCCCTAGTTAACTTTGCTCCTCACAGCTTTGACATTTTAGGAGCACTAAAATATGAGGTGGCATTCAGTGGGAGATACAGGAAGAGGCAGCAGTTTTTGAGAGGAGGCGGTTTTTGAGGGGCCTGGCAGCGCAGTGGAACCAAGGAGGAAGGGAGGCGGCAGCTGGTGGCACTGGTTCCAAGAGGCACTGGTTCCAAGAGGAGGTGGTGAAACCTAGTGGGGGTAGTCAGGACCAGCAGAAGTGGCCACACTGTCCAGGGAAAGACAAGCATTAGATGGCCAGATTTGATCATAAACCCATGGAGGACACTTAGAGATTGTGAGCAGTACTTGGAGTATTACGAAGGTAATAACCAGCAATATGAGTTCCCTCTATGAGTTACGGGAACTTGAGGAGTTTGGGGAAGAACACTCTCACTGTAGATCAATGTAGGAAAAATAGAAGGTGATTTTTCTGGCTTCAGTTGTGAGTTTTCAGAAAAGTAATTTCTCCAAAGAGGCACAGCCGCCAGGCAGGTTAGGCTGTTCATAGGCATCCCGCCCCTGCCGCTCTTGTACTTGTCGGGGAGGCAAGCCAAGTTCAGAAGGCAGAGAGGCCCCGGGTGTCTGCATTTTCCGCAGTGACCTCAGTGGGTGTTTGGGCAGCAAAAGTATTCACATTCCACTCGGTAGCTGGAGAGGAACTCACAGGTATCCTCTATGTAAAAGGTAAGGATCCTGATTCTTTTGGCAGCTGCTTTGAATTTTTTTCTTTAATTGAAAAAAAAGTACA
>NC_045443.1:13109305-13170792 GCF_002776525.5 Piliocolobus tephrosceles
GATATCTGAGGAGCTGGAGATGCTGCATCTATTGGATGTGTGTACACAGTCAGTTGCTCCTTCTACACCCTTCAACTAGAAGCTGCAGCGTAGGATGCTGAGTAGACACCTGTAAAGAACTGGGAGCAAGAAATGAGGGTTCGAGCTAACAGGAAACTTCAACCTCTACCTAAGAAGCATAATAGAAACACTCTTACTAGGTGCCTACTGTGTGCTGTGTGTTTTAAACAGGTCATATCATTTAATTCTCACTGCAAGCCTGTGAAGTATGTAGTATGTCTTTAATTTAAAAAAAGTAGCTGCAGCTCAGATGCCCCAAGGGACTTGCCCAAGATGGCCCAGCTAGTAAGTGATGCAAGCAGGATTCAAATCCAGTCTGCCTGATTTCAAAGCCCACGTACATTGCACAATCCACACCTCCTTAAATATCTCGTTCGAATCATTTTCACTGCAAGCTTACGGGGTATTTTCTCCCCATTTCACTGACGAGGCAAGTGAGACTCACAATGGTGAGGTGACCTGCACAGGTAGGGTGGGAGAAAAGCCTGCGGAGCTTGTACTCGGGCTTGGCCTCCCTTGGCTCTGTCCCCAGCAAGCGGGTCTCACCTTTCCCGGTGCCAGCCCCGCGCACCGCCCGCCCGGAACTACGCTTCCCGGCAGAACCCGGGCGTGCGCACGCGCACCGGGGCCTCCGCCATGGCGACCGTGCTGTCCAGGGCACTCAAGCTCCCGGGTAAGGAGTCGCAGCCTTGCGACCACCCTGTCCCCGCCAGTGTTGGAATAAGGGGAGGCGAGGCTCTGGGGTGAGGCCGGTCGGGCCTTGGCCTCAACCCAGACACAGCTGCAGGCGCCCAGTGGCGAGGAGGGTGCAGTCCCTGGGGGCTGGGGTTCCTGTGCCACCAGGGGGCGAGAGGGGCGTCCAGCGGGGCAGGGGTCACGGGCGCCGGGCGAACGCGGAGACGCGCGGGGAGAGGGCGCCGAGCAGGTGTTGTGGCGGGGAGTGTCAGAACGCCGGTCGCCGCTCTCCCGAGGGGAGGCTAGTGAGAGGAGCATCCTTCCCGAGCGCCGCGGACCAGGCACCGCGGGGACTCCGGAGCCTTCTGTCTTGGCTGGACCTTGGGCGGGGGCGGCGGGACGGCGAGTGGCCCTCTGTGAATCATCCCCTCTACCTAATGACAGCAACGAAGCATCCATGAGGCAGGTGGGACAGGTGTTTACGTCCCTTCCTAGTTTACAGAGGACAAAATGAGAGTTATTTGGCTAATTGAATTGTCCCAGGTCTCTCAAGTATTGGAAAAGCTCGGCCTTGAACGTCAGGGGTATTTTCTCTCTAAATCTTTAACTTTTGATTCCACTTGGTCAGTCTCCAGCTGCCGAGATTAAGCATGGGAAATGATTTGGCACCTATAAGTTGAAGATAATGTATGGAGTCTTCTTTAAGGCAGCGTTAGGGGTGATGACAACTTCCAGAACTGATTCAGTACTTTGGGCAGCAGCTCCAAGTTTTTTTTTCCTTTCTTTCTTTTTTTTTTTTTTTCCTTCCTGAACCTCCAGAGTAGGACTGTACTGTTAGAAACTTGATATTTTAATAAAAATATATTTATTCCACCCAAGTAAATTTTAAACTTTAGGCTTTAGAAAAACTGATGGTTCTATCTAGATGAGTTTTAAGCATTAAACTATAAACATTTGTTTGCTGATAATTTGTATTAGAGGGAAAAGCAGTTGCTTTCACTGTTATCTCTAGAGAGGGCTATTTGGGTGTTAGGTGGATAGCTAGCTTGAGGTTGCAGGGAGATTACAGGGTCCTTGTTCTCAAGGAGCTTCCAGTTTGCTACCCTGAAGTGAACCTTGCCATTTGGATGACACTGGGTTGGATATTAATTTGCATTTCTGTCCCCAGACTTCATGACCTCAGACAGATTTTTTTTTTTTTTTTTTTTTTTTTTTATGGGCGCATTGGAACATTGGAAGGAACACTGATAATATCTGTCTTGGAATGTGTACGTAACACTGGAATTAAATGAGAGACGTGGCCCTTTACCTGCAGGATTAATTTTTTACTTTGAAGAGAGTAGCCTTGTATATCCTTAGTGTAGAATGATATCCTCCCAGAGGGGTAATAAGATGTCAGACACATTTAGCTTTATTTCTTTTTTTCTTTTAGAGTCCTTTATTTTTATTTTTATTTTTTTTATTTCAGTGTAGGTCATTGTTATTCTCTAAGAATGAGAATGAGGGGAAAATCTTGCTTTAGCAACTCTTGAGCTCTTTTGTGTTCTTATGCCCCAAGGCTGTGGTGTTATTACTCCCTGGAGTATTAGTTGTAGGAACTGGTTGGGGTTCCCATAGCCCAGTCCGTGGGCCTGTTTGGCAGGCAGCTTGGCCCTGAACCCTGAGACATGCTTGATACTTTTTTAGGCCCAGATATAGTAGGCATGTGTTCTTTCATGTGATGTGGGTTTTAAGAAAATAAAACCACTTGCACTTTTCCTTGTCTCCTTGCCCTTTCTTCCCTCCACCCAAAATACTATTTTTAGTTTTTGCATTAGGTACAAGTTGTTTTCATATAGCTCTTTTTGACTCCCCTGTAATTGGGGTTCTGAAACTGCTGTCCTGTTTGGGCTACTGTGTTATGTTCCCGTAGTTAACATCCCCACTGTTTTCTTTTTTGTTTTTGTTTTTGAGATGGAGTTTCACTCTTCTTGCCCAGGCTGGAGTGCAATGGCATGATCTCGGCTCACCGCAACCTCCGCCTCCTGGGTTCAAGCAATTCTCCTGCCTTAGCCTCCCGAGTAGCTGGGATTACAGGCATGCTCCACAACACCTGGCTAATTTTGTATTTTTAGTAGAGACGGGATTTCTCCATGTCGATCAGGCTGGTCGCGAACTCCTGACCTCAGGTGATCGCCTGCCTTGGCCTCCCAAAGTGCTGGGATTATAGGCGTGAGCCACTGTGCCCGGCCCCAACATCCCTACTGTTTTCATGTGTGAGGAAGTCAGGATGGAAGGATGGCTGAGAGCATGAAACAGGCTGGGATTCAAATCCAGTCTTTACTTAATTAGTTACTTAATCTCTTTAAGCTTTAGTTTCCTCATCTGTAACAATAACATTATTATGGAACATTCACTCTATGCCACACATTCTACTACATATTTATTTCCTAGGGTTATCTGAAATAGTAAAGGACATGGATGTACTTAGGAGATCTAGTAACCTCTGACGTACGTTAATTAGTCAGTAAGTGTTAGCTGTTGTCATCAGCACCATGCTCATTTATGAATGTGATACCTGAAGGAAGGCTTGATGTAATAGTGAGCTCTTGACAGATCTCAGCAGCCTTGTTAGAAAAGAGCAGTTTCGCTAAGCTCAGGAAGGAAAGATGTTTGGCTCACATGCATAAAATGAGGTTAATTAGTAGCAGAAGGCCAATCTGACATTCATAAAGCCAGTAGGACAGCTTGTCTCCTAAGTATATATGTATTTTTTCCCTTAGGCCATTTTATAGTTTGAAGGTCAAACACTGGAGGGAATATCAGAGCAAAATGATTTTTTATGATTTGTTTTATTTGTGTAACTTAGAGTCATTATGTGCCCTTGGATAAACTAACCCATGATATGAATTATTTACCTTTAGTTGCCGTAGAGTGTATTGTATAGTATGTGTACAGTAGAGTGTATGCTATAGTATCATATATGTTATAGAATAGTGTATGTTTCAGTATATTTCGTGAAAACATTTGGGTATGGTATAATTGCATCACTTTCCTATTTGTGTTTTCCTCTCTACCATTTTGGAAATCCTATTATATTTAAACAGCATCTTTAGTCTTCCTAAGAGGAAAAGCAATAGCTGTGGAAAGCCCATTTATAATGATTTGCTATGAAATCAGTGCCCTCTCCCTTATTCTTTGAAAACCTTTCATTCATTAAAAATTTGGGTGGTGGCTGAAAGTAGCAAGGAAGCGAGTGAGTGTTAAGTGCCCTGAACTTGGAAGCTGGATTTGATGCCTAGCTCCTCAGCCTGAGTAGGACTTAAGGCAAGTTGGTGGACTTCTTTTACTTCACTGTCTCTTATTGTCTTTCTGTAAATAGAAAACAAAATTATTTAAGACTTCTCTAATAAAAACTTGCAGTCGGTAATCCTTAAGCTGAAGTTTGTTTTTGCACTATCTGAAAAAAAAAATTAGTATAAAAGTATTTATTCCTCTCAAAAGGCTGGCCAAGAACTGGCCCCTAGTCTTCTGTGATGTAAAGAAAGCACAGGAGTATGATAACTCTGAGCACTTGTGTGCTTGTCTTTATATTTCGGCGATGTCCTGGCTGGGTCAGAATGCTTGGACATCAAATTGCATGTTCTTTCTCTGAGGACTTTTAAGATATTGCTCCACTATCTTTTAATAGTGTGTGTGACCTTGGAGAAATCTTTGCCTGATTTTTGTTCCCGTCAGTAGTGACTTGACTCTTTTTCCTTTGGCCTGGCTGCTCATAGGATTCCTTCTTTGTGCTTGAAGTCCTGCGCCTTTACTAGGATGTATTTCAGTATTGATTCTTCTGAATCAATTTTTCTTGGGACTCTGTGTACTCATTATTCTGCAGTTTTCGGTCTTTATTGTAGGAACTTTTTTTTGCAACTCTTTAAAATACTGCTTTTGGTATTTTCTTTTCTGTTATCCTCTTCCGTCATGCATATATTGGCTCACCTTTGTTGTCAGTCTCTATCACATTGTTTCTAGTCTTTTTAAAAAGCCTTGATTTTTTTCCATGGGATCATATGTAGCCAGTACAGACTTTGAGGCCAGACTGGTTTTGAATTGTTTCCTATCACTTGCTGTTTAACTATGGGCCAGTGTGTTAGTCTGTTTTTGCACTGCTAATAAAGACATACTTGAGACGAGGCAATTTACAAAAGAAAGAGATTTAATGGACTTATAGTTCCATGTGCCTAGGGACGCCTCACAATCATGGTGGAAGGTAAAAGGCACATCTTACATGGTGGTGGCAAGAGAGAGAATGAGAACCAAGTGAAACAGGGTTCCCCTTATAAAACCATCAGATCTCGTGAGACTTATTCACTACCATGAGAACAGTATGGGAGAAACTGCCCCCATGATTCAATTATCTCCCACTGGGTCCCTCCCACAACACATGGGAATTATGGGAGTACAATTCAAGTTGAGATTTGGGTGGGGACACAGAGCCAAACCATTTGGCTTAACTTAAACTTCAAAGCCTCAGCTTCCTCGTCTTGAAAGTGAAGACAGTAATGTGTCTACCTCACATAGTTGTTATGAAGATTTGCTAAGAATTTTTTTTTTTTGAGACAAAGTCTTGCTCTGTCACTCAGGCTGGAGTGCAGTGGCACGGTCTCAACTCACTCTAACCTCCACCTCCCTAGGTTCAAACAATTTTAATGCCTCAGCCTCCTGAGTAGCTGGGGTTACAGGTGCCTGCCACCACACGTGGCTAATTTTTGTATTTTCAGTAGAGACAGGGTCTTGCCATGTTGGCCAGGCTGGTCTTGAAGTCCTGGCCTGAAATGATCCTCGCCTTGGCCTCCCAAAGTTCTGGGATTACAGGCGTGAGCCAGTACCCCTGGCCTGAGATAAGACATTAAAAGGGCTTGGAAGAGTGTAGGATAAGTGTTCAGAACTGCCAGCTGTAGTTATTTTCATTTCATTTTGCTTGATTTTCACTAGTCTGTTCTTTATGTCTCTGACTCTGTTTTCAGCAATATCTGTTCCTTTAGCTGATTCCAATAAGGATTTCTTTTCTAAAATTGGTTTGTTATTTTTTTCCAGTGTTTTCCTGAGTGCTTATTTCAGAGAAGACGATTTTCCTAAATTTCCCAGACTCTGTGGGGAAGTATATGTTCATTCTTTCTTCCATCTTGTGGTGTGATTTGTCCAGCATTTGTTCTTCAGCTAATTGTTTGCTATGTTTCATTGTTACTTCTTTCTTGAATATTCATAGAGCTCTATGGTATCTTGTGGAATGAGTACTAAACATGGCTCCTTTCTGATTATTACTCATATTTAAATGGGGCAGTTGTTTGACAGCCTGGCTATTGCCAGAGGGGTGATGTAGGGCAGTTGGAAGCAAGAATGTAATCCAGGCCTGTTAAGTCAGCTGGCTCCCCACCAGCACGTTTCCTGTGTGGATGTCTCTATCCTGGCTAGGAGGAGGCTTTTCACAGGACTGTAGGGTGCTGGTTTGGCGTTTCCTTCACTGACTTTGTTGTGCCAGTTATCAATTTATTGCCTGTGAACTCCAAATTCACCTTTGTTGACTGATCTGTGAAAGTGGATCTGAGCCCTTTTAAATATCGTTTGTCCTGCCTTGGATATTGTCTCTCAGTCCTAGGGGCCCTTTTAGAGTTCTCTTCCCATCTTTATGTTTATTCTCCTGTCTTTGCTTAGTAATTTTTTATGTTAAACTTGTCGTCTTTGAACTACTGTTTGGCTTCTGTCTCCTGACTGGGCGCAGTCAGAGTGATTATGTCCGGTGACTTTTCTAACCTGCCGTCCTGACAGTGTGCTTTTTGTGAAGATGTCAGCTTGTGCTTTTCCTCCTTTGGTCCTACTTCCCTTTGACTCTGTGGTGTCGAATGGGGCTCATTGGTGCTTCTGTGACCCCAGACTTTGTCTTTCCAAGCAAGCAATTACCGGTTTGGCTATATTTGTGGAACAAGGGAGGTACTATAACTTGTTAGTTAGAACAACAAGTGGACTCTGCAATCAGCTGTCTGGGTTTGAATCCTGGCTTTTCTTTTGGCTAGTTCTGTGATCTTAGCCATCTTACCTCTCTATATTTTATTTTTCTTGTTGATAAAATGGGGGATAATAATAATAATATCCACCATATGAGGTTGATGTGAGGATTAAATGAATTAACACATGCAAAATGCTTGGATCAGTGCCTGGGACAGTAGGCACTCAGTACACTTCCAGTTGTCATCATCATCATCATCATCATCTTACTGTTGTCATGATTATTAATTCTGTGAGCTCGGCTCATTGCTGAAGATCTGCAATATATGTGCAATATATATCTGCAAGATGTATTTGCCTGCTCTTACTGAGCTTTCTCAATTGAGTACAAGTTTCAGTGCATTTGGTTCATAACTTGTGGTTTGGGAATGTGACTGTTTCCTATTTTGTGTTCTATTTTTATTTTTCTTTATTTGTCTTCCTGGTTTTAGGAAGAGAGTGTGACAGAAATGCCCACTTTTGCCATCATTAACTAGAAGCATGTAATCTTGCTAAACAGACCAATTTGACAGCAGCTTTTTTCTCAAAGAATGCTTGCAAATTGTTTTATAAATTTCTTACAGATTTTATAAGTTCCTGGAGCATATGCTTCTCTTCCTTCCTGCCTGTGATAGTGCATAGCATGATAAAAATGAATTTCCTTTAAACTGTTTTGCTGGGCAGCATTTTATTAATGATTTCACTTTGACAAAGGTGCTGTTTTAGCCCGATATGTTTCTTGCAGGGTCGAGACTGACTAGCAAGACTGAATTTGATGTCGATGCTAAATTTTTCACTTGGTGCTAAAAATTCAATTGCACAATTATAGGGTGGCTTAAGCATGTGTTCAAAATGCTTGGGAGTTTTAATTGAATCAGTATGTGATGTGAATGCCAAGAAAGCTATCAAGATCTTACGTTACAGAAATTGAACTGTTGTTTGCTAACTAGAGTAGATAGGAAATAGCTCTGCCCTCCCTTTCTCTGGTCAGACTGTACCTAGGATTGTATCCAGTTCCAGGAACCATACTTTAAAAAGCACAGGCATATCACATTGTGTCCAGAGGAGAATGACCAGGATGTTGAGGACACCTGAAACAATGCTTCTTCTTCTTTTTTTTTTTTTTGAGACGGAGTCTCGCTCTGTCACCCAGGCTGGAGTGCAGTGGCCTGATCTCAGCTCACTGCAAGCTCCGCCTCCCGGGTTTACGCCATTCTCCTGCCTCAGCCTCCGGAGTAGCTGGGACTACAGGCGCCCGCCACCTCGCCCAGCTAGTTTTTGTGTATTTTTTAGTAGAGACGGGGTTTCACCCTGTTAGCCAGGATGGTCTCGATCTCCTGACCTCGTGATCCGCCGGTCTCGGCCTCCCAAAGTGCTGGGATTACAGGCTTGAGCCACCGCGCCCGGCCAACAATGCTTCTTCAAGTCATGGGTTGAAAGAGGTGGAGGTGTTTAACTTGGAGATGAGAAGGGTGGGGGGAGGGCACTGGGAGATACAATGCCAGCACCAGTGATGGTAATGATAATAATAGAAGCTAAAATTTGTTGTGTGACTATAAGCCAGGCACTGAAAACCACACATATATTAATCTTATTTGATTCTCATCACAATCGTATGAGCTAAAAAGAATAATTATTCCATTTCATAAATAAGGAAATTGATGCTCAATAAAGTTAAGAAATTTGAGACCACATAGTTCATAAGAGATATAGCCAAGATTTGGCTTGATGTTTGATTGTGAAGAATTGAGCTCTTAAATACCATATCGTATGTCTCTTGTGACTGATACCTTTGAGTGTTTGAAGGACTTGCATGTGAAAGAGGGATCCCAGAAATTAAAACTGGGATAGATAATTGGCAACTTCCCAGAAAAAAATTCTTGAATCAGTGTAATTTTTTTCTAAATTGGAGGCCAGTGTAACCCTAATACAGGTTACATTAAGGTGTTTGCTAAGTGACTGGTTGGTAGGTCTTTGTAAGTAGCTAGTTGTAAGTTTGGGATGGGGTGGGGATGGATTATGTGATCTTTAAGGTCTCTTGCTGTGCTTTCTCAAGTAACTCTAGAGTTGAGAACTCTGTGCTTTCCTGTTTTTCAGATATATATATATATATTTAAACATTTTAAATTGTCAAAAAATATATACACCATAAAATTTACTATCTTAACCATTTTAAGTATACAGTTCAGAATTAACTGTATATGCACCTCATCTCTAGTACCTTTTCATCTTGTAAAACTGAAACTCAATACTTATTCAGTAACAACTTTTCCTTCTACCTCCAGACCTAGGCAACAAGCATTCTACTTTCTGTTTCTGTGAATGTGACTACTCTAGATAACTCATATAAGTGGAATCACACAGTATTGTCTTTTTGTGCATGGCTCATTTCACTTAGCATAATGTCCTCAAGGTTCATCCATTTTGTAGCAAGTGTCAGAAGTTCCTTCCTTTTTAGAGCTGAATAATATTCCGTGGTATGTACATATCACATTTTGTTTATCATGTCAGGTGTATTTTAGCTAAAAAACAAAACAAAAATAAACAACTACTTTAAAAAGCATTAGAGTTAATATTATTCTAACAACCCATGGCTCTGTGTGCAAATTATTATGTATAGAGTTATCTGGGATGGTTAGGGAATGGTGTGCCCTAATTTACCAAATAATTTGGTTCATGGAGTAGAAATACAAATTGAAGGAGATTATCTGGAACCTGTACTGACCCCATGGCATATTCTGAAAGTACTATTTTGAATTAAGTTTCTAATAACTGATTTATTTTCTTGTAATTTGTGCCTTTTAAAAATCAAATATAATATTTATTGGACAAAGTATATAGCTTTGAAAATAAAAATAAATGGAAATAATTTCTAGTTATTAGGATGACAGATTATTCAGTATTTTCTTTGGATTTTTTTTGAAAGTACTTAATGTTATAATTCTGTGGAATGTTCATTTTAAAAAAATCTAAAATTTATTGTTTTTTTAATGTACCAAATACTAAACTTTAACACCACAAGTTATACTTCCAACATCTGGTATTGGAGGAACCAGCCACCAGTGTTTCAATGTAGGTTCTTTCTATTTTCCCTAATTGTAGCTGGTCTGAGAAATAAAGAGAAAGAGTACAAAGAGAGGAATTTTATAGCTGGGCCTCTGGAGGTAACATCACATATCAGTAGGTCCGTGATGTCCCCTGAGGCGCAAAACCAGCAAATTTTTATTAGGGATTTTAAAAGGGAAAGGGCTGTACGAACAGGGAGTAGGTCACAAAGATTACGTGCTTCAAAGGGCAATAAAGATCACAAGGCAAAGGCAAAATTAGAATTACTCATGAGGGTGTATGTCCCGCTGTGCATGTATTGTCTTGATAAACATCTTAACAGAAAACAGATTTGGAGAGCAGAGAACCAGTCTGACCAAAAATTACCAGGCTGGAATTTCCCGATCCTAGTAGGCCTGAGGGTACTGCAGGAGACCAGGGCGTATTTCAGTCCTTATCTTAACCACATAAGATAGACACTCCCACCCTGGCCATTTATAGCCCTCCCCTAAGGAATGCATTCCTTCCCCAGGGTATTCCTTGCTGGGAAAATAGTTCAGTGATATCTTCCCTACTTGCACGTCCATTTTTTAGGCTCTCTGCAAGAAGAAAAATATGACTCTATTCTGCCCAACCCCGCAGGCAGCTGGTTATCTTCCCTTGTTCCCTGAGAATTGCTGTTATTCTGTTCTTTTTCAAGGTGCACTGATTTCATATTGTTCAGACACACATGTTTTACAATCAATTTGTACAGTAGTGGTCCTGAGGTGATGTACATTCTCAGTTTATGAAGATAATGGGATTAAGAGATTAAAGTAAAGACAGACATAAGAAATTATAAGAGTATTATTAGGGAAGGGATAAATGTCCATGAAATCTTCACAATTTATGGTCAGAGATTGCAGTAAAGACAGGCATAAGAAATTATAAAAGTATTAATTTTGGGAATTGATAAATGTCCATGAAATCTTCACAATTTATGTTCTCCTGCCACGGTTCCAGCAGATCTCTCCATTCAGGGTCCCTGACTTCCTGCAACAATCTGGTCTCCATATAGTGTTTTATTCTTTCATTTTATTAATTGAACAAACTGAGATATAATGTATGAAATGACATCACCAAGGCCAAGGTGACCCAGAGGTAGACACTAGCATTAGTAATTATTCTTTTCCTTTTTTTAATTAGCTGGGTTATGTGTTTTTTTAAAAAATATTTCCTCTGAACAAAAGATTTAATGATAGAGTTTACATTAGTGATAGATTACCAGATAAAGTCTCCCCAGAAGAAACATTTTCTTGGTTGTTACTTGGTGGTAACATGAAGTAAAGGCGTAAAATCATTCAGTCATTGGCAGTGAGGCCAAGGGGTGGGTAGCTTGGGAGAAGGTGTGCCTAGGCGCTTCTGTAATTTCTGTCTCAGCTATCCCAAATCAACACTGCAGGCTAAGTAAAAACAAAGTGCTTGCCATGCAAAGCAACTTCAAGACAAGTCCCCTACCTCTGTATTCCAGCTAGATCACCACCCCTCCCAGAATGCTTGCTCAGAAGAGCAGTTTTTGGGATAAACACTGTTTACTAAAAGATATACTGAAAGGGCATTCAAATCACAGGATGGTTCTTAGAAGTGAGATTTCAATACATCTTCAGATGAACATTCAGTGTTCAACTTTCTAAGTTGTTTCCGTAGAAACAGTTGGGAAGCCACAGATATTGGGCTGTGAGAAGCAACGTATGGAGAATAATTGTTCTAAAAGTTTACCAGGAAAGATTAGGACGTCACAGATCTAAGAAAATCTGAGGCAATGTGCACATTAGGCACATGGAGAGTTGACACGGAGCCATGGTCTTTTTCTTGAGTGAGATTCAAACACATTAAGAGAGCTTTCTTTTTAAACTAAAGACATTTTAAGTTCGCTAACTTCTGCCTCCTTTTCCATTGTCTTCAACTCATGCAGGCAGTGATCCTGGAGCACTGTGCTTTTGTTTTTCCTTCCATTCCTAACTCCTGCTTCGCTGGCTTGTTTTACAGATAGCCACCAAGGTTCAAACTTGATGTAAATCTGGATTTTTTTGTTTTAGTTTTCTGTGTTCTTCTGGGTATTTACAGATGCCATATATTTGGTGAGGGTGTCTCCTCCCCAGTTCTCCTTGACTCTCTGTTTTTCTGTCTTTTCAGGGAAGAAGAGTCCAGACCTAGGGGAGTATGATCCCCTCACCCAGGCTGACAGTGACGAGAGCGAAGACGATCTGGTGCTTAACTTGCAGAAGAATGGAGGGGTCAAAAATGGGAAGAGTCCTTTGGGAGAAGCGCCAGAACCCGACTCAGATGCTGAGGTTGCAGAGGCTGCAAAGCCACATCTTTCGGAAGTCACCACGGAGGGCTACCCCTCGGAACCCCTTGGGGGCCTGGAACAGAAGGCAGCCTCCTCCCTGGTGTCGTATGTGCGCACATCTGTCTTCCTGCTGACTTTGGGGATCTCGATGATCCTGGTGCTCCTGTGTGCTTTCCTGATCCCCTGTCCTCCCAGAGATCTGCACAGCACCTGGAGCCGCCACTTGGGCTCCCAGGGAGGTGAGCTGCAGAATCTTCAGCCCTAATCCTGTGAAACTTCATGCTATCTCTCATTACATTTAAATTTTCCTCCAAATCTTAAAACTTAATATGTGTCATGTGGCATTCCCCACCCTGCCCGCCCCGCTGTGTGGAGGTGGCAAGGAGATTAAGATTTGAAAGAAAACAAACACCTCCAAAAACCTGGGAATCACTGCTCTGTTGTGTCTGTCGGCATTGGTCTTTATTCGACCCAGAGAGGACAGGGCTGGTTTGCTGGGTTCCTGCTGTGGAGCCAGCACTGTATCAGGGGAATCCAAAGCTGTAGGAAGGGCTATTTACAGAGAAAAGCAAGGTTCGAGGCCTGGCTGCACCAGGTATAGGGCTCTTGTAGAACCCTTCGACATTCGTTGATTATAGAGGCATGATCTAATTTAAATTATAAAATAATTTCATTTCCTGTAAAATATAGTTGCTATCTTTTCTTTCTTGCTCCTCATGGTTAGGGTGGTGCTGTCTGAGTAATTCCAGCTATTCTGTCTCCTTTTGGAGCAGGCTTCTTTAAAACCTCTTGCTCTAGAATGGGACTTATGTCTCACCTGTGTTGAGTAGTCCTGTCTCTTGTGAACTGATTAGGCTCTCCTCAGACCTCGGCATCCTCTTGATCTAGAAATGTTTTTTGTTTGTTTGTTTGTTTTTGTTTTTTTTTGTTTTTTTGGAGACGGAGTCTTGCTCTGTCGCCGGGGCTGGAGTGCGGTGGCCGGATCTCAGCTCACTGCAAGCTCCGCCTCCCAGGTTTACGCCAGTCTCCTGCCTCAGCCTCCCAAGTAGCTGGGACTACAGGCGCCCGCCACCTCGCCCCGCTAGTTTTTTGTATTTTTAGTAGAGACGGGGTTTCACCGTGTTAGCCAGGATGGTCTTGATCTCCTGACCTCGTGATCCGCCCGTCTCGGCCTCCCAAAGTGCTGGGATTACAGGCTTGAGCCACTGCGCGCCCCGCCTGATCTGGAAATGTTTGTCTCTGCCACTTCTCTGAGCCCAGTTGAATTAGCTTCTGACAAGCTCTGGGTTCTCATCTTTAGTTTCTCTGAAGGCAAGTTTAATTTACATATATTTATATACAGTTTAAAGGTGACAGATTGTTGGTGTGTCTACCACCCAGCTTTAGAAATAGAACATCATTGAGACTTTCACAATCTCTTGTGTGTCCCTCCTGACCACATCCTCCTCTGCCCACCAAAGGCCTCTGCTATCCTGAATTTTTTGTTGATTATTCCTTTTTCTGTAAAGTTTTACCATGTCAGTATGCCGGGTTTTAAATTTTACATGAATTTAATCATGTAGTCTTCTGTGAACTGCTTTTTTGTTGTGTGTGTGACAGAGTCTTGCTCTGTCACCCAGTCTGGAGTGCAGTGGCACAATCTCAGCTCACTGCTGAGACTTCGCCTCCTGAGTTCAAGTGATTTTCGTGCGTTAGCCTCCCATGTAGCTGGGATTACAGGAGCTCGCCACCACGCCCGGCTAATTTTTGTATTTTCAGTAGAGACGGGCTTTCGCCATTTTGGCCAGGCTGATCTTGAACTCCTGACCTCAGATGATCCGCCTGCCTCGGCCTCCCAAAGTGCTGGATTTATAGGTGTGAGCCACTGCGCCCAGCCCGTGACCTACTATTTTGTGCCACTTAATTTTCTGAAAACAATTTATTGAGATTCATCTATATTGATGCATTATACCTGGAGTTTATTCATTTTCACTACTGTCTAGTTTTCTATGGTATGAATATCCCACGATTTATCCATTTTACTGTTGGTAAACCTTTAAGTGATGCTTCTAGTCTTTTTTTTTTTTTTTTTTAAATAAATAAGTGATGCTGCTAAGAACATTTTTGTATGTGTTTCCTATTGCACTGTATAAGAATTTCTCTAAGGCATAAACCTGGGAGTAAAATTGCTGGATCATACCATAGGGCGTGTGCATGTTCATTATTAGTAGTTTATGTTTAATTATTTTCCAACGTGGTTGTACCAATTTACACTTCCCCTAGCAGTGTGTGAGTTCTCTCCAAATTGTGTGGGCATCCTCTGAGTCCATACTGTTGGGTGGTGGGGGGATGGAAGTCCAGACTCCACACTAGGCCTCTGCTGACACCACCCCTGTGGAGAGGATGGAGAGGGCTGCCTTGTTGATGCTAGTTGGGGTGGAACTCCTTTGGTCCTGCTCGGTGAGGATGACAGTCCTGGCCCCCACCTGGCTTTCTCTGACATGACCCTGATGGTGGTGGTGGTGGTGGTGGGGTGCCTTGTTACATCCAGGAGAGGGTGGGAGCCAGGCTCCACATTCAGCCTTTGCTATATGGTAGGTGGAGCTGGGCCCATAATTTTATCTGGGGTGTTTGGTTGGAGTAGGACAGTTATTATCTGAAACTTTCCTGTCTTGCTGGACTGCACCTTTCCTGGGCTTTTGGCTAGGGAAGCCAGCCTTGTCTGGGGCTTTTTTTTGTCTGTACCTGTGGTGTTTTTGGGTTGCTGGCTTTTCCAGCACCCTATCTGGGTATTACGAGGCCAAAAGAAAACCCAGAGGACTCATCACTTTGTCATTCCTTGGGTCTTGCAGTCCCTAGCTGGTCTACTTCCTTCTCTCCACCTTTTAGAGTTGTCTTATGTTTGTTGTATATACAGTGTGCAGGATTTTTCGATGCACTTAGCCGGGGTGGGGGGCGCGGGGAGTAGGGAGAGGTGTGTATACTGTACCTAGTCAAGGAACTGGAGTCTGCCTGGTGTTTATAGAGCTACTGGCAACAGAGCTGGTTTGTGGTAACTTGCTCAGGACCTTTTTGGTTTTTTATGTGTATAACAGGTGGGGACCTGTCTCCATTGGAATTGGCTGATGTGAATGGAGATGGCCTGCGTGATGTGCTTCTCTCCTTTGTGATGTCAAGGAACGGGAGTGCAGTAGGTAAGAGACGTGTCTTTTCAAGACTGCTACAGGGATACCATCAGCTAGGAGAAAACATCAGAGCTGTGTCCCAAGTGGTACTGCAGAAGGATCTGCAGTGAACAGAAAGTTAACCTTGGTTCTGGCATACATGAAAACCCTCATAGGACAGCTTCCACTTATAAATAAAGCTCAGTCTAAAAAATCAGAGGGAGTTATAGCTGGAAGGAATTTTTAGTGGTGACCAGGCCAGTGAAGAAACTGCGATGCAGAGAGGAAGTGACTTATACATACTTTGCAACGAACAATGTTAGTCCTCGGGTTTCATGGGTTTTCTCCTGGTTTTCCATTGCTTCTTAGATTATAGTGAACATTGACTTTATGCTACCTTCCTATTCCTGGCAGAAAACTTTTGTTCATAGACTTACACATCTTTACACACATACCTGTTGGCCGGGTGTTTTCTTTTCCCCCTTCAGTTTACGCTTGTAGACCTGCTGTCCATCCTGCTCTCTGCATGGGGAGGCTGAGCTGTATGGATGGTATCAACAGGCTTCCTTGCCTGCTGGTCTCCTTTCAATGGGGAGCACAGCTCAGGAATGGGAGGGGAGGAAGAGTGTGAGGGGAGGTGTTCACTCCCCTGGCTCCCTCCCCGCCGGGGTCACCGCAGGATGGCTGCTACAGCCTTGACCCTGGGTCACAGCTCGTTTCAAGGTGGCCCTCCTATAGGACTTTGCTTTTCTGGATTCCAGTAATTGCATCCTCTCCTTGTGTCTTTGTGGGGGAGCCTAACAGTTCTGAGGGTCTGCACTATCACTTGTGGTGTTTCTACACGCTGGCCACATCTTTGTGAATAGTCTCCTTATGAAACCGTCCACAACTTACCCTAATTTAGGGTGCTGTTTCTGGGATCCCAGCTTTTACACATGTCAGCTGTAGAAAAAGAAAAATGTTCTGATTTCAGCCTAAGTACACAAGGTTTTTGGTTGGTCCTGCAGTCTCCACTACAGTGGAGTCAAACTGCAGCCTGTGAGCTGATGCAGGGACCTAGTTTGATGTTGAGGGTGCCCTAGTGATGCTTTTAAGTCATCTAGGCCTTGGAATACACGTCTAGGTGTGTTTGAGAGAATTCTAAACCACATCTCTTCCATTAGTAGGGGTGGCTTTCTGAGGCCCACATGAGATGTGAAAGCAGTCTGGGTGGAGGTCTGCTATAGAGAGCATCTCCAGCCTAGGAGTAGATTTCCGTGCAATCAAAACTTGATTACACTTTTCCTGCCCGTGACTTCTGAAGTAAAAATCTTCCCCATCTACTTAGATTTAGAGACGTTTTTAGTCATTTGGTATCTTACGTGGTTTGCTTCATATAAAGACTCATAATGGCAAGGCCGTGGGTTTGGACACAATATGGACCAGGCTGATTTGGCCACAGACTGTGCAAATAAGGATATAGCGAACATATGGTGCTTTCTATGTGTTGATACACCATTGTCAGCATGTAACATATGAAGGAATTTATCCCTCCACACAGTCCTGTGAGGTAGACTCATTATTATTTCCCTTTTGCACATGAGGAAGGTGAGACATCGTGAGGTTAAAGAACTCGCCCAAAGTCCTGCCGCTGGTAAATGGTAGAGCTGGGGATTCAGATCCAAGGAGTCTGGCTCTGGAGTTCACGTCCTTGACCCTCATGCCAAGCTGCTGTGCCCATAACCCACAAAGCTCTGTGCCACTGGACAGAGGGATTAAGTTTTTGGTCTATTCACTTGTTCCTTCATTCAGCCACCGTGTGTTGATGCTGACTGTGTGGCAGCCACTGTGCACCTTCTCTAGAGTTCTGCTGATTACACACAGACTGCCGAACAAGAGGAGCCTGGCCTCGGCCTCGAGGGGTCATGGTCTAGCAGGAAGGGGTAACGCATCACCACCTGGGAAAAGATGAGCTAGGGCATTGTAGGATGGAGTAGTTTCCTCCAGTAGGGAGAACTGCACAGGATAGGGATCCTAGCACCTTTGAGAAGCCTGGAAGTTACCATATACCACCCTTGTTTGTCATATATATCTTCTGGCAACAAGGTCTGAAACAGCCAACCATAGTTTGTCACTTGTTTTTAGGTTGTATAATTAGTTAGTCCTACTGAGGAATAGATAGAAGGAAGCTCTGAAAGTTTTGTTTCCTTATCTGTATTAGTTGTTGCTGAAAGTGGGAACTGTATGAAATGAGTCATGTATCCCTGTCCTGAGAGTGCACGTGAAACTGACAAGGGAGAAAGTTCTGAGTCTGATGTAGTAATTAAGTGACATAAAGGCTTATTTACTAAGGGCATGGCTACTTTCATCCCTTACTAGCTGTCCTTGGACCTAGGTATTAGGTCTTCCCAAATATTTTTTCCTGACTGGGACCAAATCAATTGATTCCGTAGAACTCTAGACTAGCAAGACCCACTCATCATTGCTATATGTGATCTTCAAGTTAATTTTTTAAAAAAAATTTTTCTACTCTAGGAAGCATTTGTTAGTGATGATTCGAATTCAGGTATTTTGCTCCCTGCTCTGCACACATTCTAGATCAGTCTTATGTTTCCAAGCATATCTTTTCCTCCTGGTTTTTTTGTTCTTAACTACCTTTTCCATATTCTTGATTTTGCTCCTGTCTCTTATTAGGCAAACAGTTGGTTGCTATAGGTGCAGACATTAGTGAGACAGTCTTTCCCCTTAAGGATATCACCATTTAGTTGGGGCCAAGGTGGCAAACATGTAAAGAGAAGTGTTGGGAAAGGTGCAAAAGTGGAGATTCATTCGACAGTGTAGAGGAGGCCACAGCTCTCGTCTTACATGAGAAGCGTGTTAAGCAAAGATGACAGGCATTCTGTGTTTACACCTTGCTGCCAGAAGTGTGGGAGGGAGCTGAATACACAAGTGTGGTTGCTGCCTTACCACCATCCACTTGGAGTTTTGTGGCCTCTTGTTCATCTCTGCCTCTTATCTCCTCTGCCTGCTTTCCTTTTTTATCTCTCTTGTGTGCTTTTAGGTGGCTCAAGGCCAGCTGCTAATCTTGTGTGCCTTTCGGGGATGAATGGCAGCACACTGTGGTCTAGTCTTCTCCCTGAGGAGGCTCGAGATATCACATGTTTGGAGCTGATGCCAGGAAGCTTGGCTGAAACCATCTGCCTTGTGACGGGGACACACAAAATGCTCAGTGCATTCAATGCAACATCAGGTAAATACTATTGATCACAAAAGAACTTTGCTCCCACGAGCCATAATGTTGGATTAGAATCATCTGTTGGGTGGGGGACCTTTTTACTCTCACATGGTGGAATGTCTGATTTACTGCTCTGGAATATGGTTATTAAGAGAAATGAGAGAAAAGTTTTGGGCACTTTGAGTAAACAGATCCATGGTTCAACCTGTTTGGTGATAGGATGGGGCTGGAACTGAATTACCCAAACAGAAACTACCCTGAGGCCTTTGGTATGTAAATAGTCTCCTGACTCTGTACAAAAGACAACTGAATTTTGATTCTTCATATTTGATATACATGGGATCCATGTGTAAACTTGGGCATTAACTACTTAAAAAAATACGTCAGTGAAGAAATAAAGGTTGGTTGAGGCTTGTTGACTGGCCTTTTAGCTTCTTACTGCATTCAGACATACATGACAAAGGGAATGAAAAAGAATCACATGTCCTGAAGGTTCTTACAGAATCCTAAGTATACGGCCCATAGGCTTGGTACTGCTGGGCCGTGTGCTCACGTGGAGCGGAATAAATAACATCCTTCCCAGGTTTAGAGGTTGGAGTTTGGTCGCGGGGTGCTTCTGAGTGAAAAAAACTGGGATTTGAGTTAACTGTAGAACTGAAGCCATCTGGAAAACTTCCCATGATGCTGTGGTGCTTACTTATGTGGCAGTGTGGGGGGAGGAAGCAGAGGGGTCTGGTCGGCTGCCCCTGGATGTTTCCTTAATAGTTGTTATAATCTCTAACAGATTCGTTCCCTCACCCCAGGCAAGTGAGCCCTTCTTTGCTGGAAAGGATTTAGCACCTCCATTTTATCTAAAAGGATCTAGGTGGGAAATTATTGCATGGATTTGTTAGCCAGATACCTGAGGATTCAGATCACACTCCCTGCTCCCTCCTCCTCAGTAAGACAAAAATGAAAGGCAGTAAGTAGGCAGGAGTTGCTGGCTGTTGTTCAGCCCATTGCGTCTTTCTTTTCTGGCCTGGGAACATGGCATCTGCCTTTTCCAGAGTCAAGAAGCTGTCATAGTGACCAGCCTATGTGTCCTTCCTCAGGGAAAGCCATTTGGACTTTGAACCCAAACTACTTGTCTAATGGTACCTTAGCTGCCCCAGTTGTGGTGCTGCCAGACTTGGATGAAGATGGTGTTCGAGACCTTGTGGTTCTGGCCATTGGGGAATTGCAGGTATGATCTCTATTAAATGGTTTTTGTTTCTTATAGGGAATGCTTCTATTTTAGTTGTCTCGGCTCCTAGTGTTGCTATTATAAATACTGCTTGAAATGTTCTTTTTACAAGAGTTTAAGTAAATTCTCTTTGTGAGGTTAAGGGAATATATGACCATTATGAACCCGTTTTCTCTGGCAGCCTCACGGCTCCATGGACTGGGGTGTAGTGGAGCTTTAGTCAGATAGGTCTGTATGTGAATTCCACCTTTACCACTTTATGTCTTTGCAGCCTTGGGCAAGCCATGGAGCCGGTCCAAGCTCTGGTTTCTTCATATGTCAAAAGGGCATGTTATATCTACTTACATCATTGTTATGAAAATTAGAGCTAACATATTTAAAGTGCCTAGAGTAGTGCCTATGTTTACTGTGTATATGTATTTTTAGTTTTACTATATTATATATGTACATTTTTATGTCAATTATAAAGCAATAGAACAGGCTGGTACAAAGTTCATAAAAGATGCGTAGGAAAAAAATCTAAGTCAAGCAATAATAACAACAATGACCAAAGAAAGGAGTGTTGTAATCTAGGCTGTGACAAGGCAGACTTTGATCCAGGACAGTGGCCCTTGAATTATGGTCCTAAATTGTGATTTGCAGGAACTTCAGTGTACTGGTTACTCTGCACGCAGATAAAATAAGAGTAGTCTTTCCCCCACATCACAGGCAGGAATAAATTAATGAGCAGGATGATTTCGATTTTAAGTTTTTATTCTGGAAGCGTTTTTCAGAGCTTTTGTCAAAGACTTTTTCTCAGACTTCCTAGTGTGTCTGCCAAGGAAATGCTTGGGCACAAAAGAGTCAATCGGCAAAGTATGTTTATGGAAAAATGTGGATATGGCTAATTTTGCCTCATTTGATAACCTATTTTAATTTTAGTAGACCTTGTGTTTGCTGTTGTGATCTTTGTATTGCTTATATGGAGTAGAGTTGTAAATTCTGCAGGTAAAATTATGCAGAATGGAATGAAATCTGTTAAGATTTTGTATCTTTCTGCCAAGAGTCCCCCAAACTCAGAGTGCCCCGTCAGTCATGAGTTTTGAGGAGTACTGCTCTAGCACACTAAACTCTCCCTTACATTTGCAAGATAAAGGCAAGATCCAGAATGAGCTAAATTTCTGAAGCCTACTTAGTTTTAAGGGTTTAAGCTTTAAGGGTACTTTAAGTTCGTTTTCTTTAGCTAGCCAGTTGGTCTTAAAGTGGACCCGAACCAAGGATTCAGGAATTATTCATGTAATCTTTTTTATCCTAGCCATTATGAATAAAGAGATTGGGGACTAGGGAAAATTTGAATTATTACTTACATCAGGGAGCAATTCTCTGAAGGGGAACATATGGGGAGGCACAGCAAGCCATTGAACAAGTTTTTGTGTCGTGATTGAATTTAGAAATCTTGGTCTAACTGTCCCGTCTGGCCGCTTATTAGCTGGTGGTGGTTGGCAGGAGAGTGGCTCAGGCCCTTGGGGACCCTCCATAGTAAGGAGGTCTCCACCGGAGGAAGCGGCTTCTTGCCCACTCTTACTCTGTGTCCTTTGTGTTGGTCTCTACCCAGTGTATTGCCCGTCTTGCCCTACAGAATTTTCACAATAGGGTACAGCTAGGGCATAGTCTTAGTTCTGCTTGAAAAGTGGTAGACAGTTCTAGGAAAACCTTATAGAGGCACTAGGTATATAGCGCAGCAGCTTCATCCTTGTACTGACCTCTTTTGACCTCTCTACCAGCAACAAGGGACCCCAGGAACCTGCATAAGCTTCTGAGATGGAAGACTCTCTCTTTACAAGGAAGGAAACCTAAGTCTGTGACTTAGAGTGATTGCATTTGTTGGTCTGGGTTTAGAGTGAAGTGGGCTTGGAGAACTGGACCTGGTGTTTGATTAGAGGAACTGATAAGGTCTAGAACATTAGTGGGAAGGGACCTTGAAGACCATTTGGTTAACTTTCTCGTACCATGCTATGATCTGTGGTTCAGCATTACAGGCATATTGGCACCCCACTCTCTTGGCGTACTCAGGCTGATGGAATAACACGAATTTGTGAGGCGACGTCCATTTCATTTTTGGGCCAGCTCCAGAAAATTCTGTCCTAAGCAGAAAGAAATCTGCTTTCTCATAGCTTCCACTCATTGTTCCAGCTTCATTCCCATAGAACTACTCTGAATGAGTCTAATCCCCTTTCTATAGGAAAGCTGTTTAAACATTAGCCTAGTCCCTGTAAGCTTGCTACTCAAGGCTAAATATCCCCATTTCTTATACTGTTCCTTATGCAACCAGGAAGTCCAGACCCCTCTTTTTCTTGATTTCTTTCCCTTTGCATTCTAGTTTGTCCAAATCTCTTTTAAAATGTGGTACTTAGATCTAAAAACAGCATTTTATTTGTAGTATAACCAATGTGTCAACCTAAGGGAATAGTTACTTATTTTGATATAGACTCTGTATTTCTGTTTTTGCAGGCAAAGATCATAATATATTTTCTAAGATTTGCTTTTTATTTGTAACCAGTTAAAGTACCTGTATCTTTTAATGTTTAATTATTAATAGACCAGGTTTTTTTTCTGGCAGATTTTGACTCTTCTTCCAGCCTAAGGTTTTTTTGAATTTTGAGTTTGTCTTATGCCATATTAGCTATCCTTCTCAGCTTTGTGATAAACTTGAATTCTATTCTTTCAAGTCTTTGATAAGAATGTTTAATAGGAATGGGGCAATGGCAGAGTGCTGTGACATTCCTGTAAAAACCTCCCTCTAGGTTATTATTGATCCCATAAGTACCTTTTCCTGGTACACGGCAAACCACATTTCTTTATCTTGTCCAGAGAGTTCATGATGATAAACTTTGTCAAAAGCTTTACTGAAGTCAAGATATCAGTAAAATCCTCATATTTAACTGGTAACTCTATCCCCAGAAGAAAATCCTCTAGAGCTGAAGTTGGCTACTGTGGCCTGTAGGTTAAATTTGGCCCACTACTTGTTTTTGTAAATAGAGCTTTATTGGAACATACTCACACCCATTCATTTATGTGTTGTTTATGATGGCTTTCACACTAGAACAGCAGAGTAGAATAGTTGCTACAGAGATCATCTAGCTGGCAAAGCCTAAAATTTGGCCCTTCACAGAAAAAGTTTGCTGATCTCTCTTTGAGAATAAAGTTGATGGTATCCAGGCCAGACATCCAGTGTTCTGATGGGAGAGCACCGCCTGGATTAACTCTAGCTGGAACCAAATATTACTGGGGATTTCTGGTATTGAAGTAAAGACCCAGGGGCCAGCCATCCTATGTTTAGCTGTAGGCTAGAATTCTGTGCCTCAGGAGACTGTTCCACAAGCAACAATTCTGCTTCAGAGAAACTGTCTGAGGTGCTTTGAAGATGCCCTTTGCTAGCTCTAGTGAGGCAATGGGACATTTGCCTCACTTGCTTACTTGCAGGGAAATAAAGCGAAGCAGGTTTGGCTTTGCGCTTTCCAATTTGGGGGAGTGTTTCTGAACCCGTGGCTAATGAGGAGGCAGTGACTGTCTGGAGAAGCCATTTACTTAGGAAACGATAGGGCTTCTGTTGACTCCACTCCCCTCTCTTACTTCCTCAGCCAGATCTGTGCTTTCTGCTGGTGTCCGGCCGGACTGGAAGTCCAGTGGGTCGACCTGTGAAGTACAACATCGTGGGAGTTAGGAATCTGATTGGTCCTCAGGTTTACATCACAACAAACGGGGCTGTCTACATCCTGTTTGGCTTTGGTAAGATGCAAGGCTAGTTTTTGCTCCTGTTCCCCACTGGCGTATGTGATGGGGTCTTCCTTGTGAGACAGGCTGAAAGCTCAGGAACTCCTGACACCAGCCTTCCCAGAGCCTTCTAATGCAGGGGTCTCTCACTGTCCCCCACCTATCACAGGCTATTAACTCTGCTTTCTTTTGCTGCCTCCTCTGAAGGGAAGACTCTTGTCCAGCACCCACTTAATCACCTCCCCACTTGTTCTGTGTTGTCCAGTCTGGGTGGGCTCTGTTAGACCCATCTGGTCAGGCTCTGTGTCTCTTACTCAGATCCTCACCATGGGACAGTTCTGTTAAATTCAAATTCTCAGTGTTGGTTCTTCCTGTGGTGCTAGGAAATATACAGGCTGTCGCCCTGCGGGACATTTTTGTTCAGGCCCAAAATCGAGACAGCTCACCACCTTCTCTGCAGATAGAAGAGCCAGAATGGGAGAAGCGAAGATCCATCAACCTCTCTGAGCTCATTGATGTTTACAGGTAGGGCAGATGTCTGTCCTTGGTCACAGTGAGATCTCCTGTGAACTCACATGCCTTTGAGTCTCTCAGTTTGGTTGGGCTGGTGAATGTGTGGGTAGAGGTTTGGGGGAAACAGTGCTAATCTTAATTGACTATCTTCTGATCTGGTTAACGTGAGTTAGAAATTTTCTTCTCTTGGTAACGTAATGCGTTGATATCTATGTGTTGGTGACCATGTGTGATCACTCCTCAGGTAGGATGCAAGGAAGGATACTTAGGGCTCTGAGTCAGAGTGGGGAGGGAGATAGACTTATCTAACTGTTTGTAAAACTGTGTTGAAGGATCTGACCTACTCTTTTCTGTATTTTTCTCTTAGTTGAAGCATCATTTTGACAGAAGCGAGGATAGCGTCCATGAAATCTTATTTTTTTATTTTTATTTATTTCTTAATTAGAAGCATGTAGTTTGTCACATGCCGGGGATTTTACCCATTTAACCCCAACCCTGGATAATAATTGTTTCATTCTTTTCTACCAGAAGTTCCAAATCGTTTTCTAGCATTTTTTTAGGCAGTATCATGTTGTTTTGGTGAATTTGACAGGTATTAAGTAGAATAGTCCCAGGGGCACCGAGCAAGAACAAATTCAGCGAAGTGTATGCCATGGGCTGCTGCCCAAGCTCATTGGCAACCTCTGGCCTCCTGTCTAGATCTCTGTCTGCCTTCCCTGTGATTATCCTTGACTCTGTTGCCTTTCCCAGAGTATCGAATGTGAGAGATATTGCACTGTAGCACTTCTCCTGTGAGTTCCTTTTGAACTTGTATGGAATTTTCTAGGGATCCTTGGTTTCTAAGGTCAAGAAAATGATATTCAACTGAAACAACAGTGTGTCCCACTTGATGAGATAATGGTAGGGCATGAATATAAGAGTGTATACAGGTGTATGTATACTGAGACACAAAGCCAAAATAAATGGCTCAGAAATGTCGTTCAAGCCAGAGACTAACTGTTGGGGTCTTATTTAATCCAGTGATGGTGTTGAACTACTCCAGATGGTGAAGGCACCAGATTGCAACTGCAGCAACCTTCTGATTACAACCAGACAAGGCCTTGTGCTGCTTCGGGGGCAAAATCTGACACCTTACTGGACATTGAGACTTCAAGGCCTGCGCAGGTTTGCAGTGTGTTCCTTCTTGTGTTTGCTGTTTTGATCCACTTTCCCCTGTCTAAAAATTGTCCAGAACAATTGCTTGCAATTCTTATATCTGGGGCCAGTGCAAGAGAAGGGAGGGAGAGTTCTTAGTTTTCCCGTTTTTCTTGTTCACTATTGATTGCTTACTTTGTCCTTATTTGCAGCCCGCCTACTCCTGGATATTTCACTGATGATCAGACGTTAGACTTCCTTCTGCAGATACAGGATGGAGTTGGGATGAAAAAGGTAAAACTTTGGGCCTCAGATCAATCAAAGCGTATGTAAAGTATATGCTTTCTGTCCAGTCCTCTGCTAGGCACATCAGGGAATAAAAAGAACCTAAAATATGATCTCTACCTTCAAAGAACTCAGAGTCTCACTGAGTGGATAAAATGAAAATTCACAGTTCAGTGCTAAAATCTGGAGCACTGAAAGCCTTTCTAGGATAATCTCCTTCCTATATAGGAGTTTCTTGTTCTGGATCCCTGGCTTACAGTTAGGCAATGGAAACCTTCTGAAATCTCTTGGTGGAGAAAGACAGGTATACAGAAATGTAATACTTTAACACACAGCTGCACCTAAGATTTCAGAGGAGTCTGTGGTGACTGGGGTTTTATGGAAGACCTTATAAAGGAGGGAAATATAAGCAGAGCTTTTTTTTTTTTTTTTTTTTTTTTTGAGGCGGAGTCTTGCTCTGTCGCCCGGACTGGAGTGCAGTGGCCGGATCTCAGATCACTGCAAGCTCTGCCTCCCGGGTTCACGCCATTCTCCTGCCTCAGCCTCCCGAGTAGCTGGGACTACAGGCGCCCGCCACCTCGCCCAGCTAGTTTTTTTTGTATTTTTAGTAGAGACGGGGTTTCACCATGTTAGCCAGGATGGTCTCGATCTCCTGACCTCGTGATCCACCCGTCTCCGCCTCCCAAAGTGCTGGGATTACAGGCTTGAGCCACCGCGCCCGGCCAAGCAGAGCTTTTTAAAGCTGAATCATATTTGTGTGGAGAGGAAAACATGCCAGGTCAGGGGCGCCAAGACCAGAGGCCCAGAGACAGAAAGGATAGAGCATGTTCCAAGGACACTGAATAGATCTTTGATATTACATGAAGTTGCATATTGTGAGAATATAATGATTGGATAGAGGACTTTCATTTCTTTAACGTTACAGCAGAATTACAGAGTTACAATTTTTTTTTTTTATTATCGACCTTGCATTTTGGTTTATTTTCACTGTGAAATACATATCTATTTCTATACATTGCCCACTGTTCCCTGAGAGAGAAAAAGAATTCAACAAACACTTTATCATCACCTCTAATGTGTGCCAACTTCTGTGCTGAATGCTGGAGACACAAAATTAATGAAGACAAAGTCACTGCACAGCTCTGCCACATGCTGGAAAGTGCTGTTGTGGAGGTCCACCGGAAACACAGGGAGCAGATGGAGTGCAGGCGAGCTGGAGGGCCAGGGAGGCAAGACATGCCTCATGTTGGTCAGGGGTTGTATGTGCAGAATCATGAGAGCAGAGAAAAGGTTTGCTAAGTAGATAAGCGTGGGCTGAGGTGCACTCCCGCCAGAGAGACGAGAATGAGGTCAGCTTACAGAGGGCCCCAAAAGCACAGCTGCAGAATCTGGATGAGGCTTTGGAGGCCATAGGGCTATTTGGTTATGGGTAGAGGACAGATACAGTGATAAAAGCATCATGTTAGGGAGACTTCCAACAGTGCTGTATAGGAAAAGCCTATGCCTGCGTGTAATTCAAAGGAATTCCCGATACAGATTGGGATTTCACTGGTGCTGGGAGGACAATGGAAGAAAGGTATATAGTAGGTATAGTAGGTTGAAGGTGGAGATGCTGAGTTTCAGCCCTGGGTTTTAATCCTGACACCATTACTTATTGGAGACCTTGGGCATATTACCTAATCTCGCCTAGCTGCAGTTTCTGCATTTATAAAACAGGGGTAATAATATTGCCTGCCTTCTTAGGATTATTGTGACCGTTAAATGAAATATGTGTTTGAGTGGATACAAGTTTTTAGTGCAGTGTCTCTAAACTTCTTTTTTCCCCAAGACTGCCAAAGGGAATCTTAAAGTGCTTCTCTGTTTTTCCTTCTCTGCTGGTTGAGAGATTTTGTCTGTGTCAGATTGGTTCCAGGAACTTGTGTGATGCAGAGTCTGAGCACAGGCACAGAAAGGCAGGACTCAGGAGCCTGGAAGAATAGGGCAGGCAGTTGTCCAAAGAGGTTAGGTCCTCCCCTTATAGAAGTGTGGAGACGCTGAGCAGCAGGGAGTAAAGACACTTGGGCTAGAGGAGATTGGGGAACTTCTTGGGGATTGTGGTAAATGAGAGGTTCCAGATTTGTGAGGCATTTAGGGTGAAGAGCAGACATATGCCAGGATTATGAATTTGAACCCCTTCATCATTATCCTTTGAGAAATGCAACTAAGCAATGAATTCCCTCTTGGATTATTTTTTTGCCTGTTTAAACAGCGCTGCTTTAAATTTGAGACTTCCCTAGGTCCATATGCCGCGACACCAAGAGTCAGATCCATAAAGCTGGGAACACCGTGCCCGAGGACAGTGTTCACTGGGCCATTGTTTTCTGAGTGGCTGCTGTGTTGTGGGGAACAAGGTGCTGCTGTTGGCATTTGCAGAGTTGCTGCTGTCTCTCTGAGGACTGTCCTAATCGTGGACAAGCCCTGTGTCCACATCACTTCCCGTCTCTCAGATCCTGCTTTTCTCACCTGTAAAATGGGGTGGACTACATGATTTGAATGTCCCTTTCCCACTTGAGAAATTTGCAGTTCTTGAAATCTATTAAATGGGAACAAGGGCCGCAGAAGCTTAGGTCCTGGTCCTTAGCCATTATTCATGCTCTCTGAACACCCAGTTTGCTTGCATCTTCAAAGCGCAACCTGTTAATATTTGTGTTGTTTGAATACCTGCACATTTTTGTGTGTGCATTTTCTGGGCCTGCTGCTTTTTTGAGGCCTGGCCATGTTTATTCTCTGTCTTCTCTTTTGTAGATGATGGTTGTGGATGGTGACTCTGGCTCTGTGGTTTGGAGTTACCGTGCTCCGTGTCACATGAAAGAAACGCCAGCCACCTCGGCAGTTACTTCAGACCGGAAGTCTGTCTTCCTCTTCTGGGCCGAAGGGCTGTCAGCTGCATCTCCCAATTCCGTGAGTGAGCCTGGGAGGGTCCCTTTTTTACTTTGTCAGATGGCAGCTGCTCTGCAGGCCTGACTGTGTTCTGGAGATGTTATTTGATCTATCACTTTCCAAGGGGTTGGGGTAGAAACAAGTCAGCACTCGCTGGAGAAAAGCAGGAACCCCGTGTCCTCCTGAGCCACACCTTTGCCTTTTAGCAGAGAATGTGAATGCTGACAACAGCCCCGACTGCTGGCTACTGACCGGGGGAAACTGAATAAAGAATAAAAAGTCCTCCCAAGATACTAGATCCAAATTTGCAGACAATTCATATATGCTACAATTGTTGAAGAGGAGAAATCATTATGACTGATCTGGAGTGGGCAGAGAGAATTTCAGGGAGGGGTAAGGCTGGGCTTTGAGGCGCATGCCCTGAGACTGAAGGAACGGGTATGGGGGAGGGTGGCCAGCAGTTGGAGAGGGACACTGACCACATAAAACTGAGAGGTCGTTTGAGGAACTATGGGAGAGAAGGTCTTACACCTAGAAGGCAGATTTTAGAAAGTCCTAAATGTTACACTGCAGTGTTTTCATGGGGTTGATGAGACAGGGTGCTACCTGTGTTAGGTACCCGGGAGTTTTTAGTAAGAACCACCCTGACCTAGTTCAATGAAACACATCTTGACTCAGCACTTTCTGTGTGCCAGGCACTGTGATCTCTGTAGGGATCTAAGGATAAACTGAAAATAATCTTGGCTCTCTAGAGAAGACAGATGGTCCACAGATAATGGGGGGAACCTGATGAAGGCAGGATCCTGAATTCATCCACCAGGCTCAGTCAACAAGTCACTCAACTTCTCTGAGCCTCATGATCTTTATCCATTAATGGTTAATGAAGATGCTAATATATTCACTCATTTTGAGGATCAGATTTACCTAAAATCTAGATTATATTTCTAACTCTGACATGCCCTAACAATGTGACCATGGGCAATTTACTTAACTTTTTAACTTCCTCCCCGCATATGAGGGGACTTCAGAAAGTTCATGGAAAAATGTAATTAAAATATAAAAATAAAAAGTATCAGCCAGGCGCAGGGGCTCATGCCTGTAATCCCATCACTTTCGGAGGCCGAGGCGGGAGAATCACGAGGTCAAGAGTTCGAGACCAGTCTGGCTAACATAGTGAAACCTCGTCTCTACTGAAAATACAAAAAATTAGCCAAGTGTGGTGGTGGGCACCTGTAATTCCAGCTACCTGGGAGGCAGAGGTTGCAGTGAGCCAAGATCATGCCATTGCACTCTAGCCCAGGTGGCAGTGGGAGACTTCGTCTCAAAAAAGAAAAAAAAAAAGAACTTTATTTCTTAACATAAGCGCCATCAAGTTCAAGACAGTTTGTAAGCATTGATACCACAGCCATTTAGTCCATCCCTAAAGAACTGAGGGTCCTGGGAATCTAACCATGTCAATGCAGTCTTTTTTTACATTATAAACTGAAGAAAAATGAGAGCTCTTTAAAGATTTTTTAAGATTAGGAAACTAAAGAAAGTCACAATGAGCTAACTCAGAACTATAAGGTGGATGCCTCATGATTTCCCATTGAAACTCACAAAATTGCTCTTGTTTGATGAGAGGAATGAGTAGGAACATTGTTGTGGTGGAGAAGAACTCTCTGGTGAAGCTTTCCCAGGTGCTTTTCTGCTAAAGCTTTGGCTTTCTCAAACACTTTTATTTTAAGCAGATGTTATCATTCTTTTTTTGTCTTTTTTTTTTTCCTTTTTGTGGAGAATGGGGTCTCATGATCTTGCCCAGGCAGGCCTCGAACTCCTGGGCTCAAGCTATCCTCCTGCCTCTGCCTCCCTAAGAGCTGGGATTGCAGGTGTGAGCCACCTCACCTGGCCAATGTTATCATTCTTTAGCCCTAAAGTCAACAAGCAAAATGCCTTGGGCATCCCCCCAAAATACCACCATGACTTTTGCTGTTGACCTTTCCACTTTTCTTTGACTGGACCACTTCCATCTCTTGTAGTCATTGTGCTTTGCCTTCAGGAGCACACTGGTAAAGCCATGTTTCATCTCCTGCTACAGATCTTCAAAGAAATGCTTCCAGGATCTTGATCCCACTTTTTAAAAATTTCCATCAAAAGCCCTGCTTTTGTCTGCAGCTAATATGGGCCAACAGTTTTGCCACCCGTCCAGTGGAAAGTTTGCTCAACTTTAATTTTTCAACCAGAATTATGTAAGCTGAACCAATTGAGGTGTCTTCAGTGATGGCTATTGTTTGTGCTATTTATCATTGGTTCTTTTCAGTTAGGGCATGAACAAGATGAATTTTTTCCTCATAAATTGATGAGGATGGTCTGCCATTGTGGGTTTAATCTCCAACATCATTTTGTCCCTCGTTAAAATGAGCTATCCACGTCTAAGCTGCTGATTTCTCTGGGGCATCGTCATCATACATTTTTCAGAAGGCATCAATGATTTCACCATTCTTCCACCCAAAATTCACCATAAATTTGATGCATGTTCTTGCTTCAACCTTTTGGCAGAATTCGAGTTCCTTTGATAGAGGCTCTTTTCAAACTGATATCTTACCCTTCTTGGTGCCTCAGACTAGCTCCTGTTCAGGTATGTTATAACAAGTTAGTATGAGTTTATTTTGGTGCAAAAAGAATTTTGAAGTCCTTGCGTAGTTTTTTCATAACTTGCATTTCCATGAACTTTTTGAAGACCCCTAGTATAATAAAATGAGGGTATTGGACAAGATAAGTCTCAAATGTAGTCTTCTATAAATAACTACAAAAAAAGCACCATGTTACAAATGCTTTAATAGAGGTACAAGTAAGTTTACATGGAAGCACAAAAGAAAGGAGATACTAATTTTGCCTAGGGTAATAAGGGAGCTTTTCCTCAAAGAGGGGGCCAAGGTGGGCACATAAGGATAAGTGTTTTAATGTGTGGAGATGGGGTAGAGAGGGTGGTTAGACAGTCTAAGGGGCAAATAAGATTGGCAACGGTTAGGCAGAGTAAGGTGAAGCGTGGATTGAGGGTGCTGATCAAACATTTGTGCAGCATGGGGTGGGCAGGTGAGTCATTGCAGTTTAGTCTGGAAAAGGCATATTTTGGTTAAATGGTGTAAGACTGCTTTTCATGCTAAGAAATTTGTGTTCATTGTGTAGGCAGTGAGGAAGGTGTTTGGTTGTTTTCTTCTCATGTTAGCTGAGCCAGAGATCTGTCCCTTTGTACCTGGGATCCTAAGGGTGTGTGGAAAATGCCCTCTTCTGCTTTGTGGGCATGTGGTGAGAATGAGGTTGCAAGCTTCCTGCTCACACTTCTCCTCACTTGGGGACTTCTTCCCATGTAGCCATATGGAAGCAGGGGTAATATTCATCCCTCAGGGCTTCCATTTCCTCTACTGCAGGAGGCCCAAGGTAGTCCCAGGGGAGGAGAGGCACTTGGGAAGTTCTGGAGAGCAGCCACTTACTAACGCACATGGGTGTACTTCTGTGCTTTAACAACTGCATAGCTGCACACTCATGTACCTGCCAAGTCTCAAGTCCCATCCCCCCATAGAAATCATACTGATAAGATAGTCCCAATGTGCATTTTTTCTGCTGTAGAGAGTTTGAAGACTGACACTCAGACCTTGGAACTTTTGTTTTATAATTGATGATTTGCCTCTGTCTGGTCAATATTCCATTCATTTCAGGAATGGATAAGGTTTTTGTAATTTTTAGCCCGATGCTTGCAATTGACTTTGACACCAGTGAAAGGAAATACCTTTGGCTTACTGTGTTTTCATAAATAGATTTCATCTCCACGGGGCCCCATCTGCTGTAAGGGATCAACCAGTATTCTAGTACTTCCATGGGCAGAAGACTGGGAAGTCTCCACGTCAGATTCCTCTCTTGGGGCCTGCACATTGCCTCTTTCTTTTCTTTCGTTTCTTTTCTTTCGTTTCTTTTCTTTCCTTTCCTTCCTTTCCTTCCTTCCTTCCTTCCTTTCTTTCTTTTCCTTTTTTGCGACAGAGTCTCTCTCTGTCACCCAGGCTGGAGTGCAGTGGTGCGATCTTGGCTCACTGCAACCTCTGCCTCCCGGGTTCAAGTGATTCTCCTGCCTCAGCCTCCCAAGTAGCTGGGGCTACAGGCACGTGCCACCATGCCTAGCATTTTTTTTTTGTATTTTTAGTAAAGACAGGGTTTCTCCATGTTGGCCAGGCTGGTCTCGAACTCCTGACCTCAGGTGATCTGCCCAACTCAGCCTCCCAAAGTGCTGGGATTATAGGCGTGAGCCACTGTGCCTGGCCTGCCTGCCTTTTTTTTTTTTTTTTTTTTTTACAAGGGAGAAAGCATTTTCCAGCTGTAGATAGTGGTTTGAAAGAGTTAGTGATTAGTATTTTGAGCTCTTTGAAATATGTCTCTTATACAGGGAGTTTCTTTCAAACACATTCTTGTAGTTAGGCTCAGGCATTAGCCTCTGAGAGGAATGAGTAATCACCATTTTCTACTCTGCCTTTTCACCTGCGGACTGTCATGTGTGGGACTGTAGAGTTACCTTTGCTCTTCCTTTTTGCGGTTCATTGTCAGGATATCATCCTAGGAACTGAGCCGCCCAGCCTTCACCACCTTTACCTCCTGCATCCTGCGTTCCCCTCCATCCTTCTGGATCTGGCCAACACCACCGGCACAGTGACGGCTTCAGAGGGTGAGTCCCGGTGCCTGCGGGAGTCTGTGTACACAGATGGTGGGAGAGTAGGTGCTGGCTGCATGGGATAAGACCATTGCCCCACCCAGGGAAGGATGTGTGCTTCTCAGACGGCAGCAGGGCACTTTCCCTGGTGTCTCTGATGCCTCGGGCTTTTCTGGAATGCTCCTTTGGGTGGAAGCCTTGGGCTCACAGGGTGAGAACCCATATGCTCTGAATGTGGAGGTGAAAGTGCGTCCCATTCCAAAGAGTGTGTAAGGTGATGATTCATCCAGCCACTCCTTCAGCAGACATTTAATGAACATCAATGTATGCCAGGCACTGTGCCAGCTGCTGGGACTACAAATAAGACTAGTTTCTTGACCCACTCAGAGATTAGGATTTGGAATTAACTGGGGAGGACATGATAGAGATAGAATGTGTTTTGCCAGGGCACTGATTTAGAAAACCTTTTTTTGAATATAACTGTGCACCTTGCATAGAAATTAGAGAAAGAAGAAAAACCAAAGGCAGAAAGAAAAATTGGCCATAATCTGGCCACTTATAACCACTATTAACATTTTGGAAGTGTTCTTCTGCTTTACATATCTGTCTAAATAACATTGTAAATAAAATGGGATACTATATGGGAGACTCTCAACTCAGAAAACGAAAACATTGGGATCGCAGCCTCTGCTGCCTGCTAGTCTAGGTTGTCTGGAGATCTCCTTCTCAGCGATTCCTTCCCTCATGGAATCTGCTGTTCCTGTTGGGGGTTCAGGGAGTGCAGAAGTGGAAGAGGACTAGATGGCCGCATCTCCTTTCTTTCTTTCCACATTCTCTTGCTACTTATGGACTTGGCTGTCTACTTACAAACTCACTGGCCTTGGGCTGCAGCTGGCGTTTGTAGCTCTCTCGATTTATTGGGATACATGGGGAAGAACAGAGCTTACCTGGAACTTGCAGGCACACCTGTCCACTGGTTGCGGGGTGGGGGCAGGGAGGTGTGAGCTTGGAAAATCCTGTGATTAGATCTGAGTGAGCTGGTTTTTCAACAGGAGCATAAAATATTCAGTGAACATCAGATAATGGTAATTAAGACTCTTGACACCATTTTTATTACAATTTGTATTTTAAAGATGAGGCAAAATAAACACTGGCGAGTTAAATCGCTTCTGTGACTGCGCACTGACAGTCTGGGAATTCTCGGGCTCCCTAGCATTTCGGGCTCTCTTTTCTACTGAATTCTCACCACAAGGGGCACATTCTCTCAGTTCCTGAGTTGGGTTTTTTGGAAATAGCTTCGGAGGAATAAAGGTGCAAAGACCAGGAAGAATGTGCTGCTTTACTGGCGTGGTCCTTCCCCAGTTTGCACTCGTGGGCTAGCTCACTGCCTTCTGTTTGTTCAGTGCTCAGTACATTTCTTGTGTGAACTAATGAGTAAATAAATGTATTGTTGAACCAAACCCCTCTCCTGTTAGTAGACGGTATGTGTCCATGTTAACTGCTCTTGTTTTTGTCCTTCCTCAGTTGGAATTAACGACCTCTGGAAAGATGCCTTTTATGTTACCAGGACAACAGGTCCAAGCTCCAAAGGCCATCCAGCAGCCTTGGTGGTCAGCAAGCTTAGTCTACGGTGGGCACTAATGGAGGGCCAGATGGCTCAGCTACAGGAGTCTACCCCCAAAATTGGCCGTGGGGAGCTGCGAAGATTTCTCTCTAGGATAAAGTTTGTTGAAGCTCCCTACGAGGTGAGTGGCTGCTGAAATATTGTTCCTCTTGAGGGTTTAGGACAAATACTACCAATTCCAGCTTTGTCCTTTAGAAAGTGGCAGAATGGGGAACTTTCTTGAGTAGATGTGTATCAAGACAGTTGTTTTGGACCAACACTATTTCCTATCTGACCATGAAGAAATGATTCTCAGTTGTTTTCAGCTGGAAATAATAGCATCTACCTTAGGGGACATTTGACAATGTGGGGTTGAGGTTTTTATTGTCCCACTGACTGACAGGGGTGGCTATGACTGGTATTTTCTGGGCTGGGGCTAGTGATGCTAACATCATGCAGGGCTTGTAGCAGTTACAAACTACAAAGGGTCATCTTGCTGAAAATGCTAATGTTTCCTCCCCGCCCCCACTCCCAAGAAATATTATAGTCTAGTTCGAAGTTCAAAAGCTTATCATGGAAAATAACAAAGTTTCTGGGCCTTTCTGGAAGGAGGAGATGTTTGCAGACTATTGGGGCTAAAGGTCAGGAAAATAGTTGAATATTCTGACCTTTAGTTTTCCTGCTTTTCTTTGAACATCTCTACCATGAAAAACAATAGTCACTGATAACTCTTTTTCCATAGATCTAATCTGATGGAATCTTCAGTTGCAGAAGAAATGAACAGAGTGGATGCCCTCTCTACTCTCCTGTCACTGTAAAATCAGTTCTATGGAGAGAAGACTTCATCCTCATTTACCACCTCCCTGATGGTTGTAAAGGCTTGGGAAGGCATGTTGGAGTCTTTGATGGCAGCATGATCTATTTGGCTGGGGTGTCTTACCTACCTTTTCAGTCCCTGCATTAACCCCTGCTAGGAACTCTGTGTGGATCATTTGGAAATGTGAATCTCTTAAGTATTTTATTTTTTTGGTATGTCTAATTTATGAAGTCTTGCTGGGAAAGCCAGTGAAGTCTATGACTAGGAAACATTTTGTTGTACATTATGCTGTGTGTGTGTATTTTTTAATGTTGTGGTGAAGTTATTTTCCAGGTATGTCCTAAGTTTCAGGGATCCAGTTTCCTGTCCTTCTGAAATATATCTGGTTTGTTTGGTCATTTTGAGACTTCCAGATGCCCTACCTCTGATTTTGAGGGCCACTATTTCTCTCCTTATTCTTTCCCACCTGTACCTTGGCTACTTCCAAATTGTAGACAGAGTGAGAAAGATTTATAGTGGAAGACTGAGTTAGCTATCCAAGTATTTTCATCTCTTTTGTTTTATATCTTATTTCCTTAGATTTTCCATCCATGTCTATCAAGTGACCACAAGAATAATCATATTCCTATCACAAGGGGAGCAAGAGGATGTAGTCTGAGTGACCCATCTCTGACCAAGTCCACATGTTGTGTTATATGTGGCTCTGATGGTTCTGCCAGTCATGATCTTTTTTTCTGTGGCGACCTCAGAAGTGTATGTTTGCATGCTGTCTTCAACTTAGAGGAGAACTGGAAGTCAGGAGCCTTTGATGTCCTTATCCTGCTCTGTCTCTTCTCTGCATCTTTTTCTATAGGGCATCCTCCTTAGCTCCCCTCACTCTGCTTTCTCTTCTATTCAGGGATATGTTTCTGGACTTTTGCTTCTGCTACTTGAGTCCAGGATGCAACCATTTTGTCCTGCATCTCTCCTTTCCTATAGAGCCTTTGAAGCTTTGTATTTTGGGAAAATTCTTCTGTAAATACTCTAAAATGGTTAAGTTATTTAGAATGATCTCCAGTGCTTACTCCTCCCTTCTGCTGCATCAATCTGCTGCTTCAATTAAGTTCTCCTTTAAACTCTTAGGTCATTGTTTATATAGCAGAAAATTCAACGTTGGCAGATGGAAAACTGCTTCTTGACTAACCTTGATAGGTCTTCCCTGAGTGCAACTCAGGTTCTCTCTTTACCTGGGCTTGTATCTTTTTTTTTTTTTTGAGACAGAGTTTTGCTCTTGTTTCCCAGGCTGGAGTGCAATGGCGCGATCTCGGCTCACTGCAACCTCCGCCTCCTGGGTTCAAGTGATTCTCCAGCCTCAGCCTCCCAAGTAGCTGGGACTATAGGTGCCTGCCACCACACCTGGCTAATTTTTTTTTTTTTTTTTTTTGTATTTTTAGTAGACATGGGGTTTCACCATGTTGGCCAGGCTGGTCACAAACTCCTGACCTCAGATGATCCACCTGCCCCTGCCTCCCAAAATGCTGGGATTACAGGCGTGAGCCACTGTGCCTGGCTGGGCTTGTATCTTTTAGCTTGTATTAGTAAAAGGATTGTAGAAAATTACGAAGTCCAGATTTAAAGGGATCTCTGTTAATTGCCCACTGACAGGCATTATGACGTAACAGGAGGTTCATAGCAGTAGATCCAAGCAGGCATGTTGCCTGGCTTCAGATTGGCCTTCTCAGGTTTCTGGGTGCCTCTGCCTTAAGATCCTGAAGGCAAATTTGGTTTCAACAGTTTGGAAGTCATCTGTGGGTCCAGCTTGACTTTGGGAGATTAAGAAGATACTCCCAGAGTATGGAAATGATTCCAGATAATTTCTGGGATTTGAATCTACTTGAGTATAAGGGCCTGGGACCTAGTTTGGTTTAGTATAGAATTTGAAGGATTAATTTATAGGCAGCTGAACACCCAAAACTTGGGTGGTGGTCCTGTGGTCTGACTGAGCTGTCCAGGCATTACCTGGTTCTCTGTCATGTTAAAGCTTTCTGGGAAGCCAGCCACTCTATGCAGGAGTGAAACATGAAGTTGTTAATGAGGACCTGTTTTGGTGGGATTGTTTGGGGAGAGGACTGTGTTTATGCAGGGCAAATCCCAGAAAGAGATGAGAGGAAGCTAGAAAAACTTAGTGTCTCTGAATTCTTCGTGGTGTATTTGCAAACTAACTTAACATAGATTCTTTTGACTATGAGTTTGAATCTCTCCTTGCCAAACAATGTTATACGCTTAGTTTTCTTCTTCCTCTTGCAGCCGGTACAGAAAGGTGTAAGTGGTGGCTGAAAATTGAGGAAGCTTCATCTGACCAATGTGGGTGCTGGTTTCTTGTGAAATGTGTCCCTAAACCTCCTTCTCCTTGCAGGCAGCCACCCACCCAGGTGTCTAAGATAGGAAATGCTCCTTTCTTTCTCTAATCCCATCATGGGGTTGCCGGCAAAGCCAATATGACCACTACTGAGAAATACTAATGACTTTTGCAAATGCCAGGGTCTTCCCCTCCTCTTTCCCTTAAGTACCCTCCCTTTTCCTTAGACCCCATTTTTGCCATCCCCCAAATGTGTGGTATGGTGAAACTCATCCCCCGAATGTGAATTGCTATCCTTATTGCCCTTATTAGAGAAGAGCCAGCTGGTATATTGTCAGGAAGCACTATTTAAAATGTGAACTATTACAGAGTAAATAAATACTCTAAGGGAATATACTTGTGTGCCATTCTCATTTGTCTTAGTCATCAAGGATGGTTTGTTTCCCCATATGGAAAAGAGAATGGGCAAGTAGATGGGTGGCATTCTTTTTTTTTAAATTTAAGTTCTAGGGTACACGTGTACAATGTGCGCGTTTGTTACATATGTATACATGTGCCATGTCGGTGTGCTGCACCCATTAACTCGTCATTTACATTAAGTTTATCTCCTAATGCTATCCCTCCCCCCTTCCCCCACCCAACGACAGGCCCCGGTGTGTGATGTTCCCCTTCCTGTGTCCAAGTGATCTCATTGTTCAGTTCCCACCTATGAGTGAGAATATGCAGTGTTTGGTTTTCTGTTCTTGTGATAGTTTGCTGAGAATGATGGTTTCCAGTTTCATCCATGTCCCTACAAAGGACAAGAACTCATCCTTTTTTATGGCTGCATAGTATTCCACAGTGTCTATGTGCCACATTTTCTTAATCCAGTCTATCACTGATGGACATTTGGGTTGGTTCCAAGTCTTTGCTATCGTGAATAGTGCTGCAATAAACATACATGTGCATGTGTCTTTATAGCAGCATGACTTATAATCCTTTGGGTATATCCCCAGCAATGGGATGGCTGGGTCAAATGGTATTTCTAGTTCTAGATCCTTGAGGAATCGGATGGGTGGCATTCTTTATGGAGGAAATAATAGAGTACATTTCTCAGAAGGGATGAAAAGGTAGGATCCAGAGAGGAGCCTGTGCCCCTTTGTTCACTGGCAAGTCCCTAGTATGACTGTCCAGAAGGGAACCACAGTCCCATCTGAATAGCCTTGGTGGGCTATTTCTAGAAGTGACCCTGACCCTGTGTGCTGTTGGCGCCTTCTCATGTTAAACCACTCTCCTAAGGGCTCCTGGGACAATATTTAATAACACTTTTACTGGTACCTACTGTGTGGATGCAGGACACTGTCTCAGGCAGTGTGGGGGACCTTTGTGCTACATGGCAAAGCACTCAGGGGTGCTTCTGTCTTCCCATCTGTGACTTCCAGAACAATTCGCATGTACATGGAAAGTTGAGCCACAGTCATACTACTGTTAATTTGCTCACCTCCATTTCTCCAATTTCCAGACTGATAACTAGATTTATCAGACCCTTAAGGTCAGTCAGGAAGTATATTTTACTCCTCTTTTTATCTCCATGGTTTAGCCCAGAACCTGGCACAGAAGCTATCAGTAAAGAAGGGAATTCTGGATGTGTGAGATGTGGGGTGGGTGAAACGAGATGGAGCTGTAGAGGAAAAGAGAGCCATGGCACCCAGGAATCCCTTAGGACTTAAAGATAACCCTTATTCATAGCCTCTAAAAACCATGCTCAAGAGACGGACGTTGGCTTAAGCACATGTTGATAATCAGCAGACGTGTAAGGTAGGGCTCAAGCCTACTCCCCAAACTTGCTTAACTCCTAACACTGCTCTTCCTCTACAGATGACCTAACTGCTTCTTTCAGCTCCTGGCTGGCCCCTCGTTGAAATCCCTTGTTCCGCAGCTCAGAGTAGAATTCGACTCCCTCAGAGACAGAGTGGATGGGCTGATTATGATACTGGTGGTAGCCGGTCAAAGGACCCGCGGTAGGGGCTGCACTTGACAGCTGCCGAGGGAAACACCGGTGGTGATGTGGTAGGCAGTTCGGGGGTTCCTTGAAGCTCTTACTATGCTTGCACTTGAACTCCAGCACCATCCTGGTGTACGTGTTGAAGGTGGTGACAGCTGACGCCATGCAGCAGGTGAAGGAGAGCCAGGCCATGCTAGGGACAAACGCACAAAAAGATTGGACAATAAGAATAGGACTTTCTTGAGAGGAAAATACCATGACCTCTTCCTACTAGTGGACTAGCTTAATGCCTTGTAGGGATTTAGGGACTTTCCACCATGTTTCAGGTAAAGAACTGTGGGAAGAGAACTTACCGATTTCTGAAAAGAGAATGACTCATGTAGTCCTCGTATCAGACTAGGAGCTTAATGGATTTGTTTTCACTGAATTGATGAGTTGTCGGTGCCATGCCCTTTTCTATCTGGTGTGCCTATTTTGTGTGTGTGTGTGTGTGTGTGTCTGTGTGTATTTGGACTCCTGTTTCCCAAGCTGCATTGACCCTTGTAAAATCTCCAAGATTCCCCAGGCTTGAAGCTGAGCTGTATGCAGTGGACATAACCCACTGCATACCCTCCCTCTCCCACCCCAATACACACACACACACACACACACACTCTGCCAAAGGTGTCCCCCAACTTAGATGCTGGGAGGAATCATCCCTCTTCCGTCTTCCTTTGTTTTGAACCTAGCAGTGTTAGGGTCCACAAAGTTGAGCCTCTGAAAGTCATTCAGGAAAACATTTACTACAAATCAGGAGGTATTACAGGTTGTACTAGTGGAATTTGCTTCATATGAAAACAGTGTGGTTTTGGCTTAAGGGAGTTCATAATGGATGGGAGAGGAGCTGGAGATTAAGGGAATCTGGATGGATTCAAGAAAGGAAAAGAAGACACTAGGGAACTATATTAAACACATTCCTGAAAACTTGGAAAACCAAATCCCTAAATCTCCCTGTGGTTCTGGGAAGCTCAGGAAACAGGAAGTTTTGTGAGGTTAGGGAGGGATTTCATGAGGCCAAGTGATGGTTAAAGCCAGGTCACATGCAGGCACTGTGTGTTCATATCTGTTGCCTCTGACAAACGCAGTAGGTTCAGTCTGGGATGCTTCTGGGAGTTGACTGATGGGCGTTGCCTAGCCTGAGCTCCACAGCCGTAATGCCAAGAATGGCCTGAAGACAGACAAAAGATGAGAAATGCTGGATCTGGGAACTGCATTGAGCCGATGCCCTGGCTGGTGGAGTAGACTCAGACTCCCAAATTATTAGCACAGATTGTGCCACGGGAAAGGGGATAGGGCCTCACAACAGACGTGCAGGCTTCCTTCTCTGAGTGGAAACTTGAGCCCATCACTGTGTCTTTTCAGTGCTCTCAAAGTACTTAGCACTTAGTAAATATCAGTACAAGTTGACAACTTGCTGTGAATAAAGAGTGCTCCTTAAGGGAGAAAGTAAGAGCTCTTAGAGGTAATATTTAACTTGAATGTGTTGCCTCGTGATGTTTGCTGTCGCTGTCTTTTTAAGAGAAATCTAAAATGACTGACCCCCTTAGTTCTTTAAGGGTTAGAGAATGACTGTGGTAGTGAAGTTTTATTTCCAACACGGGTCAATAGAATAAGAATGGATATAGAAGGAAGTGAAGAGGAGAGGAGTAAGCCATTTACAGAGAATGCAATTCAGTCCAAATTTCAAAGGGATGTCTCCATTTCTCTGTTCTCTAATACCTTGAATCATTAAGAAAAAATAGAGCACATTTCCATAAGGCCTACAAAATCAGTCTTGTTTCCCCAGGGTGACATATATGCCAGGTGAAGAGGCAACTGCCACAGCTGATGAGCAGGAAAACTGGACAAAATAACAGCCTCCCAAGACACCCTGGAGGAATCCTCCCGGTACCCAGTCAAGGCAGGGAAGAATGGATGTGTCCTGATGATGCAGGCCTGTGTGTGGTTGACAGGCTCCTGGGATGAGGGATGAAGAGAAGGCAGGGCTTCACCGAATAAGCATCTAGCTGGGGGTAGAAAATCTCATGAAGGCTGGCTGGGTACAAAGGTTCAGGAGATGACAGCACTTACTAGAAGGCCCAGCCATAATTCCAAACATGTGGTCTCCAGTCTTCCGGACCCAAGTTGGCAGTCGCCTGGAAGACTTGTGAATACATCATGTGGGCCACCATCCCCAAGAGACCTACGGAGGAAACAGGAAGGCAGAGCCCTTAGAGAAAGGCTTTCACGCCATCTGCCAGGAGTATGATTTTGGATCACCCTTCTTGCAGTCAGGCGCAGCCTCTGTTGGAGTAACCCATTACCCTATGCCACCACATTTCCTGCATTTCCTGAAGACTAATCCACAATGGGGGCTTCTCCTTAAATGCACATCTTTGCAATAGGTGATCCCAGACTGTAGGCTGAGAGCTATGGAAAAAGTCTGAGTCAATGCTGCACCCAAGGCCACTGCACCCCACCCCTACTCCTTCCCACCTACACCCCAATGTTGGCTTAATTCTTCATTTTATATGTGCATTCTCTCACTTTATCCAATGGAGACTGGTCTTGAAAAGCTGTGTATATGTCACAGCTGAAAAATAACCCAAACAATAGATTTTACATATTGAGAAACTTGCAAATAAAGGAACCTAGAGGTAAATCATTTTGTAAAGTACATGGTGATCCAATATACAATTTCACGTTACTTCAATTTAAAATTAAAGATGCCTACCTCCATTCTTTATACTGCCTTTGGGCTCCTTCTCCCCTTCAGGGCAAAGACTCAAGTCCTCCAGCTAGGGCTTCAAAGGTGTCCAGGGCCAACCACCCCCTCCCACTCCAGGAGCAACTCACCTGACAGCACAGAGGAAACAGCAGCAAAGGCGCTCAGTTTGAGCCCACAGGCAGGGTTCGCAGTAAGTAGCAAGTCCGTTAGTAGCAGGAGGAAGCTGATGAATTGAAGTCCGATGTAGGTGATCTGCGTTCCCAGGGATAACCATAGGATTTCTGCCAGAAACCAGAGGAAGAGGGAGCGCTCACCCTCAGTTAAAAAACTGAACAAACGGTGAGCATAGGATGCCTATTAGGAGTTAAGACCCTAGCAGCATCTGCGAAGGGGAGAATGAGGCACAGTTGAAACCAGGGAGGAACATTACTTCATTCTGGTTCTTTGACGTCGCTCACAGCTCCCACTCTATAACCAATATATACCGAAGTAAGTTTGACCGACTGTAAATACTGTTAGGGAGATTTGAGAAGAAATCATCGAATTTTCATAAATCCTGCAGGGAAATAATGTTGCTCTAGTTATCATTTTTGTCCTCTTTTTCCTCATTTAATTTTGGGACGGTTTCCTCCCTGCCTCCTTTCTCCACTCCTTTCCTTTCATTTGAGCAAATAATAATAACAATAATAGTGGAGGAGGAGGAGGAAAAACCTAAGCCTTCCTACGCGGTTACTTGGCAACCAGAGTAGGTTAGCGCTGCTGTTGGTGGTTTTCTATTTGTGAATCTTACTTATCCCCGCTGTTCCTTTTTTGCGTTCCTGCATATGAATGAAAGTCAGTTCCAGGGGGAATTTGTGTCACCCTGTGGGGCTCAGAAGAGAAAAGTGGGAGATGACAGTGCAGTTTAGATCCGGAGAGGCTCAAATCAATGGTAACTACTGTAAATTCCTTATCAGACACATACTTGCCACAAAGCCCCAAGGGAGGGGAGGGGAGGGAAGCCTTCTCCATCAACCGCTTCCCTCCAAATCGGAGAGTGGGGTGACATGGGCCTTGCAACGTGGCAAATTCCAGTAGTCCTTTCTCACCTCTCTCGGTTGGTGGTGTGAGTTCAATGAAACTTCGGCACCTCTCCCCTGAAACATACAAGGTGCAACGTCATGGAACTGCTCCCTGGGATGGTCGGAATAAAAACCTTCTCCACCCCATACCTGGCGCTGCTCCCTCTGCTCTGACAGCACCTGCCCCGCATAGAGCAGGAAAGCAGGAAAGAATACCTGGGTGAATGAATGGCACAGCCAAGAGTCAGCCCAGTTGAATTTCTCTCTCTTCAATCTCTGATAATGCAGAAGCTGTTTCCCTGAGAGCACCTACATAGCTTAATATTCCCATTTCCCATGTCCTGAAGAGTTAATGATCTTATTGTTAACTAATACCTTTTGCTGCCGCTGTACCACTGGACCGAAGGGCTCTAAATTGTTTCCAGGACTGGGGATGGAGCAGTGCTAAGTGACACAATAATAAATATAAATGTAAATATACACATTTAAAAAAAAAATTCCTCTTCCATCTCCCTTTTAGCTCAAATAGGGAGAAGTAGCAGATACCAAATGGTTCATGATTCTGGGCATTAGAAAAACTTCACTACCAGGTGCTTTCTTCCCAGGACACAGAGTCGCCTTTCAGTGCTCTGGGCAGGGAAGAGGAGGTGCCTTCAGCTCATTCCTCCAAACCTGAGGAACACACATCGACCAGCACCTGCCTGCTTTGCTAGTGTGCACCGAGGGGCAGGACATCTGGCAGATCTGCCTTCAGCTCCTTGAGGGCTCCCCTACGTGATCTAGTTACCCTAGCTGGCTGGCTTCAGTTCCCCCACTTTTAAATGGTAGCAGTAATACTTAGAATGATAAAACACTTTGGGGCCAGGAAAAGGCTGTAAAGATTATCTGCTGTGATGCTTTCATCTCACAAATGAGCAAATCAAAGCCTATAGAAGCGAAGTTATAGGCTGGGCGTGATGGCTCATGCCTGTAATCTTAAGCACTTTGGGAGGCTGAGGTGGGCGGATCACCTGAGGTCGGGAGTTGGAGCCCAGCCTGACCAACATGGAGAAACCCCATCTCTACTAAAAATACAAAATTAGCCGGGCATGGTGGCGCATGCCTGTAATCCCAGCTACTTGGGAGGCTGAGGCAGGAAAATTGCTTAAACCTGGGAGGCGGAGGTTGCAGTGAGCCGAGATGGTGCATTGCACTCCAACCTGGGCAACAAGAGTGAAACTTCGTCTCAAAAACAAAAAAAAAAAAAAAAAAGAAAGAAACAAAGTTATTTGTATGAGGTCACAGTTGAGCAGAGCTAGGGCTTTCCTACAATATTCCTCTCCCTTCGTTTTGTTTCTAAACAGCAATTCTAGGTCTCTAGACTGGAAATTCTCATAATGTGAATGGTCTAAATGAAGCTTTTAAGGTTAATTCTATTTTTAACATGCTATTTTGAACCAACAAGTCTACTACAGAGGGAGGAAGTGAAAAGCCAACCTTATTAAAAGGGGCTGCCATAGAAAAGGACACTACACAGAGGTGGAAGGTTCTGTGCTGGGAGAAGGAGGTGAGGCCCACTGGGGTGTGGGCAGTGCTGCACTTCCCAGGGCAACCCCAGCCCTAAGCGGGCCTACCTGGTTTCCATGCCTGCATTAGATCCCTTGCCCACCCTGACCCCGTTGCTCTTATATCCCAGAATTTAGGCTACCTGGTTCTTCCACAGTTTCCTCACAGGATAGCCACATGCCACTCCGGAAGCTCCGGAAGGAGAACCGGTCATCCCCAGTCTCCCAGTTGTATCGTACCACCTCCTGCGTGGATGTGTTGGTGGTATCTCCATCCAGGGACACTGGCATGTCAAAGCACTTGGCTGCCAGACCTTTCTCGCACAGGGGCTTGGGCACCTTCTGTGTGCCCACAAACCAGTAGTTGCTGAGCAGGGATATTGTGGAGAAGCTGAGTGATAGCATGCTGAGGACGGCAGATAGGAGTGTCCGCTGGCCAGAGAAGGCCTTCGCGAGCTCCATCTGTAATAGACAAGCAGAAGTGGAAGGGAGGGGAGCAAGGGAGCTTGACTCAGAGCCGCGTCGGAGATTTGGCCGCCTTTCCCCGTGCTCCCTCTGCTCAAGCCATACCCCTCCAAGGCGGATCGGCACAACCCTCCTCTGACAGGGGCCGCATGGAAGCCCGGCTTCAGGAGGGGTGTGCAGCAAGCACCTGGAGGGTCTCAGAAAACCATATGCCCGCACGGGGGCCTCAGAGCGGCTCTCTCTGACCTTCTCCTGTCCTCCTGTCTCAGTCCCACTCTTGCCCGAGGCTAGCCACAGAAACTAGAATCCCTCTTCCTCAAGGTGGGTCGTGGAAACCAGAGCCCCTTTCCCCAGAGCCAGCCATAAAACCTAAAAATATTACTCTAACTTTCCCTCTGCCTTTCCGTGTACAAACTGACCCTAAAGAAGTTATCTGACCTAGCTTGTGTGACTGTAGGTCATAAGACTCCCATTCCAGAGAGGGTCCTGCCCCACACCCGGAAGGAAGAAATGCACGCTCAGAGAGGCCAACGAGAGGCAGGCCTTGCTGGGTTTCCCCACTCAGTCTATTAACGTTGTTAGATCAGGCCAGATGCAGTGGCTCACGCCTGTAATCCTAGCACCGTAATCCCTCCCAGAGGTGGGAGGATTGCTCGAGTTCAGGAATTAATGACCAGCCTGGGTAACATAGTGAGACCCTGTCACTGTGAAAAATTAGCCGGGCCTGATGGTGCGTGCCTGTAGTCCCAGCTAGTTTTGAGGCTGAGGTGGGAGGATCACCTGAGCCCAGGAGGTCGAGGCTGCAGTGAGCCATGATCGTGCCACTGCACTCCAGTCTGGGCAACAGACGATCTCTAAAGTCTGTTTTACAGAGCGCAGTCTGTGCCACTGCACTCCAGTCTGGACTATCTGTCTCTAAAAAATAAAGAACAATAAATAAACAAAAAAACAGTAGATCATGCCCTTGATGTCCAATCACATTTCTACGTGACTGTCCATACTTTTTTGAACCTAAGCATAAAAACAGACAATTTTCCCTGCATCTTTGGGTCTTCATTCTGAAGGTTCCCTTGTCATGTGAAACTATGATCAAATAAACTTGTATGTTTTTTCTCCTATTAATCTGCCTCTTGTCAGTGATTTTCAGTGAACCTTTGGAGGGCAAAGGGAAGGTTTTCTCCTGGCCTCTACACAATGCAGGGATGATGCTTCTTCAAGTTGAATCTTACACAGGTCCAACCGCAGAAAAGCGGTGATTTGCATAGATTGAATGACAGGGGCTGGTCTCTGGGCATGATATGCAGCAATACACAGAAGTAGGATAAAGGTGATCCACCAGATAGGACAAATTAGAATGACGAATGCAGAAGTCAGCATGAATTGGATGTGAACGTGTTAAAATCTTCCATTTCTGCTTCAAATGGTGAGAGTAGAATCAACATAGCCTCCAGCTGGCAAATCCTAGGGAGGGGGTGTGTGTGTGTGTGTGTGTGTACCTTTATGGTGACTGCCATAATGACCCCACCAACAAACAGCAAGGGGATCATTCTGAGTAGCAGTGATGGATCTGCCAGCAGCCACTACCTGGAGTTCTTGGACCAGCAGATTGAGCAAGAGAGAGAGAAGGTGGATTGCTGCAAATATTAATACCACTGCTGGCCAGGCCCTGTCTACTGAAGTCCTGCCCCTCTGAGGCTCACCCCAAGTCCCAGCTGCGTCAGGGACATCCCCTAAACAGCACCTTCCATGGGAAGTGAGGCTTGGAAGGGCTTCAAGGACTGTGGGATGTGCCTTCTTAATGGTACTCTTTTCATATTTATTTTTGGTCATGTCTTATCTTCCCTCCAAGATTTCAAGCTGCCATTAGGTAGCAAATGTGTCTTTGTGATTTTTATCTTTCCCACAGCAACTAGCACAGTATTTTACACATTAGACACTCAGTACTAAACGACTGAGTAAATTGAAGATGTTCTGAATAAGCATCAGATAGCAATGACCTCAGTCAGAGGTTATATAAAGTTTTTCTTTTTTTTTTGAGATGGAGTTTCACTCTTGTTGCCCAGGCTGGGGTGCAATGGCACAATCTTGGCTCACCACAACCTCCACCTCCTGGGTTCAAGAGATTCTCCTGCTTCAGCCTCCCGAGTAGCTGGGATTACAAGCACTGACTCATTTTTTTTGTATTTTTTTAGTAGAGATGGGGTTTCACTATGTTGGCCAGGCTGGTCTTGATCTCCTGATGTCAGGTGATCTGCCTGCCTCGGCCTCCCAAAGTGCTGGGATTACAGGTGTGAGCCACTGTGCCTGGCCAGTTATATAAACTTTTACATAACAGTTTATATAAACTTTTAACTTTGTATAAAATAATATTAATATATATACATATATAATTATATAATTAATAATTGACAAGGCAATTGACAACTTCTGGAAAACTTTTACATAAAGTCTCAACTTTATATAAAAGTTTAGAAAAAAGAATTGGGAGCATTCCAAATGCTCTTCGTGGTAATCGTTTTTGGCTTTGTCTTCACTGACAGGCAGTAGCACTGACTTGCTGAAGCATTTGCTATTGTAACAATGTAGTGAGCTATTGGTGTCCTCTTCCCTGAATTATAGATTCCTCTGAAAGGAGTATGGCAATGAATATTAAACTGGAAACCTCCGGGGGAAGCAGATGGATGCTTTGGGGCCTGGAGGATAAAAGAGGGCAGTGAACCTACTGGGATATGCGGGGCTATTGAAACCTTTGGAGAGGAGATGGGGCTTATGGTTCTGGGAGGGGTAGCAGTCGGGCCCAGCTTCCATCCACTGCCACAGAGACAATAGAATTTCAAATGCTCGCATTTGAAATTGTCGTGCCTGTGTAGGCTGGACAGCAGGTTTGGTGTCCACAGAGCCATGGGTAGGGTGTCGGCAGCCAGGCCCTTGGTCAGTGGAGAGGACCCTGGAGGGCGGTGTCTTCCAGCCTGGTGCAGAAGTGCCTGCCTCACAGTGGGGACACAGAAGAGGCTGCCGAAAGAACTGAAGCCCCCCGGATGGCTCTGGCTGGAGCCCCTACTCTCTATGTCATTTTCAGCCTAAGAGAATAGGAGGGCAAGCTAAAATATGACCAGTATTAGATTGCCAACTTTGTTGAGTGGTGGCTTGGAGCCAGATTTAATTTGACTTAGAGAAGTAATTTGGCAAGTCTCTTACTTTGTGTTAGAGCAGTTTATACAGTTATATTAATGCACACTGAACAGAAAAGAAGCCCATGCTTAGTTGCTGACAGACGCTTCTTAAAGTAAACCTTCTTGAGCTTTCCAGGGGATCCTTCATATCAGAATTAATCAGACTTAAATCTGCTTAGCTTAAGAGCTATAAATAAAACCACAGTTAAATGGACAGGCCCATAAATTTCCCTCCCTTATCACGTCCAACTTAATGTTTCTACATTAACAGAGAACTTTACCTTAGAAATGAAACAATTTGTTCTTCAGAATTTCCAGGAACTAAGACAGTGCATATCACAAAGTGCTTATTATTTATGGCAATAAGAAATACACAAAGATCATATGTATGTAAAACCAATATACAAAACATGATCAAGACAACTTCTGAAAAGCAATCTGCTGATATGATTTTACTTTTAAAAGCACTCAACAAATTAACTCTGCCAAGAATTGTCAGTTCTTGCAAGACTCTGGGTGACCTTGCCTAAGGACAAAAAATCTGCAGCATCTGGGAGGAGGAAAGATTTTCTATTGCCAGACACTGAAGTCCTATGTTGCCCAGTTCCCCTTTCCTAAAATGTTTTCATCTTGGTTTTAGTTATGAAAATCCTATTGGTTTTAGTCATCATTCTCTTACTATGAGTCATCCTTTCTAATAATTCTTACATTGCTTGAATAAGAAATGGATTTCCAGGTAAAACATCTTCACTAACTATTTGGTGTAAAGACTGACCTAAAGACTTAGGCAATTCTAACTTTTGTGACCTCAGCATTCATTTTTCAACGATCATTTTCAGTCTGGTTTGGAAAGGTGTCAATTATCATGTCAGATTTTAACTGCACACTCAATCCATTTCAAGTTACACTTGCAAGATTTTTACTCCACATTCAATCCACTTTAAGTTATATAAATTTGCAAGTTATTCTAGGGGTTATTCAGAAATAAGAAAGAATAATGAACCCCGTGCTAAGATACACCCACTTTGTGGCAACAAGGTGACAATCAATTTAAGGAAGAGGCAATTTGAGAAACAAAGAATAAAAAAGAGCTTGGACTGAAGCTCAAAGAGGTTCCTTCCAGAAGGAGTGTCCACCAGGCAGAGACACAAGGAACCTCATTCAGAAATCATCTTTTTGATATCAAATGATAATTTCACTCGATAATTTTCAAAAATTATCTTCAACACCTATAGTACCATGCCCTTTGCCACATACTTTACTCCTTTCCCCAAACATGCCTTTCCCTGCTACGATCCAATTACCTCTTGAATTGGAAGAACAAATCTAATTTTGCAATGGTTTCCATAAAGTGATCCTGAAGAAGTAATGGCCATAAGAACAACTCTATCTTTGTGTATGCAACAGATCCTATGCCAAGGTGACTCTTTACTCTCTGGAAAAGGGACAGAGTGGTTTCGCTAACACTTGGGCCCTTAGATCATTAGGAAGTGCGTAGGCACCAATGTATAATCAGTAACCCATCCATCAACATATATTAACAGAGTAACCCAGAATTAGTATAGGCTAGAAAGGACAACAGATCGATGAGGCAGGTGCACAAAAAGAGCCAGGTACAAAATAGCTGTAGACTGCATCCCTTGAGCAATATGAGGGGAAGCCAGTTACCTTGGCCATGGTCAGCGCCTTGCAGCTTGTCTGGAAGAAGCGAAGGATGCCATCTGCATTGCAGGTCCCTTTGGTTTAATGTTGCAAGAATACAAACTGTCTTCCTACCCTCCTTCCTCTCCTCCTACCCCTCCCTTTCTATCTCATATTCTTTGGAGTGCCTCATGATTAAATGCTGCCTTACAGGGAACATGGGCATTTAATAATTGACAAGGCAATCAGGGCCCAGCTGTTCTGGGAGATTACACCAGAGAGCTTGCCAATGGGGATCTGGGATTAAGCATAAAGAAGCAAGGACCTGCAATTTGCAGAGGAACATTTCTTTTAAAAGTAAATGATGGTTTAGTTTCCACTGCCTGCCATTCTGTAGGTAACTGGAGTGAATGGATTGGAATCGAATTTATGGCAGACATGAAGATATGGCAGGTCACCATTACTGCAGAAGTTTACCTTCCCTTGAGTAGGGTTTCCCAGCCCTTTGAAGAAACTCTGTTCTCTGCAATGTCAGGGCCTCATGGAGCCATGAACAGGAAATAGTTTCCCTGTTCCATGGGTGGTCTCCACCTTCCAGTTAGAACATTAGAATAAGTACTATTAAGTATCTCTCTCTACACATGGAATGCTGAGTGAGAGTGTTCGCTGGGGATGGGGTGAGGATGCAGATAGGATTGGAGATAAATGAATTCCAGGATCCGGAAGGCCGTGGCTATTTATCATTCCTCTCCCAACCTTCAGGCAAAGGAATGACAATATTTTATATTTCAAAAAAGAGTTTCTAAAATGTTGAAAAAGTAATCTGACAAACCAGTAAGGGGTCGTTTGCATATCTTCTTGCCACCAGTCAGTCAGAAGTACAAGTTGTTCTTTTTCTCCTCAAAATTGTACAAACAGCTGGGCCCAATGGTTCATGCCTGCAATCCCAGCACTTTGGGAGGCCGAGGCAGTTGGATCACTTGAGGTGAGGAGTTCGAGACTAGCCTGGTCAACATAGTGACACCCTGTCTCTACTTAAAAATACAAAAAAAAAAAAAAAAAAAAAAAATAGCCAGGCATTGTGGCAGGCACCTGTAATCCCAACTACTAGGGAGGCTGAGGCAGGAGAATCTCTTGAACCCGCGAGACAGAGGTTGCAGTGAGCCGAGATTGTGCCACTGCCCTCCAACCTGGGCCACAGAACGAGACTCCATCTCTCAAAAAAAAAAAAGTGCAAATTAATTGGGCAGAAAGAGATTCTGCCGCTGTTTGCGAGTCCCTAAACGCTGCATGGACTTTCATCCTCCAAGCCTTTGCTGATGCTCTTCCTTCTGCCTGGAATGCCTTCAATCTCTTTTTATCTGGTGAACTGCCTGCCTCTCAACGAAATTAGTCTAAAAAGTCATCCACTCTTTGAAAATGTTTCTTTTCTCCCTAGGATGTACAGTTCCCTCCTCATGGTCCTTGTCACACTATACCTCTCTCACAACACTTATTATTATTATTTTTTTTAATTTTAGTAGAGACAGGATCTCACTATATTGTCCGGGCTGATCTCAAAATCCTGGGCTCAACCAGTCCTCCCACCTTGGCCTCCCACAGTGCTGGGATTACAGGCGGGAGCCACTGCACCCGGCCTTCTCACAACACTTTCTATATTCCATTATAACTACTGCATTTGTCTTAAATGTAACTTCCTTAAAGGTCTCACTTTCATATTAGAGCAGTCGTTCTCAGTTCTGATGGAGTATCAGAACAATCTTTGAAAGTTTGGAAAATATGCCGATTCCTGGATCCACCCTGAGATTTCATAGTAGTTCTGGATGAGGCCCAGGGATTGGGAATTTTAGAAAGTTCTTAATATTTACCCAGGGAATTCATGTAAAATGGTACCTGTTGGACTCATTTTGGGCTTACATTTAATAAAACCCTCTGTATCCCACCTGGCCCTTCCTCCCCATCTTCCAGACTAGCCATGAGGTTGTGTTTTTCCCATTCTATATTTGTGCAGTTCGTTTAGGGAATCAAAGGCAGGTTCTTCTGAACTCAATTGTTTGAATTAGTCCACGTTCTAGCTGAATGAGTTGCTTTGGATCCTGCTTTTGTTACCTGTAATGTCTGCTCTCCTCAGACTGATGTTAACAAGCAAATTTGATAAACATGTGCCATGTTCAGGTATGTTTTCTGCGTCGCCCAAAGAACCCTTTATTTATTGTGACAGAACCCGCTCTCCTTTGGGAGGAGAAGGAGGAATTTTGTGTTCTTTTTTTTTTTTTTTTTTTTTTACAGTTGCATCGGCTGTTGGTTTCCTAGCTAGTAGTTTCATCATAACGCTGGGTGGCGCTATCCCCTCATCGTTTCCGCTTCCGTCACGTGCTTCCCCCACCAGTCGGCAAAATGTGGGTGGAGGTGGCTGTTCCTCCCCATAGGATCCTTTTTTAAAAAAAATTTGGCATCCTCCCTGCCTGCTAATCTACAGAATGCCATGTGTCAGCCCTGAGGACTTCAGGGCTGACACAGAGCTTTAGGGCATCCAGCCACCCCCTAGGAGTCTTGTATGGGTTTTTTTCCTGTCGCACTTTTTTTTTTTTTTTTTTTGGTGCGGCCAGTTCCAACTTCAGTGACTCAGTAGATCCTCATATACTTCCCATGGGAAATACAACTCCACGGTATCAGAAAATACAGTTAGCCAATGTTTCCTGATGAGTTTTGTGCACATTTTTCTTTACTTAATTGTATCTTCATTGTCTTTCCAACCCAGAACAGTGAACAATTATTTTCCCCTCTCTGTGCTTACACCCTTCAAATACTTGCAGACACTTCTCATAGCCCGCTTGAGTCACTGTTTGGCACGGTCTTATGTCTTTGGTTTTTATTGCCTCTGCTCATAAACCGCACCCCCTGTGCCTTAATAGCCTGAAGTTTGCCTTCCCCAGGGAAATGGGGATGGGAGTGGCAGACTCTTAAGTGTGTTATATGATGAGGCTCAGGGGTGGATTTATTTAGAGTGAAGCTAATGAAACTTCAGCTTCCATGTCCCCTACTCCCTCCACCTCTTCTAAAACCTTGTTACCTAATTTACACTTGTAATTGTGTACTCTTTTTCTTAAAGAGGGCCTCCAAAACTATATTATTTTAGGCCTCCACAAAGCCTGGGTCCACCCCTTAGGAAGCTGTGCATTTTGTGTGCATACTTGGCTGCCTGGCTGCTGAATGTGAACAGACTTGATCTCCCCCTCCCCAGGGACCCTGGGCCACAACGTCTAATTTCCTCTTTTTGACAAAACATGAGTTTTTCTGCCTGGCCACAAACATCAGAGCCCAGCATCCCACTCACTTCCTTTCATTGTAATTTGGGCATGTTAATATTTTTTTCTTCCCTTTCCTCTCTTAGAAGAAGTAATTGCTAGTCAATGCGACATAAATATAATTAGGTTCAGCTCAGAAGCTCATGACTCAGCATAGACACGAAGATTCCACACCTAAAAACAGTATTTAGCTCTAGCATGTTGGACAGTGATCATTCCAAGATGACCTCCGCAGGAATATATATGCACCTCATAATTTATGACACCACAAGGCCAACGGTGGGGGATAACCCATATTTGGTAACGTCCTCAGTCCCTGTTCCCTGTGCTGGACAAAACCACATTTACTAGGCTGTGCATCAAGAGAAAACAGTGGTCTTGGGGCACCTACACATACTTTGTAAATGGGAATGCAATTTATTGTTTTGTGAGTTCACTGCAGGTTAGGGGTGATTAAATGACAAACTGAATGCTGAGCCGGAAAGCAGGTTATATACCACACCACTTCCCTAATGCCAAGGCCTGGGGCTAAGGGATCCGGTGTTTTTTTGTTTGTTTTGTTTGTTTCTTTTTTCTTCACATCATCCACACTGGCATCTTCCCGGAAAGGTTTGTTTTCTCTCCCTGGCAGGAGTATCTCTGTCCTCCCAGGAGCTAGATTTCTGACCCACGCGCCATTAACTTCTTTCTATTACTCAGTAGACAAAGGCTGGAGCAGGGTGTAAATGTTTCGGCTATCACTGGTCTGATGACCATGCCTGCCCCTGTTCTCTGCTCCTGCATGTTCTAGCATGTGCCTCTCTCATGTAACTCATCGCATGACTTTCTTGTCTGTTATGCTCATTTGACTGTAAGTTGCTTGATATAGTAGCAGCTATGTTTTATTCATTGTTGATCCTCAGAGCCTAGCAGTGTTTTAACATCTATGAATGAATGAATGAGGTTTGTAATGCAAAAAGGCTTATGGATACAATTAGGAATCCTGAGTGAAGATGTGAATAAAGAAGTGAGTCCAAACAGCCTTCTGTTGCTAAAGGAAACAGGATGCTTCCGGATTCACATATGTAAGAGCAGTGAGAAGCTACAAAGGAAGTCATGGGTCCACAGGCACACCCTAAGCCTTTTTACGCAGATGCACCCAGAATTTCATCAAACAGATTCTCTGCCAATCCATTTCCTCTCACCTGTGGAAACATTCCTGCTTTTAAATGAGCAAAGCCCCAAAAACAGCGATGATCTCATGAAATAGTATATTATCTTTAGTGCACAGAGATCAGGGGACAAACAGATTGCTCAAAAACCAGTGACAGATTGGAAATGTTATATCCTTTTCCAAGCTGGGTGGTCCCCTACCAAGTAGAGCATTTTGGATGATGTATCTCCAACTTTCTGAGCTTTTGCTGCTCTAACTGCAATGTTTACATCAGTGCCTAACCTTCAGCTCCTTCAGTGATGAAGACAAAGAAGGTCTTCACACGGGACATTTTCACATTTGTTTCCCAACTCGGAAGGGAAGAGTAATGCCACCAAAATGCCCGTGCTTAGTGTTCAAAATGACTACATCACTGTAGGACACAGCTCCAGGATTTATTCTCAGCTGTAACCACATTTAAGGGGCCACATCACCTCAAATGGTCGCACAATCAAATGACTCTAGTCTTCCTAACGTAGATTCCGAGTGTTGGGAACACTTCAATTCAGTGGGAAGGGCCCTGGAAAAGCGTTTCGGGACCTCGTTCTCGTCTTTCCCTTTCCGCCTTTTAATGGAATTGTTTGAGGACTTTTGCTAACGCAGTCATTTCCAGGAGAGGAAGCCGCCTTTCTTCTAGGCCCCAAGCAGCTGGAGTGAATCAGAGGGGCAGCCACATCTGCACTTCCTGTGGGGCAATCGCTCACGCGCGGGTGACGGCGCCCGCGGGCCGGCTGGGGTCGGGGGCTTTTGGGGACCGTGGGGCGGGGCGGGGGCGTAACGGGTGGGGCCTCTGGGGGGTGCCTGGGCCGCGCTATCTCCACTTCCGAGCGCGCCCTCCCACCCCGATGAGTAACGCTTTCCCGCCCGTTTACTACAGCGCCCGGTAGCCTAGCAACGGGGCGCGTTGCCGCGGCGACGGGCCGGGCGTCTTTGGCATTGTTTGCGAGGCCCCGCCCCACGGCCGCCAACCACCCAGGGCTTCCTGACCGGGTGGGGCGGGGGACCCGGGCTGTTTCTTCCTCTGGGTCTTCCTGCGTCGGCTGAGAACCGTGTCCCGGGGGCCCTCCCAGAGAGCAGGGACGGCCAGGGCAGGCCAGGGACCCGGCGAGCCGCGGAGGGCGGCGCCATGTGTGTCCGGGAGCTGGGCCGGGGCGCTAGGCCACCTGAGGCGCGGCCCCTCTACCGCCTGGCGAGGCTGGGCGGGAGAGACGGGGTAGTCGGAGGGATTCCTTACACCCAGGCGGGTGGGCCAGGGCTCGGGATGTGTCGGGCTGCTGGGAGTCCAAAGTCAGGCATTTCCCTGCCCCTGCCTCCTAACGCTAGGGGTCCCAGGCTCCCGTTCTAAGGGAATGTCTGCACCTCGTTGGGAGGACTCGAGGGGCGGGACTTCGCCACCCAAACCCCTCAGCAGATCCGAGTTCTATTTACGACCCCTATGCACGACTGCACTGAGGATTTTCGCCAAGTTGCTTAACCTCCCAGAGGGTTAAATTTACCCTCCGGGGTGAATGAGGGCAAAGAGTTGTCCTTCTGTGAAAATCGAAACAGGTAGAAGAAGAGTGCCTCTAAGCAGCAACGAAGGGTAAGTGCACCTGTGCTAACAGCAGACACCTTGCTAGACCCTTCACACATCTTCCTTAATCCTCACAACCAGCGTGAAAGAGACGTGGCATCCCCATTCTACAAATGAGGGTTCTGATTCAGAGGGTTTGACTTGCTCAAGGCCACAAAGCTAGTAAATGGTAGAGTCAACATTGGCAATCTTTGCGGACTGTTCGCCTGACTCATCACCAGGCTGCCACTCAGTAAAAGCCAAGGCACAGTCACCTTTAACAAAATGTACAGATTGCAGGCCAGATTATGGGACCTCCTGCAGAATGAGGCAATGGAGTAAGTGTACTTTATACCTCTCAGGTACATATTAGCAACCAGACGCTCCCATATTCCCTCTGTGTCTCTCCTAGAAAACCACTGATAAAGAACAATAATAAAATTTACTCTAAGCCGTGACTGGCTTTTTCTATCATGTTCACATCCACTTCTTTATCATCTGTTCACTTTGGGCTGCTTCTGAATCAGGGAAACTGCGTGAGCCCACACTCCGATGGCTCTTCAGAACCACCAGCTCAGCTCTGCAGTCCCAGAAGCACCTCTTAAGTTATCCTGTTCTTTCCTTTGAGATCCTAACTTCCAGCTGGTCAACAACACACCACATTGCTCCCTCTGTTGGAATGTGTGTGTGTACGTGTGTGTGTTTGTGTATGTGCTAGTTTGCTGGCTAATCACAAGCTTCATTTTTCTCTCACGAGAAAGGCAAGATATTTGCGAATGAACACCATTTGTTTTTTTAAGTAATCCTTAGAGCTGAAAATTGGGAGGCTGGTCGTTTCTGAATGTAGGTCAAATCCTAAACAAGCCGCAACTTCTCTGCAGAGTGTGAGAGCCTTCCCGGGTCTGGAAGGATCCCTGAAGACTCTCCTGGATTCTCTGAGACCAGAAAGAGCTCCACCGTGTGTTGTCCTTCCCAGTTCCAGATCAGAGCTGGCTTCCAGCAGGACTTTGGGGGTGCCCCACTGTTCTCTGGCATAGAGCTTGATGTCTGCTCTTCCAGCTCACTGGGGTGACACACAGCTCTATTGTTGTCACCACTACTGGGCCTTTACAGGGCTCCAGATTTTGGCAACAAGAATAATACAGATGAAAGGAAAAAAGGAGAGGCATAGGGAGCCCTGGAAACAGAGAGGAGAAGGAAGACGATGAGGCAAGGGAAGAAGAAATGGAAGTTTTAATGAAGGAAGATGAAAAGGTAATAGGCCAAGGTATGGACAAACCAGTTTTATCTATGAAAACTAGGCTGAGTAACACATTTTCATTCCATTTTGTAGAACCCTATAGTGCATTTCCAAGCTCCTTACTGTGACCATGTGAAATACATGAAATTGATGAGTTAGTGTAACCTGTGTTACAAATCCAGCAGTAAGGGTATGTGTATGAGATGTTCATGAGATTTCAAAATCCTTGTACTTACCTCCTGGGTGAGGCAAACATTTTGAGTCAGTTGAGAGGAATCGCTCATTCACTCTTGCAGTGCGAAGGCAGAGAAGTTTCAGTTTATCTTCTGTTCTGTCTCAATCAGTTGGGTAGAATGAGTGTTTAGTGTGAAGATGAGTCAGGTCCCCTCTTGCCCGCAGAGGGGTAAGGTGGTGTGTGGTGGATTGGAGAGGATGTCCTGAGGGCAGGACACCAGCCAGGGCGGGGCTAGGTGACCCATGGGGTTTACTCTGTGGTGTCACAATGGCAGGCAGGGGTCTCCTTGTTGCTCCCTCAGCCTCCTCCAGGGGTCATGCTGGGTACCTGCCAGTGGCTGGATGTCTTCTGAGGTCATCCAGATCACTGCTTCTCTTATTGTGGGTAAGATTCACCTGGGGAGCCTAGTCAAGTGCAGGTCCTGAAGGTCTGGGATGGCTCTCATGCGAGTCCAGCCAGACCACACTGACTTGTGAGACTCTAGACCAGTGCTGTCAAAGAAAATGCAATGTGGGCAGCATATGTCACTTAAAATTTTCTAGTAGCCACATTAAAAAAAAGTAAATTGGACACACATATGGCGATACAGCAATCATATGCTATACATTACTATGTTTAAAATGTAGCCCTCCCCAAACAATAAAGTTGGGTTTAATGAAAAATATTTTATACTGCTTTCATTTTAAAATTAAAATTTAATGAATTCAGATTACATAAAATGAGAAATTCAGTTGCTCAGTTACGCTGTCCATATCATAAGGGCTCCACAGCCACACGTGGCAAATAGCTACCGTATTGGATGGCACAACTCAAGGCCATTCTCTGAAAAGGTAACAATGTACAGAAATTACCCTTCTAAAGGACTAGTATCTGGAAACCCAGTAAACATTCACTAACATCATTTTAATGAATCCATAATTAGTGTCTGGGGACTGTTAATAGGAGGCGTAACTCTCGGAGACTGGGAGAAGCTGGAATGTTGGCCTCATCCAGGATTCCAGCTAACAGTCTGGACGGGGCCCTCTGCCCTGTGACACCTGTCACACTCAGTCCTCCTCTGAGCTTTTGCCAGGGCTTCCCTCACTGGGATCCCTTCCTCCTCCTTGCTGCCCCGCCTAAATCTTACACAACCTCAGGGCACATGATTCCAGTCTCAGCACCTTGTGGCTCTAGCCCTCCTTACTCCCCATTTCCTCTGTGCTCACACAGCATGCCTGCTTTGCTTTCAGTGTGTTAGTCTGTTTCTCCTGAAATTCTAAGTTGCTTGAGGACAGAATCTGCTTTTTTACTTCTATCATGCTTAATATAGTGCTTGTGCATTGATTTTATATCCTAAGACTTCGCAGAAGTTTACCAAGACTAGGAGTTTTTTGGTGGAATCTTTAAGGTTTTCTGGGTATAGTTTCGTATTATCAGCAAAGAGATAGTTTGATGACTTCTTTTCCTAGTTGGATGCCTTTTATTTCTTTCTCTTGCCTGATTGCTCTGACTGGGACTTCCAGTAATGTGTTGAATATGAATGGTGAGAGTGAATATCCTTGTCTTGTCAGTATCATGTTGGCTGTGGGTTTGTTTTAAGTGGCTGTTATTATTTTGAGGTATGTTCCTTTGATGCCTAGTTTGTTGACGGTTTTTATCATGAAGGGATGTTGGATTTTATCAAATGCTTTTTCTGAATCTATCAAGATGATCATATCATATGTTTTTTGTTTTTAAGTATGTTTATGTGTTGTATCACATTTATTGATTTGCATATGTCGAGCCATCCTTCATCCCAGGAATAAAGCCCATTTGATTGTGATGAATTAACTTTTTGATGTACTGCTGGATTCAGTTTGCTAGTATTTTTTCGAGGATTTTTGTATCCATGTTAATCAGGGATATTGGTCTATAGTTTTCTTTTTTTGCTGGGTCTTTGCCAGATTTTGGTATCAGGATGATACTGGTTTTGAAGAATGAGCTAGTGGGGAGTCCCCCTCCTTGATATTTTGGAATAGTCTCAGTAGGATTGGTACCAGCTCTTCTTTGTATGTCTGGTAGAATTTGGCTGCGAATTCACCTGGTTCAGGGCTTTTTGTGGTTGTCAGGTTTTTTATTATTGATTCTATTTAGTTACTCATTCTTGGTCTGCTGAACTATTTTTAGTGTATATACCTTATTCATCTTGCGGTAGATTGTGAAACAACTGTGGAAGCGTTTTGGATGTATTGTGGGATTGGGCACATGAGTAAATGCTGTTGAGAGCCAGAGTTCTCATTATAGGAAAGGAACATCAACATATGGAATGGAGGAAGGCAAGAAGGAACCTATGGGTTAGATTGGAATGAGGGGCATCAGTATGAAGCCATGATTTCTTATATTTATATGTGAAATACCCACGTATACATACATGCATGTACACACAAACACGTATGCACGTATATTTATCTATGTATATATGTGTATTATATTTGTATATGTTTGTGTAAATAAATGAGTATTTTTTTCTAGTTTTATTTGCTAAAAGGACTTAGAAAGAAAGACTCCCCAGTAGCAATGAAAAACTAGCACTCAAATCTTGGTCTCTAATACTAAGAGGAACCAGAGCTCCTCAAATAAATGTCCAATTCCAGAGCTGGGATAGGGCAGGTAGAAGATGAACCTGGAACCTCTCGATATGCCAGAAAGTAAAGAAATGTCTATGAAAAAATGATGGGGACATTTCACAGAGACACACCTGCCTCCTGAAGGGATTCCTACTGGCTAAATCTGGTACAATTTAAGCACCAAAAGAATTAAACACGGTATTGAATTATAAGCCACAGGAAAAAACAGGACTTCATAAGTCCATATGTTGGCAGATAAATATATACATAAATGAATGAGAACAGAAGACTCTTGCTTACTGTACAAAGCAAGGAGCTGACTGATGAATACGGAGGGTGTGCTGAAGTTGGAAGATCATAATTTTGCAACTATTGTAGTAAATATGAATTTAGACACGATCATCAGTGGATGCTAGATACAGAGGAACATTTTAATGAGGAACAGGCCAGTTGCATGGTCTTAAAATGTCTCCCCACAGATTGCTCATGAATTGTAAGGGAAAAAGTAGCCCTACAATAGGGAACTCAGATAACACTTTATGTAGTCAAGAAATCAAATAACAGCTTAACCAGGTAATTAAAATTGACTTCAGCTTGAGGAGGCAGATGACCATTGTGTGTCTCCTGAGAAGGGCACAATGTCACTTATGTAGTATTCAGGCAGTGACTGTATAACTTGAGTCTAAATGCAAGAAATCATCATACAAATTCAAAATGAGTAAATATTCCTTTTTTTTTTTTTTTTTTTTTGAGACGGAGTCTCGCTCTGTCGCCGGGGCTGGAGTGCAGTGGCCAGATCTCAGCTCACTGCAAGCTCCGCCTCCCGGGTTTACGCCATTCTCCTGCCTCAGCCTCCCGAGTAGCTGGGACTACAGGTGCCAGTCACCTCGCCCGGCTAGCTTTTTGTGTTTTTTAGTAGAGACGGGGTTTCACCGTGTTAGCCAGGATGGTCTCAATCTCCTGACCTCGTGATCCGCCTGTCTCGGCCTCCCAAAGTGCTGGGATTACAGGCTTG
>NC_045443.1:13170892-13177112 GCF_002776525.5 Piliocolobus tephrosceles
TGCAGTGAGCTGAGATCCGGCCACTGCACTCCAGCCCCGGGTTTACGCCATTCTCCTGCCTCAGCCTCCCGAGTAGCTGGGACTACAGGTGCCAGTCACCTCGCCCGGCTAGCTTTTTGTGTTTTTTAGTAGAGACGGGGTTTCACCGTGTTAGCCAGGATGGTCTCAATCTCCTGACCTCGTGATCCGCCTGTCTCGGCCTCCCAAAGTGCTGGGATTACAGGCTTGAGCCACCGCGCCCGGCCAGTATTCCATTTTTAAAAGTTAGGATTTGTATTTTTCAAAAATGTCAATGTCCAGACAATATTAAAAGCATCTAGGGACCCCCTATACAGTTCTCAACTATTTTCTGTGGATAGATGTGAATACATCCAGAATATCTGACATTAGATCCTTTTGGGACTATAGGCTCAGGTCCCACTGTGGCTTCCAGGTGTTCATTGCTGTTGATTTCTTGTTTACGCTGTTATTTTTCATATAGGAAAGTGGGACTGCTGTTTTTTCTACTTCCATCTGGTTCATTCCTGGGGGCAGATAACATATCTTACTCATCTCTGAAATTCCCACAGTGCCCGAAACACAGGTGTGTGCTCAGTTAACATTTGCTGACCTGAAATGGATTGAATGAATCCAGATTGTTCTAGTATCAGAATTTTTGTCTGGAGGTCTGGGGGAAAAACCCCTTCAAAATCAAGGAGTATAGTCTGATCAGCAGTATTTCCAAGATCTCCTTTTTTTGGATCTGGTGAAAGTGGTATAAGCAAAGCTGGATAAAGAGTTTAGCAGAAAAAGTGGTTGTGGTAGGCTGAAATTACTCTCTGCGACCCCCTGACCCAAAAGATATCCATATCCTGGGATTGTTATCTTATATGTCAAAAAAGGACTTTGCAGATGTGATTAAGTTAAGGATTTTGAGATGGAGATTATCCTGGATCATCAGGGTGGGCCCTAAATATGATCACATGTATCCTTAGGAGAGGGAGGCAGAGGGAGGTTTGACACATACTAAAGAGGAGCAGGCAACACGACTGTGGAGGCAGAGGATGCAGCCACAAGCCAAGGAATGCTGCCAGCCACCAGAAGTCAGAAGAGGCAAGGAAGGATTTGCTCCTGAGCCTCCAGAGAAAGTGCAGTCCTGCTGATACCTTGATTTTGGACCAAGGAAACAGATTTTAGACTCTTGACCTCCAGAATTCTGGGAGAATAAATTTCTGTTGTTTTGAGCCACCAAGTTAGTGGTAATTTATTACAGCAGCCTTAGAAAAGTAATATGGTGGTAAAATGGAAATTACTTCAATTCCATTTCTACTAGTAACTCATATGCATACTTTCAGGAAGGCATGTACTCTCTGAGTCTTACTGTTTTAATTGGTGACATAGAAAAATTGAACACATAAAGATACAGTGCATAAAGGAGCAAAAGTATGAAAAATACAACTTCTTCATGCAAACCTCTCCTCCCTCTAATAAAAGATAAAGGCAAATGGTTCCCATCCTTCTTTCCTTGATCCATTCCAGTATTATGAACCACAGCATGATCCAGAGTGACCATATGAATAATTCTACCTCTTGTCTTTTCTTTGTTAAAGCATTGTTAGTCTGAGAAAGGATCCAACTCAGACTTAAAAAAAAATCCAATTACATATTCTAATTAGTCATACTCTCCTTATTGAAATTTAACAGACTTAAACTCCTTGTCCTTAATAATAATAATATAATATTACTGCTAATATTTATGGACTACTTAAAATGTACCAGGTACTATGCTAAAAACTTTTTTGCTTATTGTCTCATTTAATCGCCATAATGCAATAAGGTAGGTCCTATTAATATTATTTTACTGAAGAGGAACCTGAGCATGTGGCTTGATTGATGGTGACGTGTGACTTTCTGATCAATTACAGCAGGACCACAGTTTTTATGGGGGTTCACGCGAGTGGGGGTACTATGGCCGAGATACACATTTTGTCCAACTTGCTATGGTGATTAGCAAATACGACAGAGTTTCGGAGAGTTTCGGAGAAGGTGACTCTCCATAGAGGCAAACCAAGAGTGGGCAGGATGTATGGAGAGAATTTCCAATGGAGTTTGGGCTCTGCTGAGACATCAGGGATCCAGACATAACTGCTATTTTAAATTGTATGATTGCTCAGAGGAGTCTGCTGATTTTCCAACCACTTCTGGCATCAAGCAGCTTTGAGAAGTGACCAGGGCAGGACTTTTCTCAAATGTAGGTCATTTCCAGCGTGGCTTTGCAGATTCCAAACCATCTGCATTCTCTGTTGAGGAAAAGGTAGAGTTTTTGACATTTGGATGTGATACTATCCATGAAGCAAAGAACAATTTAAAAATGCACAAATTGCACTCCTGTTTGTATTTCAGTCTCAAGGCTAGTTATGACACTCTTGCTTTTCCTCTAAATGCAAGTAGTTGCTGTTACCTTAGAAAGATGATGGGATGGATTGTAAGTAGAAGTGAGTTGCCGAGTTAGTGGCAGAACTCTCGGGTAAGTCATGGAAACTTTGGGTGTCGCCCCTTTAAAAAGTGGATTGATACAACCTTCCCTACTTACTTCATGAAGACATCATAAGGTTAAAATAAGGAAATATAAACTTCTTAAGAGCTTTGGATTTAGACCGATCTTGGTTTAAATTCTGCCTTTTCCACTTCTATGCTATATGACTTTGGGGAAATTTATTCAAAATCTCTATTTTGAATACATTTAGTCCTCAGTTTCTATATGCAAAGAGTGGAGATAATAAAAGCTACTTCATAGAGTCTTAGAGGGGATTTAATGAGATAACAATTATAAAGCATTTACATGTGCACAGAGTAAACATTTAATTAATGGAAACTATTATTATTAATGTTCATAGTTTATATGTTTATATAAAAGGAATTAAAAGGTGAAAAATAATTTTACAGTATATTAGTTGTAGTAGTAGTAGAACATGCAAAGCTTGTGAAATTAAAGCATGCCTCTGAATCTATGCAACTGTGTTTTGATTTACTAATGACAGTAAGCAAGGTGAATATACTTGTCCCAGGGATTGGCTTCAGACATAGGAGTATGACCAAACCCTAATGAGTTTTCCTTGGTTGAGACATAGCACACCTATATTTAGACTTCATGTACTGGTATTTGGTGAAGCATTTTATGTCCTGTGTAACTTGATACGCATCTTCTATTTCCTCTTGAGACTGTAAATTCCTTGAGCATAATGATAGCATTTTCTCTGTGGCCATAAAGCCCTGAAGGGCTTGGTGAGGACTGTGTGGGTGTTCAATATATTAAGTACTAACTGGTGCCAGAGGAAAGCCGAGATTGTTATTAACTTTTTCACCCAATGTGATTCTGGGGAGCTGAGTGTGGTGTACATGGGGAGCGGGCTCTAGAAAGCCTAATGAATTGCCAGGAATTCGGGGCTGCTTACAAATGAATGCATGAGTGGTTCTCTCCCCAGGGCTTCCATCGACAGTGGTGTGAATGAAAATACATTCTATAAAGCAGAGAGGATTGGTTCTGCCTCCTTTAGTTCTCTTCTGAAGTGCTGCCTTTCATTAATTTAGACACCAAAGTCCATGCCCCGCCACTCCCTAGCCGTGGGAGCTTGAGTATGTCATTAGGTCACTTTGAGCTTCAGCTTTTTCATTTTTAAAACAGGGGTGATAATATCAGTTCTGTTTACTTCACGGACTTGTCGTCAGCATACGATGAGATGGTATACAGACGAGCTATGCACACTGTCAAGCATGATATACATGGAAGGTACTATTATGATGTCATCAGCTAGGGCCTGGGTCTTTATTGGTGGCTTCCTTCCTCAGAGATGACAATCAGCTGCGTTCAAAGCTTTACATGCTTCTTTGGCTTCTAGGAGGGATGGCTGTACAGAGCACTCTGGGGGCTGAGCCCCTTGCTGGCCCCAGTTCTCCAGTGCATGGACTGTGCTTCGATTGCCCCCAGACAGCACAGATGCAAACCTGTCTGTCCTTCAGAAGTAAAGATGTGCATGAATATATTCCCCCATTCCAACACTCATGTGTTCACATGGACTAGCCCCTGTTTCATGCAGGGCCCCTAGGAGCACTGGCAGGCATTTAGGAGATGGATGGTTGTGAGTGGGATGCTTTTGAGGAACCCAGAGCAGAATTTCCCTGTGAGAAGGTAACCAGCCCCTAGTGGTTCAGGGATCCTGGTGTTTTCTGGGTCTTCTGCTGGTATTTCTACCCTGACACCTCCCTGTCTACTCCACATTTTGCCACATTTTGCCACATTTCTCCTTTGAGTGTCTCTGCTTTAACGTATGGTATGGAGTGAAAGAACATTAAGCCACTGGTACACCTGGCCCATGGAACTTTAAGCCTGACTTGCCTAGTGACAAAGTCAGTTGCTGATGCCAGATAGGTCTCCTATCCATGCCTCCTCAGGTCCCTCGGGAAGGGGACACCATCAGCTCTCACCATGACACTCATCACCTCATTTTTTGGGGAGATTTCCAAAAGAGAAGGGACATCTGAGCTTGCTTTTGCCCCTTCTGTTGGTAACTATAAGACACAGAGGAAGACAGAGGTGGCTGGTCCCCTGGAAAAGTCTAGGGGCTTCCTTGCTTACATTTCTCATCATGTCTGTTCCTATTAATATTTACAAACTCTTCAAGCAGCTCATGAACAAATTCCCTTCTTGCCACTTTGCGCATTTCATCGCTTTACCTGGAGGAAGGTGTTTCCAGGGCAGTCACAAACTCCTTTAAGCTTAAATCACAGCATCACCGAACTTCAGAGTTAGTAGGGGCCTTGGAAATATCTATCCTAAAGACTTCACGTGAGCAGATGTGGACCCTGAAGCTCAAAGAGGTGAGATGATTTAAAGTCCCTCAGCTGAGCAGGGCAAGAGAGACTCCTACTCTGCACTGGACTGAAGTTCCTCTTTGCAATAATCAAAGAATCATAAACTAGAAAGAAACTTGAAAGATTCTTGCTCTACTCCTTTAATTGAGGCAGCATTGCTTCATCTTAGATGATTTCTTTTACTGAGATCCCTTCCAAGCCTCTCTCTCTTTCTCTTTTTGCTTGCTTTTTCTCTTAATTCCTCCCTCCCTATAAACTGTAACTAAAAATTACTATTTTAGCCACGAGGTATGTGATGCATGCAAAGAATAAATTAGCAAAACCAGAACAGTGCTGTAATCTGGAAGGACAACCGTGTCCTGGACACTGTTTCCTACCTGGCCCACAGGGACACCAGCCTGGGCCCTTCTCACGCCCCTCCTGCCCTTGCTGCCCATTTGTTTTGAACTTAGATCCCTTCATCAGGTCCCCCACGCCCCAAAGAACACCCTGTTCGGAAAGCTCTGTCATTCCTCCAGCCTGCCTGCCCCAGCTGTGGAATTCCAAGTCAAACAGTGCTTTCCTGCCTTTTCCATTCCGTACAACATTCCTGGGCTTGTTTCCACTGCTGGCATGCAGCTCGTAGGTAAAGGAAAATGGAGCAAACCTTTGAAGGAATATGTTCAATCACCACAATGGAAATGATGAAAAGTAGATAAAAAGTATAAGCCATGTAGTTACAAATCCTTAAAAAGATTGCTATCTCAAAACATCCTGTATATGCAAATTTAATAATTGCCAGCTTGGAAGTGTTGTGAAGCCAACACAAGCTGTTTGGGAGCTGAGGGGCTGTGGACCCTCTTTCTGGTGACCAGTGATTGAGACCTAAACCAGGACTCTTTTGAGTGAAAAGGTGTGTTACTGACGAGAATGCCAGTGGGCTTCTAGCTGGTACTTAAATACTTTACCGAGATCAGGAACTTCATTTGTCTTTGAATTTCTCTGAGTATTTGCTGAAATTAGCATCTTTGCCTTTGTGTGACTTCTTCCCCTTGGGATCACCAGGTGGGAAAAACCTCATCCCTCTTCCCAAGAGGACAGCTGAGCTATTTGGGAACAGCTCTCCTGTCTCCTGAGTTTTTTCTTCTTCAGGCTACACATCTCTAGGTCCTTCAGCAGTCCCATATTTGGGGTAGTTTTCTGGCCTTTCGTTGGCCTGGTTGCTCCTCCGCATGAGCTACCTGTGGTCTGTGTTTTACAGGGTCTGGCCAGAGCTCGATGCAGCTTCCTTCAGCTTCTCGTTCCCGTGTCTCTCAGCCTGACCTGACATAGCCACTTCTTAGACTCGGGGAGCAGATGCTTAGCTCCCTCATTTCCTGGAGCTTCTTTT
>NC_045443.1:13177212-13181646 GCF_002776525.5 Piliocolobus tephrosceles
ACAGCTGGGACTACAGGCGCCCGCCACCTCGCCCGGCTAGTTTTTTGTATTTTTAGTAGAGACGGGGTTTCACCGTGTTAGCCAGGATGGTCTCGATCTCCTGACCTCGTGATCCGCCCGTCTCGGCCTCCCAAAGTGCTGGGATTACAGGCTTGAGCCACCGCGCCCGGCTTCCTGGAGCTTCTTTTCACATACTTTCTTGGGCACAGTACATGGGATTGGCGCTCATCAATGACAAGACCAGAATTAGGGGGAGGAACAAGGGCAGCAGCGTGTGGGGGCTTTATTCACATCTGAGTTGCTCAAGGGCTTTATGAAATGAATATGATTCAACACCTGTGTCTCTTTTGCTGTGTCAAGAGCTTCATTTCCAGAACCAGGCTACTTGGATACAAATCCTGTCTTGTCCCACTTAAACAATGTTTAAATGTGAGCAAGTTACTGCATTCCTCTGTGCCTCAGTTGCCTCCTTTGGGACATGTAAAATTGTACAGGATCAAATTAAAAGTACTGAGAACAGCATTTGGCATCATGGTGTGTCTCAACCCATGCTATAAAAATTATCGTTATTATTCTCCCTGCCCTCCTTTTCTCTTGGTGCTATAGGTCACTCTTGGGGAGATTTTCCAGAGCAGCAAAAACTGCACCTTGCATGAGTAATTCAGGCTGAAAAGTCACCTTCTGCCCTCTAGATTGCAGGTGTTTCTGGGGGAGGAGAACAACACCTAAAGCCTGTCATTAATGCCTTTCAGGCTCCTGAGGCCTTTCATCCTGAAAGATTCCAAGGCCTTCGAATAAAAGAAGCAAAAACATTCATTAAAACATTAACAATTGCATGGCAGGTACAACAAGTCATCCCAATACAGCCCATTGTGAAACATGCTCGTTATCTGGAGCATTCAAGCAGTTTTAAGAGGTTTGCTTATTCCAAGTATTCTTTGAATTTCAATGACCAGAAGAGTTGAACCCAGAATCTCCTTTCCATTCCTTCTTTCCCTCTCCCTTGGCAAACCAGAGACAAAGGTTTGGTCTGAATGTCCCCTCCAGCTCTGTTTTCTCAGATGGGGCAAAGTGGAAAGCATAGGACAAAAGAAGGAGAGGACAGTCATATTGGATCCCCGCAAAATAACATCACCAACAGCAGAGAGAAATGGGCCTTTCCTCTGAAGATCTCAGATCTATTTATACTCAACATACTGATATCTGCTGTCAGGCATAGTTGTACTTAATTTCTGACTTGACCCAGGTTAGAATTTCACTTTTTTTTTTTTTTTTTGAGACGGAGTCTCGCTCTCTTGCCCAGGCTGGAGTGCAGTGGCCGGACCTCAGCTCACTGCAAGCTCCGCCTCCCGGGTTTACGCCATTCTCCTGCCTCAGCCTCCCGAGTAGCTGGGATTACAGGCGCCTGCCACCTCGCCCGGCTAGTTTTTTTTTTGTATTTTTTAGTAGAGACGGGGTTTCACCATGTTAGCCAGGATGGTCTCGATCTCCTGACCTCGTGATCCGCCTGTCTCGGCCTCCCAAAGTGCTGGGATTACAGGCTTGAGCCATCGCGCCCGGCCTAGAATTTCACTTTTTAGGTGTAAACAGCAGCAACAGTAATGTGTTGGCTTGTGAAAAGATCAGTCCATTGTTTCTGATTTTTAATCAACTCTGGAATATTCATCAATTGAGGATGTGCAAAAGATCTGCTCCAGTCTCAGTTCTGGGCTGCGTGGTTGGGCCGGCTGACTGCACTGTAGTGACCACATAGTGGGTCATTTGGAGGCTGGCACATGCACAACTGTGAATGGTCCAAGGCTGACTCAATCTAATTCACTAGCACTCAACTGCATTGCAAATCCCTCATTTCTGGTGAAAGAAAGTGATGGCAAAATTTTATTTCCTGATCACCCATGTGAACAGTCTCAATAAGGTGTGCCGTCTGCTAGAGATAACTTGAACCTATCAGTCAGAAGGATTAAAGTTCATTGATCAGGGCAGATTTGTTTACCACACAGGCTTTTAAAGACATGCATTCCTGGGCCGGGTGTGGTGGCTCATGCCTGTAATCTCAGCACTTTGGGAGGCTGAGGTGGGTGGATCACTTGAGGTCAGGAGTTCGAGACCAGCCTGGCCAACATGGCAAAACGCTATCTCTACTAAAAATAAAAAAAATTAGCCGGGCATGGTGGTGGGCACCTGTAATCCCAGCTACTCGGGAGGCTGAGGTAGGAGAATTGCTTGAAGGCAGAGGTTGCAGTGAGCCCAGATCATGGCACTGCACTCCAGCCTGGGCAACAGAGTGAGACTTATCTCAAAAACAAACAAACAAACAAAAAATATATACATATGTGTATGTGTGTGCTTATATATATGTGTGTGTGTATACACGTGTGTGTGTATGTGTGTGTGTGTGTGTGTGTGTGTATATATATATATATAAAGACATGATTCCCATTTCCAGTGGCAACAGATGCCACTGGATTTTCTTCTTGCCTGCTGCCCTTGTCCTCTGCAGAGATGGGTGTTCCTCTTGTCCTCTGCTCAATGCATGACTGGCAGGCATGGAGGTGGCACTTAATGAAACTGGCTGTTGCCCCTCACTGTCACCACTCCCTTGGGTTTGGTGGCAAATTCTTATCCCGTATTTCTAGTTTCTTAAGGGAGATGGAAAGAGGGAAGTGAATTAACATTCAGTGGATGCTTATAATGAATCAGACGTGTTACATACATGAGTTCAATTAATTTCACAGGTTGTAATGTGACCTGAGAGCCGTGGTGTTTTTGAAAATCCAAGTTAAGGAACACAGTGGGTAATATACATATTAATATACATTTAGACCAGAACACAGGAGGTAAGAGGGCAAGGAGATTCCCTATGGCCTCTTCTATTCTTTCTGCTCACAGGGCATGAAAGTGCTGAAATGTCCGATTCTAGCATTGGTATACTTCCACATTTGGGTACTTTTGGGGGTTACAAATTCTTGTTTGCAGGTTCCTGAAATGATAGATTTATTTACATTCTGGACTATCATACCATTGGCAGTGGCATTTTGGATCTGTGTTAGTGTCTCTGCAGAAACACTTTAGTGTCTTTAGCCTAACTCATCGGGAGAACATTCTCAGCTCTTAGTTAGCCACATGTCTGAGGATCATAGCTGTTAGACCATGAGGCTATAACCAAGGCATCTCTCTCACCTTGCAGGACAAACATCTTGGAGGAGGAAATAAACTGCTTGTATTACCGCCAATCTGTAAAAATGCAGGCAATGGCATAATTACCATTTGTAATATCAGCTGATTTTGGTTCCTATTGCTTTAGTTTTGCTTTTGCTCATAAGAATTATTGCTTGCAGATCATAATAGCTTAGACCTTAATTCCGTTAACACGTTTTTTGGAACAGATGACATGCTTGGTGGGTCAGGGATCCTAGGAACGGGGCAAAGATGTGGCTTCTGAGGTTTGACCCTGACTGTTTTCTGTAGGTGGGCAAATAGCCTGTTCCACATGATGAGTTGCTGGAAAGAACTAATATGAATTATTGCAGTTGACTTTGCATACATAAATACTTAAGTTGTGCTTAATAATACACTTGATCCAAATATCCTGCAAACACATTTACTGCTAAACCAGCCTCAGATAAGTTCAGTGGGCTTGCCATCCCGCAGTTTTTACCAGCCTGCCCTCCCTCCAGGCTACAAAGCCTGTGTCATAGAGACAGTAAAACTGAGTAAAAATGATTAACATTCTTTCCTATTGACTTGTCTTAAGCTTCCCCTCGGAATAGGTATGTAGAATGGTGATGTGTGAGACTCAATCCATACACAAGTGTTTACTGGCATCTTGTGTGTTCCCACCATAAAGCTAAGTGTAGATGCTTGATCCAGAAGATGTGAAAGATATGGTCCCTGCCTCCCTCGTGCATGAATAATCAAATCGGAGAGCTAAAAATAACACTCAAGAAGCAAGCATAAAAATTTTTGACAATATGTGTAAATGATGTGACTAACCTCTGTCCTGGAGTATATGAAAAGGTCACCATGAAGACAAAGGGATGAGCAGGACCTTGAAGAAGGTTTGGATTATTAATAATACTTACAATGGAGTACATTAGCATTTACAGTGAGCTCTTTTTATAATCCCTCTGAGAAAGGTGACAGAAGGAGGGAAGACAGAAGGAGGGAGGACAATTTGTTGAGTAACTATGCAAACTATGCAAAGTGGACCAGATGACAACTGCTCAGGGTTCATTCTAAGAACTTACAGAACCCAACTCTTGTCTTCCTTCCTTCCTTCCTTCCTTCCTTCCTTCCTTCCTTCCTTCCTTCCCTCCTTCCTCTCTCTCTCTCTTTCTTTCTTTCTTTCTTTCTCCTTCCTTTTCTTTTTTCTTTGCCTCGCCTCGCCTCGCCTCTCCTCTCCTGTCCTCTCCTTTTCTTTCTCCTTTCTTTCTT
>NC_045443.1:13181746-13191668 GCF_002776525.5 Piliocolobus tephrosceles
TCTTTCTTTCTTTCTTTCTTTCTTTCTTTCTTTCTTTCTCTTTCTCCTTCCTTTTCTTTTTTCTTTGCCTTGCCTCGCCTCTCCTCTCCTGTCCTCTCCTTTTCTCCTTCCTTCCTTCCTTCCTTTCTTTCTTTCTTTCTTTCTTTTTCTTTCTTCTCCTTCCTTTTCTTTTCTTTTTTCTTTGCCTTGCCTCTCCTCTCCTTTTCTCTCTCTCTCTTTCTCTTTCTTTCTTTCTTTCTTTCTTTCTTTCTTTCTTTCTTTCTTTCTCTCTCTCTCTCTCTTTCTTTCTTTCTTCTCTCTTTTTTTTTTTGACATAGGGTTTTGCTCCATTGCTCAAGCTGGAGTGCAGTGCTGTGATGTCAGCAGCCTCGACCTCTCAGGCTCAAGCGATTCTCCCACCTCAGCCTCCTGAGTAGCAGAGACTACAGGTGTGCACCCCTGTGCTTGTGACTTTCTTATTTTTATTATTGTAGAGATGGGGTTTTGCTATGTTGCTTAGGCTGGTGTGTAACTCCTGATCTCAAGTGATCCCCTTGCCTTGGCCTCCCAAAATGCTGGGATTATAGGTATGAGCCACTGTGCCTGACTTCCCAACTATTTTGTAATGGACAGTAAGCCTACTTGACTTCTGTTCCAAAGGAAAATTCTACTCTGTCTTCTAAGGCTGCTTACTATACACGCATCCTTGAAAAAGTAATCTGGAACCAAAGATAGTGCGTCTCTCACAAAACATGAAAAAATGTGAGAGACCCATGGAGAATTCTCTCCTAACAACTTGCTCAAGGTTCCCAAGCTAGCAGCAAGCATCTGGGCTAGGATTAGAAACCAAGCAGGCCGAGGAAAATTTAATGACCTTGCTGACTCTCTGTCCAAGATCATCAGACTCCAATTTATACCAATCTCTGGGACCATGTCTCTTCCTGTGTGGGCAATTTTGGCATTTAAGCAACACGGCCTTTATGTTGCTGGCTTGGCTTGTGTGGGGAGCCCCGTGTCAGTGATTATGCGCCTTCTTTGTCCCTTGGGGCCATGCCCTGATCCTGGGCTCCACTTTTGCGGTGTTTCTTGCCTAGTTCCCCAGGATAAAGTGCCTTCCTTGTCCTTGACCTAGTCCCACAATCCCAAGCATTCGACTGCCATATTCCAGGCCACTCCTGGCCAGCACGATGCCCGGATCTTTGTGTCTTCTATCCCGGATGTGCTACTGCACGTGGGCCACTTGTCACACTTGCAGGAGCTCTTCCGTGTTGACCTGCCCACCAAGAACTTTAACCTGTCACTTCAACTGTCAACCTGAGACTGCTCCACAGGTTCTGTTGGATTTCAAGTATCTTCTATTACATCTACTCCCATGTGCTTGTCTCACCCTGTACCATGTATTTTGTTGCTGGATCATTGTCTTGATGCACTCAGGCAGCAGTAAAAGAATATCATAGCTTGGGTGGCTTATAAACAGCAGAAATTTATTTCTCACAGTTCCGGAGGATGGGAAGTCCAAGATCAAGAAGCCAGAAGATTTTGTGTCTGGGGAGGGCTTACTTTCTGGTTCACAGACAGCTGTCTTCTCACTGTGTCTCCACATGGTGGAAGGGGTGAGGGAACTCTCTGGGTTTTCTTCTTGTAAGGACACTAATCCCATTCATGACCTAATCACCTATTAAAGGCCTGACCTACAACTGCCATCATATTGGGGGTTAGAATTTCAACACACAGATTTTAGAGGCACACAAACATTCAGTCTCCAGCAGTCATTTGTCCAGCTGTTTACGTGGTTTCATTTTAATGAGGGGAGGGAGGTGATGATGGGTGCTTCAAAGGTAGACAGCATAAGCAAAGTGCTGCAGGGAAATGAGTGTGTTGGGCCAACCAGCAAGCCAGTATGATCTGACCCGGGGTAAAGAATGGGAGAATAGAGATTCGCAATGCCAGGGTGAAGAATGCAAACAGAACTCAGTGACTGAATCATCGAACATCACAAGGGACTTCATGGTGGTGTGGACTGGTGGATACAGTGTGGCTTGGGTGTCAGGTAGAGATGGATTTGAATCCTGGATCTGCTACCTATGAGGTATGACCTTGGAACTTTTACTCTGTGTCTCAGAGTTTCTCATCTAGAAAACCATGATAATAATACCTACCCAATTGGGCTATTATGAAGATTGTCGATAAAACAGATACAACATCTAGCACAGTGACTTTGAATTATAAATGCTCGGCCGGGCGCGGGGGCTCACATCTGTAATCCCAGCACTTTGGGAGGCCGAGACGGGCGGATCACGAGGTCAGGAGATCGAGACCATCCTGGCAAACATGGTGAAACCCTGTCTCTATTAAAAATACAAAAACTTAGCCGGGCATGGTGGCAGGCGCCGGTAGTCCCTGCTACTCGGGAGGCTGAGGCAGGAGAATGGTGTGAACCTGGGAGGCGGAGCTTGCAGTGAGCCGAGATCGCACCACTGCACTCCAGCCTGGGCGACAGAGCGAGACTCCATCTCAAAAATAAATAAATAAATAAATAAATAAATAAATAAATAAATAAATACTCGATAAGTGGTGGTGGTTATAGATTGATCCTGATGGAATGCTAGTCCTGGGAGGGACCTTATGGCATATTTAATCTAACCTGTTTATTTTAGACATGAGAAGAAATGAAGAAGCTCAGAGCAGTCAGCTAAGTGACCTGTTTGCTCAACCTTGCCAGGGGTGACAGAAACTTACTCATTGAACACTGATTACTTATCAAGGGCTTGATCGTGTGCAGTCAATCATTTCTTGGTTGCTGACTCGCTGCCAGCAGACAGACAGCAGCATCCTCTGGAGACACAGATGATGTGTTTGTTTATGGCTTACCCTGTAGTGGGGGCACTGTCCTCTCTTAGCTATGGACTATCTGGATATAAACCAGTCAAGTCCTCTGTGATGCAGCCAGCCTACCAGCCCTTCAGCCTCACCGCCTTCCTTCAGTTCCTCAAAACTGCTCTATTGTTTGCTGCCACTTAGGGCTACTTCACTCAGCCAATTTCCAGTCATTTTTTTAGGTCTCAGTGTAAGTGCTATTTTTTCAGAAAAGTCTTCCCAGATGCCAGCAGTGAGGCGAGGTTGCCTGTCACCTGCCCCCTTAATGCCTGGGGCTCCTCCTTCACTGTGCTTCTCCTGACATCATCAGTACCCATCTTTTCCACTAGGGAATCTCTGTAAGAGAGGAAGTTGGTTGCTGTTGTTCACTGGAACATCCCCAGGGCCTGGCAGAGAGGAGGTGCTTAGTGAATGTTGGTTAAATGACTGATGAAGGTTTGCTAACTGCAATCGATGTTCCAGAATTTTGGGGTTGCTGCTTGGGATGTAAAAAATACTCTAAAAATGGAGTAGTTCTTAGAGTATTTCTTCCCAAGAAAGGCAATGAGGAAGGTTATAGTGATAGGTACATATTTATGTAATATGTATTCCACCTACTGGCACAGAAACAGGCATTGCTTTGCCCTTATGCTTCTCAGTTTATCTTGCAGTGACACTTCATCATGGACCACTTGGTCCAAGGACTGGTATTTAGAAACTGCACTCCTAAAAGTCACAGCCATTAATTAGCTGTAGCAATTGCCATTGCTCTACATTGCTAAGGAAAGCAAGTTTCTGAGTCCCAAAGGTTTTCTTGACAAATTTACCAAATATACATCCTTCTTTTATTTCTTCATGGCTCAATTTTTACCCTAGCTCTACTTTTTATTTTTTAAATGAATATCTTACCTTGTCATGGTGGCTTATTTAGTTCCCCGATCAGTTCACACTGTCCAGGAAAGGGAGATGGCAGCACAGGTGGATAAGGACATTCCTCTTTGAAGTGTCATTTAGCCAAAGTGGAACTTGACCACTTATTGCAGCTGAAATCCCCTCATGGACTTATGGTGCCTTTAGATTTGCCCAGTCCTGCCTCAGGGTGAGAACAAGAGGACTGTGCGACTGTGCTTGGGAGATAGGGCACGGTGACACAGTGTACAGTGGTGCAGGTTGCACCCTGCCAAGGGTCCCCAGCTGAGGGAAGAGTGGGCTCCCTCACTAAGCTATGTACCCAAGTGGAGTCTGGGTCTGTTAGGAAGACAAGGCCACATGTTTCTAGTTCACACAAAGGAGACAGGGCAGGAGGGGATGGCGGTCCAAGGAACCAGTAGGGTGGATTAATTTGGAGCATGTGGGCTTTGCAGGAAGACAGGCATAGGCTTAGATCTTTGCCCCCCGACCACTATCCGTGTGACTTTCGGCAAGTTTGTCAGCCTCAGTTTTCTCATCTGTAAAACAAGAATAAAAACAATAGCAACAACAAGATCTGTTTTATATGGTTGTTGGAAGGATTAAATGAGATAACGCAGCGGGAGGCTCAGCAGGGTGTCAGGGCTTCACAAATGCTGCCTGTGTTGATCATCGATGGTTCCAGGAAGCCCTGAGTCATCCAGGATGCCTTATGGACAGAGAACTCACACACTTTTTCCTGTTTCCTCCTCCTCACCTCACTGCCCTGTCTGAACAGGTCACTGCCTTCACGTCCCCACCATCTCATTTGCTAAAACCAGAAACCAAGACCTCACCCTAGACTTCTCTCTCTCCTCCTCCCTCACCTCAACATCTAAGCAGTCTCTAAAGTCTATGGGTTCTACCAGCTCACCCTCCTTTCCCCGACCTTAGCCCAGCTACTTGGTCCAGAGTAGCCTCATTCTTATTTTGGACAATGGCAGCACCCTCAGACTGGCCCCCCCGCACCACTTGTTCAGAAATGCAAATCTGATCTCATTGCTTCCTTGCTTAAGACTATCCACTGGTGACCTCTTTATCTACAGGATAAAGCCTACATTTCTTTGGGATTAATCACAGTTTTGCAAGACCTAGCCGCTCTCCTTACTGCTCCCACCACAATTCCTGTGTCCAGCCACAGGGCATTTTCTGGGCACTTCCCATAGCTTTATGGCATTTCCTGTCTCTGTGCCTTAGACATGTTCCGCTTTCCAGGAATGCTGTTGATGATCATGATGAAGAGGAAGAGGCTGGGAGTAACCGTAACAGCTGCCAGGTGTTGGCGATTTACAACAGTAACCGTTTTCTGTGCTCAGTGCTTTTCATTCATAATCTGTCTTTCCCCAACCTTGGTTACCTGGTGAACTCCTCAAATACAATTATGGTTTTTTTTTTTTGAGGTGGAGTCTCACTCTGTCACCCAGGCTGGAGGACAGTGGCACAGTCTTGGCTCACTGCAACCTCCGCCTCCCAGGTTCAAGCGATTCTCCTGCCTCAGCCTCCTGAGTAGATGGGATTATAGGTGTGTGCCACTATGCCCGGCTAATTTTTGTCATTTTAGTAGAGACGGGGTTTCACCATTTTGTTCAGGCTGTTCTTGGGCTCCTGACCTCATCATCAGCCCACCTAGGCCTCCCAAAGTGCTGGGATTAGGCGTGAGCCACTGAGCCTGGGCACAGAATTATGATCTTTAGAAATATATCGTTGTGTTGATTTACGGGAGTGCTTCACCTGGAATACAGAGGGCTTGACTTTACTGGGCCCTTACTGGAGCCCATGTTGGCATGTGTGGTAGTCAGTGCTGCCCTCCTACTCATTTTAAAAAAAATAGACTTTGGTTTTTAGAGCAGTTTTAGGTTTACAGCAACATTAAGCAGAAAGCAGAGTTCTGATATGTCCTCTGAGCCCTTGCCCCAGCCTCACTATCAGCATCCCAGGCCAGAGTGATACATTTGTTATGATTGATGAACCTACCTTAACACATGAGTATCGTCCCAAGTCCCTAGCTTACATTAGGGCTCCCTCTTGGTGTAGTACATTCTATGGGTTTAGGCACATGTGTAATGACATGTATCCGCTATTACAGTGAGACAGAGTACCTTCCCTGCCCTACAAATCCTCTGTGCTTCCCCTCTTCATCACTCCCTTAAACCCCTGGCAACCACTGATCTTTTTATTATCTCCATAGTTTTGCCTTTTCTGAAATGTCATATAGTTGCAATCATACAGTACATAGCCTTTTCAGAGCAGCTCCTTTCACTTAGTAACATGCATTTACGTTTCCTCCATGTATTTTCATGGCTTAATAGCTCATTGTTGTTTAGTCCTGAATAATATTCCATTGTCTGAATGCAAAACAGTTTTTGAAGGACAAAACTGAAGGATGTTTTGGTTGCTTCCAAGGTTTGGCAATTATGAACAAAACTGCCTTAACATCTATGTGCAGGTTTTGGCATGGACATAAGTTTTCAACTCATTTGGTTGAAACCAACCAAGGAATATGGTTGCTGAGTCATTTGATAGGAGCATGTTTTGTTTTTTGAGAAACCGTTGAACTGCCTTTCAAAGTGGTTGTACTGTTTTGCATTTCCACCAGCCATGAATGGGAGTTTCTTTAGCTCCACATTCTTGTCAGCACTTGATGTCATCACTGTTCTGGATTTTGATCATTCTATTAAATAATAAGTGCGTGGTAGTATCTTATTTTAACTTGCAATTCTCTAGTGACATATGATATTGAGCACCTTGTCATATGCTTATTTGACATCTGTATATCTTCTTTGGTGAGGTGTCTGTTCAAATCTTTTCTTCATCTTAAAATCAAATTGTTTTCTTTATTGTTGAGTTTGAAGAGTTGTGTATATATATATATATACACACACACACACAAATATATATATATGCTCTGTCACCCAGGCTGGAGTACAATGGTGCACTGCAACCTCTGCCTCCTGGGTTCAAGTGATTCTCCTGCCTCAGCCTCTCGAGTAGCTGGGATTATAGGCACCCGCCACCATGCCTAGCTAATTTTTGTGTTTTTAGTAGAGACGAGGGTTCACCTTGTTGGTCAAGCTGGTCTTGAACTCTTGACCTCAGGTGATCCACCTGCCTCAGCCTCCCAAGGTGCTAGGATTATAGGCGTGAACCACCACACCTGGCCTGCATTTTGGATAACAGTTCTTTATAAGATATGTCTTTTGCAAACATTTTCTTTCAGTCTGTGGCTTGTTTTTTCATTCTCTTGAGCTCCTACTCATTTTTCTTTCTTTCTTTTTTAAATTTATTTTTTTCTACTCCCCAGATTGGAAGAGCTCCTACTCATTTTTAAAGCACAGCTCGGGGACTCAACTTTTGTGATAACTAGAACTGTCTATTTCTGTCTCCAGAAGTTGATCACTATTGACTCTGTGCCATTACTGTGCCTTTTATAAATATCCATCATATTGTAAATATTTACCCATCAGACTGTAACATTCTTGGGGAGAGGGACATGCCACTCATTTTTACATTTCCAGAGCAAAGCATAGTATCTGACACTAGCTAATGTGTGTCGTAGTATATGTGTGTCAAGTGAGCTAAAGGTGTAAAATGAGGACCCAAGTGAGCAGGGCACCCCTGCCTCCCTGAAAAGCACTGGGTGAGTTTTGCTTCAGCAGAAGTATGAGAAACATGCTCTGTCTCCTGGTTTTGTTTCCGTTACATCCTTACCTGGACACAGGCTTTTTTTGTGTGTGTGTGGAGTCTTGCTCTGTCACTCAGGCTGGAGTGCAGTGGTGTGATCTCAGCTCACTGCAACCTCCGCCTCCCAGGTTTAAGTGATTCTCCTGCCTCAGCCTCCTGAGTAGCTGATATTACAGGCACGTGCCACCACGCCTGGCTAATTTTTGTATACTTAGTAGAGACTGGGTTTTGCCATGTTGGTCAGGCTGATCTCTAACTCCTGACCTCAGGTGATCCACCCACCTTGGCCTCCCAAAGTGCTGGGATTACAGGCGTGAGCCACCACGCCTGGCCTGGACACAGGCATTTTTGATAGATCCCAGATGTAAGCCATCCCTCCCTACTAGAAAAGGAGTGGGTGATTAGAGGCCGAATTCCTCCCCAGTCAGGGTAAATACATTTGTAAATTGCTCTGGGGGTCTTCGTGGGCAAGAAGTGTGTCTGTCGCCTGCATATAATTTTCTAGAGTGTGTCCTGACTCAGCTCTTCCCACTCCTTTTTCCATTCCTGCTTATCATTTAGCTAGAATCTTCACTATGAAGGAACAATTACCCTTCTGTCTGCCCCCACAACGTCTCATCTCTTGCATGGAGCTGTAAGAGCGTGTGCATGTGCGTGCTCAGGTGGTGAAATACCTTCTGAATTCTTCCATGGGTCAGAATCTTGCAAACTTAAGTCAAAACCCTTTCCTTTCTCTCTTCTCCTCCCTCTACCGCGACCTCCCTTCTGTTTTTTTTCTTACTTCTCATGTCTGTCTCCCTCTTTGCTTTGGCTTGCAGTGTTTTTGTAAAATTCTCCCCTTCTTGACCCCATATAATCCCTGGCATTTAGCTCAGAATGCATTCCATTATATCTAAGAACAGTTTTCTCTCAGTGGGGCTTCTATTAAGACTAGACCTTGCATCCAGAGTTGGCGTAAGCCCTAAGGGGATGAAGTTGGGAGAAGAAAGAATTTTCACATGGTTTTTAGGCTTGTGACCATCTGACTTATAGACATGAATGCTGAGACATTCAAATGAAAAGTAAAGAAAAATCCAGTAAAAGATCAGCAGATGTTTTGTCTGCAAAGCTTGAGGGTTTTGATGTTAGGCAGGAAAAATGTGGATTCTTGACTGAACTTTGCAATTTTCAGGGTGTTTTAGGGATACTTAGGTAATAGTCATTATTAGCATCTTGAGTCAGTTGAGATAATTATAAAAGTTAGCAAACTATTGCATGATTGCTATAAGAAGTCCAAATAATATGGAAATCTACAGAGCAGAAGCTTAAATGTCCCTTCCGCCTTCCTTCCTCTCCCTCCATTTCACTCTTTCTTGAGACAAATTCATGGATTGAATATGTGCGCTTTGGGACATTTTTTTTTTTCCTGTGCATTTGCACACACTTGGTTCTGTTGTTACTTTCATGTAAATGGTCGTACAATTTATTCTGTGATGTTCATTTATTCATTTAATAATAGACCTTGGAGATCTTTCATGTTAGTATATACAGAATGATCTCCCTCTTTAGCTGCTGTGGAGAGTTCTGGAACATGGGCGTAACATCCTTTACCTAACCATTCTCCCAGGGAGGGTTGTAGGGGTGGCATTGTTCCTATTCTCTCTTTCCTTTTTCTATTTTGAACAATAAAGCAAAAAAAATCCTTACACATATATTTTTTCTCATATATATTTTTGTGGTTGTTATAAAACTTTACAAATTTTTGCTGATTTCAGGTGACATTGAGCCTCTTGCTCTCTGTCCATTTTTTTTTTTTAATTTCAAATTGTCTGTTCATTTTCTTTTTTTTTTTTACTGTTCTTAGGAATTGTACATATTTTCTTATTAATTTCATGGGGTTCTTTTCCAAGATTTTATGATTAATTTTTAAGCATACAGAAAAATTAACAGAATTGCATATATAGTAAACATCCATGTCTCCACCACCGAGAATCTATAAATAACATTTTGCTGTTTTGACTTTTATTACATAGCTTTTCACCTATCCATCCTTTTACTCATTTATCAATCCACCTTCTTTTTATGCATTTCAGAATAAGTTGCAGATCTCAGTATACTATTTCAGATTCTTATCAATAACAGAATTTAATATTTGTTTACAGTCCTTTTTATTTTTTATGGTAATGTTTACATATAGTAAAATGCACAAATCTTAAAGTTTAATTCAATGTAGGGGGCTTTATGTATATATGTTAAGGGGAATAATTGTTCCCTTTTTATTTATATTGCAAGTATTTTCTTCAAATCTGGCACTTACCTTTTAACTTTGTTATGATATCTTTCACATACAGAACTGCAAAATTTACATAGTCAATAATTTTCTTTATGGATTCTAGAGCTTGCATCTTCCTTAGGATGACTTCTCCTGTCCCAATATTATTTTATTTTATTAAATAAAATAGTTAAATATTATTTTATT
>NC_045443.1:13191678-13300998 GCF_002776525.5 Piliocolobus tephrosceles
TATTAAATAAAATAGTTAAATATTATTTTATTTTATTAAATAAAATAATTAAATATTATTTTACAAATTCAATTTTTTCAGAGTTTTGGTAGTTATAGTTTTAATTTTAAGAATCTATATTAAATTATATTTTTGTGTAGGGAGTAATAAAACCTAACTTTTGCAATAGCAAACCAATTGTCCCAAAGCCAAAGACTCTTTTCAGAATTATCTGCTTTAGTCTTTGATGGATGATTTTCTCCAAAATTTAGAAGTTGGAAGAGTGGAAGAAGAAAAGGCAGCAAGATGGCAGCAAGAAAGCAGCAAGAAAGCAGGAGAAGGCAGTGCAGAGGGGATGGACAGAAAATGAGATTTTGGAATGAAGATTCTAAAAGTCTCACAAAATTTTTTCTGCCACAATTGAACAAAGTTAGTTTTTGCATAAAACTGTGAAAACACAAGTTTTGTCTTCAACAATATCTCCCACGTAATTTTATTTAACAGGATAATACGGTGATTCAGAGCTTGGGAATTGTGTCAAAAACAGTTTCTATATCTTTTTAGTGAAGACTTATCTGTGAAAGCGTTGGAGTCAAGGTGTGCAATTTGTCAGATATCAACTGCAGCATGAGTAACTGATGAGTCTGGGGACATGTGAAAGGAGAGAGAGAAGACAGCAGCCAAGAGCACAGCAGTCAGAGGGAGAGTCTGGCTACACTTTGCAGTTTCACTTTTGAGGTAGGGGACAAGGCAGCCTTTGGCAAGGGAGCATGATGTAGGGTCAACGTTGCCATTTGAGAAACAAGGGAATAAAAGAAATATGGATATGTAGTTCTTTTGAGAACACATCTAGACTATCTCATCCAGTCTTGGAAATGTTAGTTAGTGTTGTTTAGCAGACGATCAGTTGGAGCGAACTAGAGAAAGAGAAGAAGAAGAAGAAGAAGAAATTACTTACAAGGACATGTTAAAAGGAATGCGAAAGAATTTTTGTCAATTGCACTGCACAGCACAAAAGCAAATTCTTTCTATTATTAACACAACATAAGGAAAGAAGAAGAAAGTGCCAATGTTTTATTGCCATGATAAATACTTGCAGGGGTTCAAAGAACTATAAATAAGGGTTCACATGTGTCATGCTTTCTACAATACACTATGTATTTATTCAGGATCTAATAAAAAGTGAATATTGTACAGCAGGTCCTTGAATAATGTCATTTCATTCAATGTAGTTTTGTGATAATACTGATGAGGAAAAATAATCACTTCCTGGCTGGGGCTGTTGTCTGTGTGGAGTTTCCTTCTTCTCCCCTTGTCTGTGTGGATTTTCTCCAGGTATTCCAGTTTCCTTCCACCCCCCAGAGCTGTGCACGTTAGGTGAATTGGTGTGTCTAGTTTGTCCATTCTGATTGCGTGTGTGTGAGTGTGTGAGTGACTGTGCCCTGTGATGCAATGGCATCCCGTCCAGGGTGGTCACCTGCCTTGTGCCCTGAGATCCTGGAAGAGGCTCTGGCCACCCATGACACTGACCTGGAATAATTGGGTAAATAGCGATCTTACTTGTTTTTATGAATCTTTCATAAATGTATGCATAACTCATTCTTATTTTATTTTATTTTTTTGAGACAGGGTCTTGCTCTGTCGCTCAGGCTGCAGTACAGTGGCATGATCATGGCTCACTGCAACCTTGACTCTCTGAGCTCAAGTGATTATCTCACCTCAGTCTCCCAAGTAGCTGGGACCACAGGCACGCGCCACGACACCCACCTAATTGTTTTGTAGAGACAGTGTTTTGCCATGTTGCCCAGGCTGTTCTCAAATTCCTGGACTCAAGCCATCTGCCCACCTTGGCCTCCCAAAGTGTTGGGATTATAGGCGTGAGCCACCATGCTGGGTCCACTTTTATTTGAATGTTTAAAATTAGAATTGCTTTTGTCTTTATTTAAAAGTTTGGTGATGTTTTTGTGATCAGAAATATGCTGTAGGAATTTAACTCTGGTGTATATCAATTAGCCTATGTTCAAATTGATTTTGTTATATGTTGTTCTGCTTAAAGTCACAATTTCCAAGAAGCTATCAATGACGTTAAACAAGGACTTCCTGTACTATATGACCCAGCCATTCCACTCCTGAGTATTTACCTGAGAGAAATGAAAGGATAGATCCATATAGAGCCTAGTACATGAATGTCCATAGCAGCTGTGTGTGTACTAACTGTGTCTGAAACAGCCTAAATGTCCGTCAATAAGGGAATAGATATACCATTGTGGAATATCTGTACAATGGAATCTTGGTCAGCAATAAAAAGGAAGGAACTATGATACACCCAACAACATGAGTGAATCTCAAAATAATTATACTGAGTGAAGGAAGCCTGGCAGGGCGCTGTGGCTCATGCCTGTAATCCCAGCACTTTGGGAGGCAGAGGTGGGTGGATTATTTGAGGTCAGGAATTCAAGACCAGCCTGGCCAACATGGTGAAACCCTGTCTTTATTAAAAACGCAAAAATTAGCCGAGCATGGTGGTGCATGCTTGTAATTCCAGCTACTTGCAGGAGGCTGAGGCAGGAGAATTGCTTGAACTCGGGAGGAAGAAGTTGCAGTGAGCCAAGATCATGCCACTGCACTCCAGCCTGGGTGACAGAGAGAGACTCTGTCTAAAACAAAGAAAAAAAAAGAAGGAAGCCAGACAAAAGAGAGCACATGATTCATGATTCTATTTCCCTAGAATTCTAGAAAATACAAACCATGGAGGAAGGGAGACAGTGAGCCCTAACAAAAGTGCACCAACAGTTTTAGGTGTAGTGGATATATTCATTATCTTGATTGCATTGATGGTTACATGGATGTCTATGTATGTCAGAATTGTTCAAATTGTACAATTTAAACAGTGTATATTATTATATGTCAATTATATCCCAATTAAGTTGTTAAAAAAGATAATGTCAGAAGGTACCTATTCACTTTAAAAAACATGATCTTTTCTAGAAGATTCAAAATTAAATGTTTTAAGCCAGCAAAATTTATTACTATGTTTAATCCACAATGTTATTTAGAAAAATTTAGTTAATACCAATATTTTTTTTTTAGAGATGGAATCTTGCTCTGTCACCCAGGCTGGAGTGCAGTGGCATCATCTTGGCTCACTGCATCCTCTGCCTCCTGGGTTCAAATGATTATCCTGCCTTGGCCTCCCGAGTAGCTGGGACTATAGGTACATGCCGCCATGCTTGGCTAATTTTTTGTATTTTGGTAGAAACGGGGTTTTACCGTGTTGCCCAGCATGGTCTCCAACTCCTGAGCTCTGGCAATCCACCTGTCTCAGCTTCCCAAAGTGTTAGGAATACAGGTGTGTGCCACTGTGCCCGGCCCCCAAATATCTTTAGAATTAAAATTATTCAAAGAATTTTTCTTAGAGTAGAATGAATCTATGTTGATCGTCTATGAGAAGGAAAATTAGTCAGAAGGAAATAGAAGAGGTTTGTAAATGCATCTATTTGCCACGACACTCCTAGGCTTATAGAATTAACTCTCCAAAGAGAAATTATAGAAGCCTCATTGCCATTGCCAATAAAACCCAGCTGTACAAACACCTTAGCTAAGAACAGAGCTCAAAACTTACTAACCCTTTCATCCGAAGATACAAACTTTTCCAGATACCAATTAACAAAATCTTGCACCATGGTATGAGCAGAGGGGTACATTCATTGCTGGTTTAACAGATATTGAATTGGAACCCCAAAGGGCACAGACAACCTGTCTGAGGTCATCTGGTGAGGCAGCTGCTGACTCAGGGATGAAGCTTAAGAGTTCTGCCTTCTGGCCCTGCCCTGCCTGACTCCAACCAACAAAGAACTCTCTGGCCCTAAACCAGACCAAGTAGGGGGAAGAAAATTCATAGTTTAACCAGTTTGCATTGGAACCAATATGGTATTAGAGGCCACAGCAAGGGTGGGAACCAGTGGGTCTAATTCTAAATCCATCTCATTTCTCTACTTCTTCCCTCCCTACTTTGGACCAGTCCATTGCTGTCTTCATTGAACTCTCTGTGGCTTGACAGAATATATTATTGCATGCTTTTTGCATAAAGGAGAGATTCTTACAATTTCATTGGACTGTGGGACACTCAATCCTACTAGATTGATTATGGTGATAAATTTGGAGACTTGTGGAACCTGGGAGGGAATTACTGTGAGATCCAAAGCAACAGCAAGTGGAAGATTTACCAAATCCTGGGAGAAGTTTACCCTGGACTTTTGAGGAATATTGTAGCCTTTAGATGTGTCAGGGGCTCCCCCTTGTCTGGACTGGGATTCCTGGTTGGCTTTGACTCCCAAGTTTGGAGGAACTGGTTAATTTAGATGTCGGATTCTATAATTAGAAGCAATCTTTTTCCTGGATGACATATGGTGAGATATTTCTAACCAATGTAGAAGGCATCTATTATGCATTTCTTCTGCAGTTCTTACAGTAATATTTGACTTATCTGGCAATTATTCACACAAGGCAGGCACAGCCATCTGAAACACAGCTGAAACCAGCAGGAAGCAAAAAAGGCCTTTGGGTGGCCAACATGGACATCAAAAAATCTTTGAACTATTCCGTATCTCTTCAACACTATTCACTTTTATTTCAGGCATGACCTAGTAAGCTTAATTATGATCTACAGCAGATTAGAACCAGCACCTTAATGGGGCAGGGGGAAACTTTAGAAACAGAAGCTAGAAGTTAGCAGTTTTATGATGAGGGAGGAGACAGAGAATTATGTAAGAATGCAGAAAATGTATTAATTTGAGGTAAGGGCAAACAGCTCTCCAGAACTCATGAGTGCAAGAGTTTATTATTTTTCTTCATCAAAATTAAATATTGGAGGTTATAATTATTTCTTTTACAAACATATATTGGAAGCCTGGATACTCCACCTGGCACTGGGTTTGTAATGACAGACGTGGTCCTGCCCTAATAGAAGGTAATAAATTATGTTGAGTAAACTTTAGAAAAGTAGAGAATAATACAATATATTTAGAAAGATTTCCATAATAATTAAAAATGTTTAAATGACTTCATTCCCCAAATTGTAAGCTCCAAGAATCTGAATCAATTATGTAGAACAGCTAATTTCCCACTAGACCTAATAAATGAGGCACTAATTATATAAGCATGACATTGTTATTAGTTTTAAATGAAAAGCAGTAAGCATATGTGTTCTAGTCTGAAGACACGGATGTCTGCTATATTCTTTAATTATTACCAGCTCCTGTGACCTTACATATTTCAGCTCAATTAATGCCGCCCAGGGTCCCTGGGGTGAGGAGGCTGGGCACCAGCTCAAGAGCCTTGGGTGATTGGAGGTGACATATTCAAGGGAGGAGAACGTAAAGACATGGAACAAGGGTGCAAGGGGCCTTCCAATTTCTCTTCCTCTGTTTACAGGAGACCCTTATTTTGTTACGTTCTCTCCCCACCCTCTCTCCCAGTTTCCCTTTCTCATGCATAGAAATAAAGGTCCAAAAGGAATAGATTGAATGGGCTTAGATCTGAGGGTGGAGCTGCCTGGGGATGTGCTGTGCATTTAAAGTAAAACAAAACAAAATGCCTCTTGATTGCCAGGGCAGGAAATTTCTGCTCAACTGGAAGGGCTGGTTGCTGGAACGCAGGAGAGTCCTTGAGGGGACTTTCTGTAAGGCTGGGGGAGGTGTGGCTGTGGGAGAGCTCCTCCGGGCACCCACGCCTCCCTGCGGACTGGCTGAGGAGTGAGTCAAGTACCACAGGGGTGTCAGGGCAGTGAGATGAGTCGGAGCCAGCCCAGGGATCCGGTCTGATTATGACCACATTCTGGCAGGGTCATCTTCGTGTCATGGAACACTGTGTGCCCAGCAGGCCAAAGACGATTGAGTTGAACAACTAGTTTAGAGCAGAATCAGGATCCAAGCCAGTGTTCAGCCATGCAGGAGGCCTCTCCTCACTAACCTACTCAGACTACAACCTTTTCTGTGTATTTTTCTCATCACTTACCCCTAGTACCTAGCACAGCTCCTGGCATGAGGTAAGTGTTCACTAATGAGTGAATGGATGGATGGATGGATGGATGGATGGATGGATGGATGGATGGATGGATAGATTGATGGATGGATGAATAGATGGATGGGTGGATGGATAGATGGAGTAAGGAGGCTTCTTTGTTATCCTCTTATAATATAACCAACTACATTTCTGAAACGACTTGCCATTCCTGATTTAAAACACACGCATCCCAAGAAATAAAGCAAACACCACCACCCTGACCTAGGACATTTTGCAAAGCTCAAGGAAATTAATCAGATGCTAAAATCGGAAGAAACTGGACAGATTACCTCCACATTATTGTTATCTACTACTTCACAAACATTTCCATAGAATGAAAATAAATAGCTTTTTCCTTTCCTAGTAAAGATTTTGGTGGTTTCCTGTTATAATTTTATTTACCTTTTGTGATGAAATGTATACTCAGAAGTTGATGGTTAAACAAGTTTTACCCTGAGGAGTGAGCAGTCTAATTATAATGAACACAAACAAGCGTAACACACATACATGCTTCTCTCATCAAAATAACCTGCAGGCAGGGCCTCTGCTCTGTAGCTCCTGAGTATCTTTTAAGTATGGTGTCCAGGACGTCTGTCTGTTATGGAGGGAAGGACGGTGGCTTCGCCTCCTTGGAGCCTGACCTTTGAACCCACAGGTAAGCTGTAGCTGTCCTTCCCCACTGCTCTATGGACAGCACTGCTCAAAGTCCATCACAGAAGCCTGGCCAGAAACTGCTACCAGTTATAACTAGTTAAGGTGCTTGCACCAAAGTGTAAACCAATGATGTCAGGAAGCACACTTTCAGGTTCTATTGATTTTTTAGAGTAAGAATTTCTAGACCAAAGGTTGACACATATTTTCCATAAAATGCCACAGAGTGAGTATTTTAGGCTTTGCAGGACACTCTCTGTCACAATGACTCAACGTTGCTGTCTAGGGGAGCCAAAGCTGCCAGACACAATGCATAAGCAAATGGGTATGACCGTGTGCCAATACAACTTCTTTTTTTTTGAGATGGAGTTTTGCTCTTTTTTGTCCAGGTTGGAGAGCAACGGCATGATCTTGGCTCACTGCAACCTCCACCTCCTGGGTTCAAGCAATTCTTCTGCCTCAGCCTCTCAAATAGGTAGGATTACAGGCGTGTGCCACCATGCCCAGCTGATTTTTTGTATTTTTAGTAGAGACGGGATTTCACCATGTTGGCCAGTCTGGTCTTGAACTCTTGACCTCAGGTGATCCACCCACCTTGGCCTCCCAAAGTGCTGGGATTATAGGCATGAACCACCATGCACAGCAACTTTTTATAAAAATGAAAACTGGTGCAGGCGGGAGATACCTAGTGGGTTGGATGGGCTTTGCTGGTAGAGACAAGGGACTGTAGTTGCTGACTTCTGTTCTAGATGAAAGAAGCTATTAATTGATTACATTCTGGCTCAGGCTCGTTGTTATGGAATAGATGCCACCTGAACACCACTGGACTGCACAACTTAGGAGGAGCCACACCAGGCAGGGTCCCAAGGTCCACCCAGCTGTGGCTGGTGAGACCACCAATGCAAATAGTATGAGGAGGATGATAGTTTTTCTCCATGGATTTTTTTTTTTTTTTTAAATGAGATGAGATCTTGCTCTGTCACCCCGGCTGGAATGCAATGATGCAATCACAGCTCACTGCAGCCTCAACCTCCCGGATTCAAGGATCCGGGACTATAAGTGCAGGTCACCATGCCCAGCTAACTTTTTAAATTTTTGGTAGAGACATGGTCTCACTATGTTGCCAGGCCTGGTCTTGAACTCCTGGCCTCAAGTGATCCTTTTGCCTGGGCCTTGCAAAGTGCTGAGATTACAGGGTGTGGTGACTCAGTAAGCATTTACCTACCCTTGGCTATATTGCCTTTCCTCTCAAACTCACCAATGGCGTTATCATCATTGCCAGCCTCATAGCTTCATTTAGTAAATGCCCACCAGACACCTTCCTTGACCTGTCTTCTTCTCAGTCCTCTTCTACACTACCACCTACCTTCTTGTCTTCTCTCACTTCTATTTCTCTGTTCTGGTTAACTTAGATTTTTGCAATCACTCCAGCTTTCCACTTTCTACCACTCGTGGTGCCTGCTTCTACCAACATCACTCATATCACCCGAGAAAGATGCTCTTTTTCCCACTTGTAGTCACAAAATGGCCAGGGGCAGGTGTTTTTTCATCTTTCTTTCTTCTTCTTCAATTTTTTTTTTTTTTTTTTTTTCAGAGATGGAGTCTCACTATGTTGCCCAGGCTAGTCTCGAACTCCTGGCCTCAAGCAATCCTCTTGCCTTGGGCTCCCAAAGTGTTGGGATTGCAGGGGAGAGCCACCATGCCTGGCTACTTTTGTCATCTTTCTTTCTGTTTAGGCGTCCACATCCTGTCTCTGAAGTTCTGTGCTACTCAGATCTCCTGTCTCTGACTCCTCTGGGTCCTGGTTCTTAAAGACACCCCTGCCTTTGCCAGGAGTAGGTTTCCACACTGTTTCCCATTGCTGAGTCCTTCTTTCCCTTTCTATCTAGTTTCTTAAGTTGCTGCCCCTGGCCTCTTGGTCCTCTCTTCTGGGTTGCCATCAAGAAGCACCAGTGTTTTCTCTGTCTGAAAAGTTAGTGGGTTGATCCTTCCTGTCTCTATCTTTCTTGTTCCATTCAGGGTCTTTGACACTGAGCCTTTCTGTTGGTTTGTACTCTCATAGTCCACACGCTGAACCATAGATTTTTGCAGGAGCCGCCCTCCCCCACTGGATTGACAGGGCTTTTTAAACCCTGAACCCTTATTATCTAGCTAGTACCTGGCACCTGGTGTATATTTTATAAGTTCATTAGACTGAGGACTGTGTGGATCCATCCTCAGCTCCATGATTTCTTGTAAATGGACAAAGAAACTCTCAGACAGGCAGTGGTAAGGCTGCAGAGGAGTTATGTGGTCCTTGGCCAGTCAGACTCCAGGCAAGGTCTGTCTTCTATTTCTAACTGGGTTTCTCCTTGATTGTCTAATATTTGCCCTGTCTTCTTTGGGGTGACCCTTGACCCTTGCAGGACTTGAGGATGCCTGAGGGCTAGATTGCAGACAGCAGTAGAATGGCTACATGCACCTGACTGTCGTGGAGAATTGGATCTGGAGGGATGGGAGGCTTTGACTTCCCTTCTCATCCCAGTGGTGGATACTCTGGATGGGGCATTAACTTCTCCATGGAACTGCTTGTCAGTGATTGGCACCACCACTCATTTGTCACCCAAGCCAGAAACCCAGGTGTCCCCTTAGATGGTCCCTTCTCCTCACCTGCTGACAGCAAATCCTTCATCTGGTCCTATATCGAATCCTTCATCTGGTCTTATATCCAATCCCTCAGCCAGTCCCACATCTAATCCCTCATCCGGTCCTACACGTGATCCCTCATCCTGTCCTACACCCAATCCTTCATCCCGTCCTACATCCAACCCTTCATCCTGTCCCACATCCAATCCCTCATCCCGTCCTACATCCAATCCCTTATCCTGTCCTGCATCCAATCCCTCATCCTGTCCCACATCCAATCCTTCATCCTGTCCTACACCCAACCCCTCACACTGTCCTGCATCCAATCCCTCATTCTGTCCTGCATCCAATCCCTCATCCGGTCCCACATCCAATCCCTCATCCCCTCCTACATCCAATCCCTCATCCCATCCTTTAATCCCTCATCCAGTTCTACATCCAATCCCTCATTCAGTCCCACACCCAGTCCCTCATTCTGTCCTACATCCAATCCCTCATTTGATCCTACATCCAATACCTCAACTGGCCCTACATCCAATCACTCATCCGGTCCTACACCCAATACCATATCTGGCCCTACATCCAATTCCTAATCTGATCCCACATCTAGTCCCTCATCCGACCCTATATCCAATCCCTCATCCAGTCCTACATCCAATCCCTCATCTGGTCCTATATCCAGTCTCTCATCTGGTCCCACATCCAATCCCTCATCCAGTCCTACATCCAATCCCTTATCTTGTCCAGCATCCAATCCCTCGTCTGACCCTACATCCAATCCCTCATCTGGTCCCACATTCAATCCCTCATCTGGTCCTACATCTAATCCTTCATCCCGTCCTACACCCAACCCCTCATCCCATCTTACATCCAATCCCTCATTCCATCCTACATCCAATCCCTCATCCTGTCTTACATCCAATCCCTCATCCGATCTCACATCCAAACCCTCATCCCCTCCTACATCCAGTCCCTCATCTCGTCCTACATCCAATCCCTTATCCAGTCCTATATCCAATCCTTCATCCCGTCCTACATCCAATCCCTCATCCCATCCTACATCCCATCCTACATCCAATCCCTCATCCCATCCTACATCCAATCCCTCATCCTGTCCTACATCCAACCCCTCATCTGGTCCTGTATCCAATCTCTCATCCTGTCCTACATCCAATCCTTCATCTGGTCCTACATCCAATCCCTCATCCCGTCCTACATCCAATCCTTCATCTGGTCCTACATCCAGTCCCTCATCCCGTCCCACATCTAATCCCTCATCCGGCCCTACATCCAATCCCTCATCTGCTCCTACATCCAATCCCTCATCTCGTCCTATATCCAACCTCTCATCTGGTCCCACATCCAATCTCTCATCCGGTCCTACATCTAATCCCTCATCCCGTCCTACATCCAATCCCTCATCTGGTCCTACATCCAATCCCTCATCCAGTCCTACATCCAGTCCCTTATCCAGCCCCACATCTAATCCCTCGTCCCATCCTACATCCAATCCCTCATCTAGTTCTACATCCAATCCCTCATCTGGTCCTACATCCAATCCCTCATCCAGTCCTACATCAATCCTTCATCCTGTCCTACATCTAATTCCTCATCGAGTCTTCTCATCATAGGCCTTCATGCCTACTTCGCTTCCCCAGTTGCCGTTAGTTGGTTCAGTGACTGGCAGCCCTCCGGTGCACGACCATAACAACTCTCTTCTCACTGGGCTTCTTGCCTATAGTTTGAACCCAATGAATCCACTGTCTCCACTATAGCTAAAGTGATCTTTCTAAAAAGCAGATCTGACCCTTAATGGTTTCTTGTCTTTTCCATGTTAAAGGCTGAATTCCTTAGCCATTCTTGACTGCCTCCTGCAGGTCCTCATCACTCCTTGGTCTACAGTTGTGGGTGATGCCTCCACTAAGTTCTGGCTGGTGTGCTATAAGCAGAAGCAATGTGTGGCACTTCCAGAAAATCTCTTTATAAGACAGTTGTCAGATGCCAGTTTTTTCCCCTTCGGTTGCATTGTTACTGCCAGGTTCATAGCCATTCTGAGGATTTCAGAAGGCTGGTCTCTGGAGAACTGAGGTGTTCAAAAGATTGACTTCTAGCAGCATGGCTGAGAATGGAATACCTGACAGTTTAATACCTGATAGTTTCCCAAGCCCTGATGACAGAAAGCCAGTGCAATTAACTCAGAACATAAGGCTTCTGATTGCATTACTGACTCATCATCAGTGGTGGCAGCAGCAGCAGAAGTCACTTAAGCTCCTTGTGCTCATGGCACCGTGATGGGCGTCCTGCATGTTCCTTGTCTGCTGACAATGGTACGTATCTGCAGTGATGTGGGCTGCTTTGGAAAGTGAGTAGCTTGGGTTTACGTGTCATCAGAGATGGGGTTGGATGTCAGTTTGCAAAGGTGGTGGTAGAGGTACGCTGGGTGAAACAGCTTCCCTGAGATTCTAACTATGGTACAGCCAGTGGGAAACACTGGAATCATCCATCTTTTCTTTCAACAAACATTTCTTGAACACCTACTGCGTGCCTGGCACTGTGCTAGGCCCAGAAGATCCCCAGGTGAATATCACCAGTTCCTGCCTTCCGAAGCTCACAGCTGAGAAAAGGGAGCCACTCCAAAAAGCCATCCCCAGATGCTGTGCAGAGGAGTCACATCACGTTCAAACTTAGTCCAAAGTCAGCACCGAAAGGGAGGTGACAAACAGCCCAGAAAACTCCTCCCTCAAAAATCCCATAAATCGACTCTAAGTAGCTTCCTTTATTTTCAGCTAAAACCTCCTTTTAAAACATTTTTCTAAAAACAATATATAAGATTTATTTTATAGAGGGTGGGGAATAAAGAGATTTCTTTCTCTTTCTTTTCTTTTCTGTTTACTGAGCATGCATAGTTAAAGCAACTCAAGCATGCATATGATGCAGTCCCTTGGCTGTCCCTAAAGACTGAAATTTGCTTGAAGGCAAAGTGCTTTGGAAGCGTAGAGGAGAAGGGGTCTAAGTCTGCCTGAGGAAATCCTGGAAGGCAGAGGAGGTATTATTTGCACTCGTGGAGGGTTAAGAGCGTCCTAAACACAGGGAACAGCATGCATGAAGACTTGTTGCTCTGGAAAAACATGGCTGGTTCAGAGAATAAACTGGAGTTTATGTTTGGGGCAGGGATGATGGCAGTGGAGACCATGCAGGGACCGAAAGCACACCCCATGGTGGGCACAGCTGGAGGAAAGAGTGGTCAGGAACACTGTGTCCATGCCCCGTCAGCCCCACCCTCCAGCCTCTCTCCTCTTCCTTCGCCACTTCCCTCCGCTGCCAGCTACTTCCCGATATGGCCAGATCTATTATTCTCCATCACAATTGTGTTGTGTGGGCTCTGACCCGGTTAGTGTTGTTTTCTAGCTGAAGACACGGATGTGTTTCTGTTTCCTGAGCCTCTTTTATCTAAGGATCACCAAGTAATCTGGAGACATCAAATTGCTATTAATCTCTAGGTTGGTTCTAAATGTAGGTGGGTCTGATGTTTCTGTTCAATAGTTATACTGTGGCACAGCTGCCCCCAGGGAATCCTTGAATCAGGATGGGATCTAAATGATATTCCATTTTCTCCTTTGTCATTCAGACCATGAAATGCACATCTTCAAGGACCATGGAAATACTGCCTCCACTTCCCTAGAAACAAAGAGAAAGTGGCTTCCATGTTGAGACACCTCTGGAAAAAATTAAGGAAATGACAGTGGAATTTCTGAGCAAGAATTTATTTAAGATAACTTATGTGTTATACCTAAAGCCTGAAGAGATTTTTTTTATAAGTTAGAATGAGATCAGGTCACATATCACAAAGAAACCAAAATAATAGTGTCATAGACAAAGTAGAAATTTATTTTCTTTTTAAATAGAAGAGGTCTAGAGATAAGCAGTCCAGGGTTGATATGAGCATACAAACTGTCAGGGATTCAGATTTCTGTCTTAATACCCTTACCCTCTGCATGTGGCTTCCACCTAATCGTCTAAGGTGGCTGCTCAAACTCCAGCCATCACATCCACATTCTAACCCGGAGAAAGAAGGAAGGATCAATGAAGGAGGGGAAAAAATGGCATCTGACAATGGACTTATAAAGAGATTTCCTGGAAGTGCCACACGTTTCTTCTCCTTATAGCACATTGGCCAGAGCTTAGTGGAAGCTGGGAAATATTGTGATTTCTCCAGTTGGCATGATGAGAATAGAGAGAAACTGCAGTGGGCAACTAGCAGCCTCTGCCAAAAATCCCACTAGCAAGAGTGCAGCACTGTACCTGTGCTCAGAGACCTGACACCCTTGCTTATCCCCCATCCCTGGTGGCAATGAGGCCCATGCCTCAGAGAATCATGTCACGGTGGCAGGGGCTCCTCTGGAGTCCTTCATCCCCATACTCCATTCTCATAGACATGATCTCTGTGATCTGATTCTCACTGGTTCTAATTTAAATGCTGGAGAAAGGAGAGGTCATCCCAATTTGTGATCACAGTAGCCCTCCAGGTTTCTTGAGCATATAACATGGAGATATCCTGCCTCTTAGGGTTCCATCCACGTGACATTGACTCATTCCGGGCAGAGCCATAAATATCAGGGCTCTTACGGAGCTACTTTCTCAGATTCCTTACTTTTTTCCCCAGAGCCTCCTGTGTTTGGATGTTACGTAGAGGTACCTGGCATCTTTTTTTTAGGCAATAGTGAACATGGGCTTCCTGCGTAACCTGAATCTTACATATGTGAGTGAAAACAGCAGGAAAAGAAGAGGAGGAAGTAGTGATTCATGTAGAGAAGTAGTGGCAGGCAGGGAGGAGGAGGAGGAAGGAAGTGGGTGGGTCAGGCCAGCCCCGCACGAATATGTGAATGAATCCAGCTTCCTTTCGGGGCCTCTCTCTGAGCACAACCCCCTCCACTTACTCTCCTGTCCTCACAGCCCTGCACTCACCATCCTCAGCGCCCTCCTTAGTACTGCCATGACCAAGCTTCCCCTCCCTCTTCAGAACCTAAAGCAACATCTACTGCACTGTGTCTTGAGAGAGTCACAGAAGCAACAACACTTCAATAATGGCAAGTAAATGGCAGGCTCTCAAAATATGCTATATTTACCCGCTCTTTCCAACAAGTTTGATAAGCTCATTCACTTCCAGAATGAGCAAGATAAGAATATACTTCTAGAAGCCATATTTACATTGTAAGAGAGATTTCTAAGCCTAAACCCAAAGACATATCAATCACCTTCAGTAGAATTAGCAAAGGGAAAAGAATTGGGTAGGAGGCGCCTCTATAGGGCTGGGGCTGGAGTTCCAGGGCCCTAGCAGGAAGGAGGGAGAGGTGACACAGGGCTCAAGTCCACCACGAAACTGGCGTGTGCCTAGCACGGTGTCAGCTTCACACTAAGTGAATAATCCGTAATGAATAAATACCTGACAGGGGATTTAATGAGTGAATACTTTACAAAGCTGTGGGGTAAGTCTGAGAACCAGGAAGGGATGGTGCAGTATGCAGGGATTAACAATGTGGAAATCCTCCTATCTCTCAGCCTGAACAGGCACAGGGAAGGAGTGGCTACCAGATCTGCAGACAGCTGTGGCTATCAGAGAGAGGACATTGGATAGGAGCTACGACATTTAGTAGAAGAACACAACCACTGTTCTTTAGTAAAAGAACACAACCACTGCTCAAAGCATGGCCTGGCAGGAGGGAATAAATACCTCTTCTTACCCTCCAATCTTTCATCTGTGCGTCCCATTGGTCACACCCACCAGCAGCCACAGGTGCAAGGGACCCAAGGTGCATTGGTGGGGAACTGAAGAATTCAGCCTCCCTAGGGCAGGATGGAGAAGGTGGAAAGTGGACCTGGAGGGACAAATAGGAAATCTAGTACATTAGCCTTTAGGTTTATATGGTAGTGTGAGAGACAGACTGATACATAATTCTAAAAAAAGTGAGATAAGACAGTAATAAGACCAGGCAAGGTGACTTCACTGGGGTAGAGGATCCCGCTTGGGAGTGGAGAGAGATAAAGTGGGATGGGTATCAGGACCACTCAGCAGAAGATTTTTAAAGGACTTAGGGCTGAAAAAACAAAACAGCACAGAGTGTCCATCAAGGTCATTAACAGAATGTATTATTGACTCATTTTATAGAAAAAATTTCAAAGGCTGCTGGCAGGCCCTGAGGATGGTCTGAGGTCTCCAAATCCTCAGATCAGATGTAACTATACATCAAGGTAATCCTTCCCTCCCTCCCTCCCTTCTTTCCTCTCTCCCTGTGTCTGTCCCTCCTTTCCTCCTTCCCTCCTTCCTGTCCTGCCCTCTCTCCCTTCTTCCCTCCCTCCCTCCCTCCCTCCCTTTCTTCCTTCCTTCCTTCCTTCCTTCCTTCCTTCCTTCTTTCTTTCTTTCCCTCCTTCCCTTCTTCCTCCCTCCCCTCCCTCCTCATGAGAGGCAGTGTGCCTGCCCTTGGCTCTTGGTTGGTGTCTGCCCTTACATGTCTTCATCACAAGACAGATTTTCTTTCTGTCCCATAGACCAGCCTTTCCAGATCCTTTTTGGGAGACAGCAGTGCTTCCTTGTTGCTGGCAGGCAACCATTCTTGTTTAGGGAGATGTGAAGGTTTTTCAAAAGAAGCCATGTGGACAAAGGAGTAGAAGGAAAGGTTAGGATTTTGGAGATACTGGGCTAGAAGGCAAAGGCTACAGGTCCATAGGGAAGAGGAATGTGGGGGAGACTTAGTCAAATGTTCTAGGGGAAAATGTATTGAAATGTCAGCAGGTATCTCTTTCCTTCTTCCCTTCCATAAGAAATAGGCACAAATATGAAGGAGAACTGACCTCAGAAGTTGGAGGCAGAGCTTTCTTTCAGCTCATTTGACCTAGAACTGACCCTTTTAAAGCTTTACACCAGGAATTCAGCAGTATATAAGATCCATTCATATAGTCCTAGAACCATTAAGCAATGCAGACAGACTCTTGGAACGTGGCATGGATTTCTGGCAGTTCCCCTTGCGGCATGTGCCCCTCATTCTGTCTATTGGGACCTGCTTGTTTATCTTTCTCTCACTCTGCCAATGGTCATTGACCTGGTTTCATCATTGCTTTGGAGAGTTATTCAGTATGTTCCTCCTCTGTCCCTAAGAGCCACTGCTCCTTAATAACTCTGTGTGTGGCCAGCCTATTCTGAAGTGTCTCTGAGGCATCCCTCTAGATTCCTGTTTTTATTGAGTAGCTACTGTATGCTAGACAATGCAGTTCACTACTTTTATAGCTTCTTCTTCCTTCTCTGATGGGTCTTCAGACATCAACAGGGTCTTCATCTTGGTCTCCATTTTTAACAGCATAGGGGTTCAAAGTACTGATGTTGAAGTCAGCTTTTGCTATTAGCAGCAACATGATTTTGGACAAATCCCTAACCTCTTTGAACCTTAGTTTCCTAACCTGTAAAATGAGATTGATATTAGTTCCAATTTCATAGGACTGTCCTGGAAATTAAATGAGTTAATATGTATAAAATGCTGGGCTCCATATCTAACCCATTGTGAGTTCTCAATAACAACATACTTTCATTATTCTCATTTTGGGGGTGATTATAATGACCCAGGGCACAGGGTAGTCCTCTTTGGAGCACAATGTGCAAATTTTCTTCTCTGAATTGCTCTGTGTGATGGGTTACAAGGATCTTCCAAGCATAGAGAGGATCTAACAGTTCCCAGGTTGATCTCTCCATAAAACTCCATTTTCCCATGAAGAGGAGACTGTAGAGTGAGTTACAAGATCATTAAAGGCAACTGTAGGCATCTTGTAGAGCTTCCTTGCAATCAGAGAGCCAACTAATGTTGGAGTTAAAGGTCCTTAGAGTGCACTTAAAAAAAAAAGAGAGACTTACAGGTTATGATCACATCAGAACTAGTGGTAACCTAGACGAGAAGTCATTTCTCCTAACTCCCAAGGCAGCGTTCTTTCTACCCCACCAGGATTTCTTATGCTGTATATGTTTTGTCTATCTCTGTCTTGATCTGCCTTCCAACATTCTTTTCTTTTCTTTTCTCTTTCTTTCTTTCTTTCTTTCTTTCTTTCTTTCTTTCTTTCTTTCTTTCTTTCTTTCTTTCTTTCTTTTCCTTCCTTCCTTCCTTTCTTTCTTTCTTTCTCTCTTTCTTTCTTTCTTCTGTCTGTCATCTATAATCTATCTATCATCTAATCTATCATCAATCTATATCTTATCTATCTATCTATCTATCTATCTATCTATCTATCTATCTATCTATCTATCTATCTACCTACCTACCTATCTACCTACCTTCTGTCTAAGCCAGCTCATCTATCAGGATCTTTTTCTCTAAACTGAAGCTTTTTCAGATCCCAGTTTATGGGGCCTGAAAGCTGAGCTCCTCAGGCTGCAGGCAGAAGCAGGCCCAGCTCCCTGCTTACTGTTTTTCCTTTGCTCTCTGCGGCAGCCCTGGAGACAGACCATACTCTTACCTTATCAGTACTTGTGCATCTGTTTCTTTGACATGGTTTCAAATTCCACTTTTTGAACCAGTTTTTCTGGTACATGGAGTTTTTGAAGCGGTTCTGTCTTAAAAGGGGGCTGTCACCTAATTTTCTCCGTATGATACACTGTAAAAGGAGAGGTTTTTGGACAGATCACGCTGAACTTTGGTCTTTCTAAGGAGCCTGGAAGCCAGTCTGACTCTAACACTGGCCAGAGTTCTGTAGAATGGGAAGGACCCTAAAGCAAACAAGCCTACACCCCACTTTCATCAGTCCAAATATTTCTGTCCTCAGCTTGCAGCACACCCAGGACCAAGTTCCAAAAGTTCCATTTAATTTTTCTTGGCTTCTATATTTACTTAGTTACAATTGGATCAGAAGGGGTCTTGGCACCAAAAACCTGTAAGGAAAAAGCTGTTTCTTTAAACTTTGTTGCCCAATTTTGTAGACATTACAGGTTCAGATAAGGTTGTGGGTGGCCCGTCAATTCTTTCTACATGTTGTTCTAAAATGAACCCAAACCCTGCCACCTCCTGAGATTCCCTAGTCAGACTGTGGCAATAACAAGCGAACATTCCTGATTTTAAAGCCAAGTTTTCCTAAGGGTCAGCTCTTCTCAGTGCTCTTTCTCCTAGCCATGTGCTTCTCTTGACCTGCAGGTGAGGGGAGAGCAATGGTCGAAGCCTCTTCCTCTGGCCCCTGTGCATCTGCTTAGAGGCATCTGTGTGAATGTGCACTGGTTGTTCACCTGAGAAGGTGAGAAAAGTTTCTGGAAGCATTGCTTTAACTGTCTTAGTTACTTCTTACTTTTAAACCCCCAAGCTCTGCCCCATCAATTGAGTCTTCTACTATAGGGGTTATAAGATAGCTATGTGAGTAGTTTCTTTCCCACTTCGGGTAGCCGTGTGTGTGTGTGTGTGTGTGTGTGTGTGTGTGTGTGTGTGTTGTAAGAGGGTAAGGGTAAGTTAAGGAGCTCATTATCTTCTGAGCTCCATGAGGTCAGGGAACATGTCCGCCATGTTTAGTGCTGTATCCTCTATCCTCTGGGCCTATCACGTACCAGATACAAACAAGACAAGGATGTTGCTTTTTTGAGCTCCAAATAAATATTGGCTGAAGGAATGAATGAACATCTGCCTTACTGTATTAGTAGGTCTTTCCTTCCATTGCAGAGTTAGAAAGTAAACCATCCTCTGAGACCCAGGACGTGGACTTTAGTGGACTGTCAGTTTGTATCCATAGGGACTGGTCAGTGGGGCTATCTTTAAGTCAAAGAGGTCATTCATGTGATATGCTTTGAAGGGTGTTGGGAGTTCTTAACATCCAAAATCATCCCATATGTTAAGGCTCGACAGTTCAGCATTTGAGATAAATTTATTTTGGTCTTAAGGTTGTTTGTTCAGCAGTAGTTCTCTATGGGAACGTCAGTGTTCCTCATGGGACATCACCTTTGAATTTGTTAGTCAGATGAAACAGCAAGATATGGTGAGCAGAGGATTGTTTTTGGAATCAAATGGACCTGTGTTCTAACCCTGCTTCCACCATTTACCATCTGTGTGACTTGGATAAGTTAGTTGACCTTTCTCAGTGGGTTTACTTTCTGTAAAATGGGGATAATAATACCTGCCTGTCAAACTCATGGAGATAAATTACGTAGTTACAATTGTACATTACAATTGAGTGTGTAAGGTGTCCAGCCATGTATCAGCACACAGAAGACCCTCAAATCACATGATGTATTTTCCCTAGTTTTCTCCTTCCTAAGAGCCAGATCCTGAGGAAGAGGCTGTGGGTGGCATTGTTGGGGAAGGTGATGGTGGTGAGAACAGAGGTTAGTGAGAACGAATCTTGCCATGGATTTAAAAATTTTTCTGAGTGGGACAAATCTCATTGACTAATATTTGTTGATGGCATGTGAAACTAGAAACTAGAGAAATACAAAAATTTTCTAGTTACATTATTTTATTGGAACAACCCAACAGGCTTTATGCAATGCCTTTGTGCACATGTGAAAAAGTAGCACAGGTCAGGTATCAGTCACCATTTGCCCCATCAGCCACTTGCCCTGTGCAGTGAACTACCTGTCCAATATATGAGATGGGCCTGCAAACCAAAGAAATAACAATTTGCAGTAAACTTGGCCGAGTCACTAAAGATAGAAGTTTGTGGAGGAAAATTCATGATTTAAGTCAGAAGATCTGGTTCAAATCACTTCCACTACCAACTCTAACCCAGAGCAGGTTTGTGAGATAAGTAAATACTCCAAATGCCAGTTGCTTCATGTATAAAACAATGATAACAATGCTATCCTTGTAATCTATTCTTTATAACAAATTACCTTAAAATTCACCAGCTTAAGAAAGAAACAGCATTTATTATATCGTATAGTTTCTGTGCATTGAGAATGCAGGAGCAGATTAGCTGTTTGGTCTGGCTCAGTGTGTCCCATAAGCTCATGGTCAAGATGTTGGTGGGTCAATGAATATAATACAGCATAACAACAGAATGAAAACCAAAAGCCCATGATCATATCATTAAATGCAGAAAAAATATCTGACAAAACACTTCCCTGATAAAAACAAAACACTTCCCTGATAAAAACACTCAACAAACTAGGAATAGAAGGGAGCTTCCTCAATCTGGCAAAGAGTATCTGTGAAAAGTCTACAGCTAATATCATATTAATGGTGAGACTAGATGCTTTCCCCCGAATATTAGAAATAAGACAAGGATGTTGCTTTGGTCACTTTCATTCAGCATGATATTAGAGGATCTAGCCAGGGCAACTGGGCAAGAGAAAGGAATAAAAGTCATCCAGATTGGAAGAAAAGAAACAAAACCATCTCTGTTCACAGACGAAATGATCTTGTATATAGAAAATCCTAAGGAATAAAGAAAACTATTAGAACTAATAAATAAGCTCAACAAGGTTGCAGGATACAAGATCAATATACAAAAATCCATTGTATTTCTAAATACTTGCAATGTACAATCTGAAAATCCAATCAAGAAATCAATTCCCTTTACGGTAGTATCAAAATGAATAAAATACATAGAAATGAAATTAACAAAAAAGTGGAAAACTTATACTCTGAAAACTACAAAATATTGTTGGAAGAAATTAAATAAGATCTTAATAAATAGATATTCCATGTTCATGGATCAGAAGACTTAATGTTGTTAAAATGGCAATATTCTCCAAACTCATCTACAGATTCGATAAAATCCCTATCAGAATCCCTGCTGGCATCTTTGTAGAAATTGACAAATTGACTGAAATTCATATGAAATTACAAGGGACGAGAATAGCCAAAATCACCTTGAAAAAGAAGAACAAAATTGGAGGACTCACACTTTCTGATTTCAACTTAGTACAAAGCAATAGCCCTCAAGACAGTATGGTACTGGCACAGCAGTACACATACAGATCAATGGGATAGAAGCGAGAGTCTAGAAATATATCCATGTGCACTGTGGTCAACTGATTTTTGAGAAGAATGCTAATGTCCTTTAATGGGGGAAAGGAGAATCTTTTTTTTTTTGAGACGGAGTCTCGCTCTGTCACCCAGGCTGGAGTGCTGTGGCTGGATCTCAGCTCACTGCAAGCTCCGCCTCCCGGGTTCACGCCATTCTCCTGCCTCAGCCTCCCGGGTAGCTGGGACTACAGGCGCCGCCACCTCGCCCTGCTAGTGTTTTTGTAGTTTTTAGTAGAGACGGGGTTTCACCGTGTTAGCAGGATGGTCTCGATCTCCTGACCTCGTGATCCGCCCGTCTCGGCCTCCCAAAGTGCTGGGATTACAGGCTTGAGCCACCGCGCCCGGCCTGAATCTATTTTTCTGAGTCGGAGTCTCGCTCTGTCGCCCAGGCTGGAGTGCAGAGGCGCAACCTCGGCTCACTGCAGCCTCCGCCTCCCGGGTTCAAGCAATTCTCCTGCCTCAGCCTCCTGAGTAGCTGGGACTACGGGTGCACGCTGCTACACCTGGCTAATTTTTTGCGTTTTAGTAGAGATGGGGTTTCACTGTGTTGCCCAGGCTGGTCGTGAACTCCTGAGCTCAGGCAATCTGCCCGCCTTGGCCTCCCAAAGTGCTGGGATTACAGGCATGAGACACTATGCCCTGCCTAATTTTGTATTTTTAGTAGAGACAGGTTTTCGCCATGTTAGCTAGGCTGGTCTTGAACTCCTGACCTTGGGTGATCCACCCGCCGCCGTGACCTCCCAAAGTGCTAGGATTACAGGAGTGAGCCACTGTTCCCGGTCAGAAGAATCTTTTTGTCTTTTGTGTGTGTGTGTGTGTGTGTTTTTTTTTTTTTTGAGACGGAGTCTCGCTCTGTCGCCCAGGCTGGAGTGCAGTGGCCGGATCTCAGCTCACTGCAAGCTCCGCCTCCCAGGTTTACACCATTCTCCTGCCTCAGCCTCCCAAGTAGCTGGGACTACAGGCGCCCGCCAACTTGCCCGGCTAGTTTTTTTTTTTTTGTATTTTTTAGTAGAGACGGGGTTTCGCCGTGTTAGCTAGGTTGGTCTCGATCTGCTGACCTCGCGATCCACCCGTCTCGGCCTCCCAAAGTGCTGGGATTACAGGCTTGAGCCACCGCGCCCGGCCAGAAGAATCTTTTTAACATATAGTGCTGGAACAACTGGATAGCCACATGTAAAAGAATGAAGTTGGACCTTTATCTTACACCATATAAAAATTAATTCAAATGGATCAAAGATTTAATCTAAGAATTAAAACTATAAAACTATTATGAGGAAACGGGAAAGTCTTCACGACCTTGGATTTGGCACTGGATTCTTAAGTATAACATAACACCAAAAGCACAAGCCACAAAAGAAAACAAATAGATAAATTGGACTTCATCAAAATTAAAATATTTTGTACTTTGAAGGATACTGTTTAAAAGTGAAAAGATAATCTATGGAATGAAATAAGATATTTGCAAATTATGTATTTGATAAGAGACTTATATATAGAATATGTAAAGAACACTTACAGCTCAGTAATAAAGACCAGATAACTAAATTAAAAAATGCACAAAGATCTAAATAGACATTTCTCCAAAGAAGGCATACAAACGACCCATGGCACATGAAAAAATGCTCAGCATCATGAGTCATCAGGGAAATGCAAATCAAAACCACAATGAAATGCTACTTCATATGCAAATAAGTCAGATAACAAATGTGGGTGAGTATGTGGAGAAATCAGAACCCTTGTATACTCCTGGTGGGAATGTAAAAGTGGTACAGCCACTTTGGAAAACAGCCTGGAAGCTCCTCAAATGCTTAAACATATAGTTAATATATACCCAGCGATTCTACTCCTAGGTATATACACAAGAGAACATAAATCCACTCTAATAATTGTATGTAAATGTTTAAAGCAGCATGCATTTATAATAACCCAAAGTCAGAAACAAGCCAAGTATTCATGAAGTGATGAATGGATGAACAAAATGTGTATGCATACGATGGAATGTTATTCAGCCATAAGATGAAACCAAGTTCTGATACACGCTACAACACGGATGAACTTTGAAAACATGATGCTTAATATAAGAAGTAGGTCACAAAATACCACATACTATATGATTCCATTTATATGAAATGTCCACAAGTGGCAAAGCTATACAGAGAAAGAGTTTAGTGGTTGCTTAGGGCTGGGGAAACTGGGAAGATATGGAGGCGACAGCTAAAGGTTATGGGTTTTTGTTTTTGTGAAGGTGTTCTAAATCTGACTGTGGTGATGGTTGCACAAATCTGTGAATATACTAAAAACTAGTGACTTCTATCCTTTAAGTGAATGAACTGTATGGTAAGTGAATTATATTTAAAAATGCTGAGAGTGACTGCAGTTATCTGAAGGTTTGATAGGAACTTAAGGATCCATTTCCATGTTGTTCCTGCCCCACTGGGCCGCTCAGCATCCTCACAAGATGGCCGCTGGCTTCTCACCTCACCCAGAGAGTATGAGGTGAAAGCCAGAAAGTCTTTAATGACCTAATCTTAGAGGCCACACTCCATCATTTCAGGTGAGTCCTATTCAGTGTGGGAGTGGCTGCAGAAGGGCATGAATATCAGGAGGAGAAAATCATTTGGAACCGCTCGGAGGCTGGCTACACACACAGCCTCCCACACCTCACAGGGTAGCTTTCATGATCACATGAGGTAATGAGTATAAAACATATTGTAAACTTTAACCTGCTCTATCAATATTCAATATTGTTCATTTTATAATTGACATGGGGTCGTTGTCCAAAGCTAACTGCAGTTTGCTTATTAATGTTTACTGCTTTAGTTGGACAGAATTAGTGTCTTAGAACTCTCAACTGTCTGCAAAATTGAGGTATGTTTTTGAGACTATATCTTTATTGACGTTTAGATATGATGGAGAAGCTAGTAGTTCTAGAATTTACCAGGAGTGGGACCCAAAAAGCCCTACGTGTCAATTCAGCACCTCATTTATCTCCTCACGGATTTATTATGTGGGCTGAAAAGAAGCAAAGTATATTGTAAAATTATCAAAGAGAAGGGGAAAGAAACCTCAAACCTGGCACCCAAGAAGAAACACTGACTTTCTTTGGGTGATTATCCAGGGAGAGGGGCTTTTCTTCTCAACTTGTGTGGAATCTGGTCCAGCTTCAGGCCAGCCCCAGGAGTGCAATTTCAGACAGGATGGAGATGAGGGTGTGGTGGAACTTGAGCCAGATGTCTGGAAGTGGCCAGCTCCCTGCCTTTGTGGCTGCCTCTCCCTCCCATGTTTATGGCTCCAGAAACACAACACTTGTGGCCACTAAAGCCCAGGACAGCAGTGGATTCCAGGCTGTCTTCTGGTGTCTACTGGTTATGATTCTCTCACAGGCAACACACAGAGTTTAGGTTCAACACCATCATGAGACTGCAGTCACAGGTTCACAAGCTAAGGGTAGACAGTTATTTAGACAGTTATTTAGTTATTTAGATTATTACTTTGGTTATTTAGACAGTTTCCCTAACTGATGTGTATGTTTCTCTCCAACTTACTGAGTCTCGTGCTTTCTTGATCTCCAGGGGTTCCCTTAGGAGAATGCTAGTCTCCCGCCTGCTTGATCCAAGCTTACTCCCCCAGTTGCCTGAGAAAGCTATTCTCTCATCTACCCAGGTGTTCTCTTTCATAATTTTACAAATGCTTAACATCTGTGTGGGCATTTCCAGAATGTTCAGAAATCTAATCTCACATAATCATCAATGGAACCCGGTGGTGTAGGTAATGCTGTCATCATTTGAAGATTGAGGTAATGACAACATGAAAGGTTGACCAACATGTCTAGTAGCACCCAGCTGGTAACTAGCTCCCCAGCCCGGATTCTCTGGGCTTCCTCCTGACTCTGCCCCTCTTTTCTTTGGCCCCAGACACTAGGATTTCCCTAAACCTATAGCATCTCTACCCTTTCTGGGGGAAGAAAGTGACCTGCTACAATTAATCGTCATAGAAATGGATGATGTTTCTATAGGCTGTGGAGGCCATTCTCCCTAAACACTCTCTTCTGGTTTGGGTCGTGGCCAGGAGCTCCAATCTAGCCCCTTTGAAAGTTAATGAGGAGACAGTGAATCCTGGGAATAGCCAGCGACCACTGCAGGGTGAGCTTACAGTAACACAAGGGCAAGTTCTGCCCTTGTGTTCCAGATGAGCTCTGGAATCATTCCTGCCTTCTGAGCCTCCTCCCCATTGGGCTTGTTCAGAGGGCACCCAGATTGGTTTCGGCTCCATCCTGGTGTGCTTTCCTGCCTCGTGATGGGGTAAAAACTGGGCCATCCTCTGCGGGCCTGCAGAGGCAGGAGGGAAGACACAGTGATGCCTTATGTGGCGATCGGATCACTCGTGCTACCTTGTGACCCCCATTAGCACCAAGGAAAAGCTATGACAGAGCAAGTTCTCAACAATGGCTTTTTGGATATAATTAAATTGTAACCAATATTTTGCCTCCCCCTAACCCCCAGCCAGAAAACTTATTCAAATAAAATACATGTAAATGGAATTTTTTTTCTCCCTCTCTTCCTTCCCCTTCCTTCTCTCCTTTCCTTCACCCGGCTTCTTTTTGTCTTCTTTTCTCCCTTACCTTTTTCTATACCTTGTAACATTTATAAAGAATGTCAACACTCTCCAAGTGCCTTTCAGTCTCCCAAGCCCTACACACAAAGGGCAGAATTTGAACAAATAATGAGCCTCCCCCAAATAATCTCATTTGATCTGCTTCACCACTTTTATCCGCAATGCATATCAAATATAAAAGATCACTAATTCATTTCATCCCAAATCCTAGTGCTTGTCCTGTTTTATTTTTTCCACCTTCTGCATTAAAATACTGTGATTCCTGGCCCTCCACTCCCACCGCTGGGGGTGGGGTGGGTGGGAGGAAGGAACAATCCAACTTCTAGTTTTCTACCAGTGGCCTGTGAGGGTTTCTGAGCAGATGTTCAGGGAATTAGCTTTCAGCATCCATAAATTTGTGGCTGGATCGCTTTGGTAATCTTGAGTATTCAGTAAGTTGCTACCTAGTACCTCCTCCTACCACTTCTTTTACTATTTTTTTTTTCAGTTTCATTCTGTTATTTAAAGGAACACTTCTACTTTCTGAGAGTTTCGTTTCTTACAGTAATGAGTACCAGTTGCCTAGTATTTGGGGCAGATGTCAAAATTACTTAGATCATATTATATACTGGTAATTCTGTTCTCAACCAACTCAGGGACTTTAAGGACTTCAGAAAGGTGTGATTCAGCAATTGACTTCAAGAAAATGATACACAGAGAGTCTCTTGACCAAGCTCCAGAGTTTTTCTTAAACAATTTACCCAACGTTCTTCAATACAGAATGCAATAGTGTAGCCCAACAATTTTTGCTTATGTCTGGTTTGAGACTACACTGAAATGATGTAAAGTCAGTTCTTAGACTCTCTTCAAAGAAAAAGCCATGTATGACAAGTGGCAGAGACATCAAATCACTGGAATGAAAACACAACTCTTAATGCCACATTCATGCTCAGGGAGTATTTGAAAATTTGCACCTGGCAACTTAGTTAAAAGCAACCATACATTTATGTATTGTAAAAGGTATGATTCTGAAGGGTGAAAGGAGGATTCCTGTAGGGGAGAAAAAAGAAATATGAAGCAAGTGAATGCCAATAAATTTAAAGGGTTCCCTGGGAAGAATTTTTTTTTTAAGATAAAGAAATCCAAGGGAACTGTTTGTTCCATAAGAAAACAATATGGTTCTAATAATATAAGAAAAAGTGATCTTGATCCATGAGAAAGCAGGGAAAGGTAGAAATAAATTAACTTGGCAAGGCTAAGGTTTGCTTTGAAATGATCTCAGAAGTGGTAAGTTTGCCAGGCTACCAGTAAAAAGGATGGAAAAAAATGGAAATAATTTGCTTAGAAAACCAGAAGGTCGAAGTAGGAAATGAAATGCAACTCTCAAAGGACGTAAAGAGAAGCAGAAAAATGCCATATATTAGTTAAATACTTAAGACATAAATGAGAGATATAGAAAAACATCCTTCACAAGTGAAAAAAGAAAGCTAAAAATATGGGATACTTACATGCCAAACTTAAAAAAATTTTTAAATTGTGAAAGCAATTTCACACATCGAATTCATATATGAACCATTTTGTATGGATTTTGAAAAGCATTTTGGTGCATTTTCTTCCAGACCTGAGCCATATAGAACTTGAAATGTGGCTAGTTCAAATTGAGATGTACTGTAAGTATAAAATACAGACTGGATTATGAAGATTTAGTTAAAAATTGCATGAATAATTTTATATTGATTATACGTTGAAGTTGTTATATTTTGGATAGTTATGTTAAATCAATATATTAAAATTAATTTCATCCATTTGTTCTTAGAATTCTTTACTGTGTTTCCCAGAAAATTTTAAATTGCATGTTTCTATTGGACAGGGTCATTCTATTTTTTGTCTTCTAGATGAATGATCAGGAAGTTTTTGTTAAACCAAGATAACAGTACTAGAAAATGATCATGTGAAGTTAACCAATTAAAATAGGAGTGAAAATTTCATAATAAGCAGTTAAAAAAATTATGATTTTATCTTGGGAATGTAATGAAATTATAAAAATAATTTTATTGTAAGTATTTTAAATAAAATTGAAGTTATACTTGCAATTTTATACCAATTCTTAGAAGAAAATGTCAATAAATAAAGAGATTTGGGGTGACATGGGGCAGACAATTTTTTAAAAGAAAATGAAAGCTTAAATATTACCTCTTTGACCTCATGTTTGATTTTTTGGCAACAATTAAAAAGGGAAATTTTTTGTAAACATGTTTGAAGAGTTCATAAACTCCTCAACAGCCTCTCTTAAGACTTTAACTGTTAGATCATTCTCTTTTGCAGGGCCTGTCTCATATCATCCTTGTTGACTTTCTCTTTGGTTTTTTACCACTGTTAACTCTCCAGCTCCTTATCTGCTAGTGGTTTTGCATGTGATTTGTGTAGTTCTCCAAACTGCCTCTCATACTTCATGAAATCTTGCAACTGCGGTGACTTAGATAGTGAATATGTGGGTAATGAGGACCCTTGTATATATTTACATGGCTGGGGTGACACTGTATTACCAGTCTACCCTACACTGCCACTTAGTACTACATCACAGTTATTTTTCCATATCTTTAGGAATTCTTTTTTTTTGCATGCTTTTTACAAGTACTTTAAGAATTCTTTAGAAACCTCATCCTAAATGAATGACTACATAATAATTGCTCTTATGAGTAAATCATAATCTATAATTTATGGAATCATTCCCTATTACTAGATGTTTATGCTGTTTCTTTTTTCCTCTGTGTGTGTGTTTTTGCTATTATAAACCATGAAGCAAATAACCTCTCTGAACATAAATCTTTATTACATTCCCATTTTTGTTTCTATAGATACGTAGAGGTGTAATTAATTACAAGGTAAAAAGTTAGACATTTTAGGCTGAGCGCAGTGGCTCATGCCTGTAATCCCAGCACTTTGGGAAGCTGAGGTTGGTGGATTGGATTGCTTGAGGCCAGGAGTTCGAAACTACCCTGGGCAACATGGCAAAACCCCATCCCTTCAAAAAATTAGCCAGGCATGCTGATGTGCACCCATACTTCCAGATCCTTGGGAGACTGAGGTGGGAGGTTCACTTGAGTCTGGGAGGAGGAGGTTGAGATCATGCCACCGCACTCCAGCCTGAGCAACAGAGGGAGACCCTCTCTCAAAAAAAGTTATTGACATTTTAATCCAAACTGCCAAATGGTTTTCCTGAATATTAGTAGTAGTCTGTGCCCTTACTAGAGGTGAATAACCTCATGGAATCATACTCTTGTCAACACTGAATATTACTAAGAAAAATATTTTTGCTAATCTTATATGTGAAAATAATATCCATTTATTTTAAATTTGAATTTCTTTGATAATGGCTTACAATGTTCATTAACTATGTACAGTTTATTTTATTTTTTGATTCTCTGTTCATTTTTTTCCATTTATCTATGGTGGATGTTTTTGCCCTTTGTAAGAGGCTTTTTTCTATATCAAAGGCATTAACCATTTGTCTAGCATATTTGTAAAAACTTAGGTTTTTACTTTCAAAATTGTGAAACAGTTTAAACACATACAAACAAATAGAGAATATTTATAAGAATTCTGTATATTCACCACCAGTTTTACATATGACCTTAGCCAAAAGGCTGAGAAGCAATCGCTGCCAGTTTTAAAATCTTATTAAAGTTTGCCATATTTCGCAAAACATGTTAGAAGTAATTGAATCCCTGGCGGAACTCCCTTCACTGCTCATTGCCATGATCCACTATTTTTCTCTCTGATCCCAACCAGAAGAGCTCCTTCTCCTTCTTCTTTTTCTTCTTCTTTTTTTTTTTTTTACCTTGTTTGTTTTTATTTTTAATATTTGTGGGTATATAACAGTTGTACATCTTTATAGGGTATATGTGATATTTTAAAACAAGCATAGAATGTGTAATGATCAAATCAGGGTAACTGGGTTATCCATTACCTCAAATATTTATCATTTCATTGTGGTTGGAAAATTTCAAGTCCACTTGTCTATTTTGAAATGTACAATAGTTTATTTGTTAACTATAGTAGCCCTGTTGTGCTACCAAACACTGCATATTATTTTTACTATCTAACTGTATTTTTGTACCTATTATCCAACCCATTTTTTGTTCTCTCACTACTACCCTGCCCTGCCTCTGCTAACCATTATTCCACCTCAATAAGATCATATTTTTAGTACCCACATACGAGTGAGAACATATGATATTTGTCTTTCTGTGCCTGGCTTATTTCAGTTAACATAATGTCCCCCAGGTCCATCCATGTTGTTGCAACAACATACGTGTGCATGTGTCTTTATAGCAGCATGATTTATAATCCTTTGGGTATATACCCAGTAATGGGATGGCTGGGTCATATGGTACTTCTAGTTCTAGATCCTTGAGGAATTGCCATACTGTTTTCCATAATGGATGAACTAGTTTACAGTCCCACCAGCAGTGTAAAAGTGTTCCTATTTCTCCACATCCTCTCCAGCACCTGTTGTTTCCTGACTTTTTAATGATTGCCATTCTAACTGGTGTGAGATGGTATCTCATTGTGGTTTTGATTTGCATTTCTCTGATGGCCAGTGATGTCAAGCATTTTTTCATGTGTCTGTTGGCTGTATGCATGTCTTCTTTTGAGAAATGTCTGTTCATATCCTTTGCCCACTTTTTGATGGGGTTGTTTGTTTTTTTTCTTGTAAATTTGTTTGAGTTCTTTGTAGGTCCGGGATATTAGCCCTTTATCAGATGAGTAGACTGCAAAAATGTTCTACCATTCTGTAGGTTGCCTGTTCACTCTGATGGTAGTTTCTTTTGCTGTGCAGAAGCTCTTTAGTTTAATTAGATCCCATCTGTCAATTTTGGCTTTTGTTGCCGTTGCTTTTGGTGTTTTAGACATGAAGTCCTTGCCCATGCCTATGTCCTGAATGGTATTACCTAGGTTTTCTTCTAGGGTTTTTATTTTGTGACAGCGCCTCACTGTCACGCAGGCTGGAATGCAATGGTGTGATCATGGCTTACTGCTGCCTTGACCGCCTGGGCTCAGGTGATCCTCCCACCTCAGTCTCACGGGTAGCTGGGATCACAGGCACACACCACCATGACCAGCTAATTTTTGCTTTTTGTTGAGGCAGAGTTTCGCCATGTTGCCCTGGCTGGTCTCGAACTCCTGGGCTCAAGCAATCCACTTGCCTGAGCCTCTCAAAGTGCTAGGATTATAGGCGTGAGGTACTACACCTGAAAAACCACTTTTTAAAGCTTCTGATGGTAGTTCCTGTACATGTTTTGATACTTTTACTGCATACTCATGTGTCCTAAGTTAGTGTTTTTTGCATTTTATAATTGTATGTAAGTGGTATCATAATGTAATATGCCCTTCAGGAGGTTCTTGTTACATTTTTATTTTTTGCTCCAAATTATATTAAACAATATTTATTTATTTTAAATAAAAATTAAGTTTCTAAAGTTTGTCCACTTTAACTACTATAGATATTTCATTATAACTCTTCATTCTTCTATTAGGATTTTTTTGGCTATCACAGAAAATGCTGCAAAAAATTTTTAAATGTGCCTCCTTGTGTACTTGTGCTATAGTTTTTCCAAGGTTTGTATATAGAGAGAAGGAGAATTGCTGGGTCCTAGGAAATGCATATCCTTAACTTTACATGTCTTGCCATATTTTAATCCATAGTGGGTTGTACCAATTTACATTCTCACCAGTAAGTTTTGAGTTCTTCTTTCTCTGCATCCTTGAGAAGATTTGGTATTGAGAAGCTTTATTTTTTTTTTAACTTCCATTTTCGTAATTCTAGTGAGGTCAAGCATTTTTCACAAGTATATTGGCCATTTGTTTTTCTCCTGTGTATTTCCTACGGTATATTTTAACTATATTTCTATTGTGCTACTTGTTCTTTCATATTGAATTGTGTAAGTATTTTATACTTTCTAGACACCCTTTGCTGATTAGATGCACAGAATTTAAAAAATAATCAGTTTGTAATTTTTTCATATAAATTTAGTGTTTTCTTGCCTTGCTTAAGACAAAAGATGTCATGAAGATATTTTCCCAATTTTATTCTAAAATTCGTGATGTTTTCTTTTCAAATTTATGTTTAATACACTTGGAATTTATGTCAATGGCTCCTGGGATGGGGGATATAATTTTAGGGGTACTCAATTGTATCAGGACCACTTACTAAATATGCCATCTTTTCTCCACTGATTTTTTTAGAGATACTTCTCTTATTTATTAAATTTTAGTTCATATGAGAGTCTGTTTCTGAGCTCTTTGCTCCATTGGCTTACTTGTTTATCCCTTATTAATACACTGTCTTAATAACTTTACTTTATAAAAAATCTTGATTTTTTTGCTATTTTAAACCATGTAGCAAATAACCTGTCTGAACATAAACCTTTATTACATTCTTATTTTTGTTTCTATAGATACCTCGAATTGTAATTAAAGTGAGGGACAGGACCAGCAAGCCCAGTCCCTCACTTTATTTATCTACTTCAGGAGTATTTTGGCGATTTGTAGGCCTTTTCTCTTCCATGTGAATTTTAGGATCAAATAAAGATTTTAATGGAATCGTATTTCTTTCAAAGACGTATTTCGAGAGAACTGATGTCTTTTTAATACTGAGTCTTCAGGCTGGGTGCTGTGGCTCGTAATCCCAGCACTTTGGGAGGCCGAGGCGGGCGCATCACAAGGGCAGGGGATAGAGACCATCTTGGCAAACACGGTGAAACCCCGTCTCTACTAAAAATACAAAAAATTAGCCGGGCGAGGTGGTGGACACCTGTAGTCCCAGCTACTCGGGAGGCTGAGGCAGGAGAATGGCCTGAACCTGGGAGGCGGAGCTTGCAGTGAGCCGAGATCGCGCCACCGCACTCCAGCCTGGGAGACAGAGTTAGACTCCATCTCAAAAAAGAAAAAAAAATTTGAGTCTTCCATCCATGAACATGTTTTATTTCTCTATTTATTCAGGTCTTTTCTTGCTTCAAAATTGTAATTTTCTTAATAAAGGTTTTATATGATATTTATTAGATTTGTAGACATTGTGCAGTTTTTGTCGATTTTATGAATGGAATTTTTTTCCCCACTAAGTTTTCTAATAGTGTATCACTTATTTATAGGCATTTATTGAGTTTTAATAGCCTTATTATTCACACAGCATACAATTCACCCATTAAAAATGTACAATTCAATGGTTATTAGCTTAGTATATTCAAAAATTTGTGCAACCATCCCTATGATTAAGTTTAGAACATTTTCATCACAGCAAGAAGCCCAGTATCCTTCATTTACCCGCCTTCTCCTGTCCCTCCCTACCTCCTCCAGTCCTAGGCAACCACTGATCTACTTTCTTTTTTTTAAGATGAAGTCTTGCTCTATCACCCAGGCTGGAGTGCAGTGGTACAATCTTGGCTCACTGCACCCTCTGCCTCCCAGATTCAAGGATTCTCCTTGCCTCAGGCTCCCAAGTAGCTGGGATTACAAGTGCCTGCCACCATGCCCAGCTAATTTTTGTATTTTTAGTAGAGATGGGGTTTCACTGTGTTGGCTAGGCTGGTCTCGAACTCCTGACCTCGTGATCCATCTGCCTCAGCCTCCCCAAGTGCTGGGATTACAGGCGTGAGCCACTGTGCCCAACCTACTGATCTCCTTTCTATCTTTGTGTGTCTCTGTCTTCTGGGCCTTCATACGAATAAAATTATATATGATGTAGTCTTTTGTGACTGGCTTCTTTCATTTAGCACAATCTTGTAAGGTACTTTTCATGTTGTAGCTGTACTGGTACCTCCTTTCTAAGACTGAATAATGTTTCATTATTCAGCACTATGGATATGGATATGGATACAGATATATACTGTTGATTTTTACCCATTGATTTTGTTTCTAATAACATTGCTGAAAGCTTTTATTAATTTTACAGATACTTTTTTTTTTTTGAGACAAAGTCTTGTTCTGTCAGCCAGACTAGAGCACACTGGCATGGTCTCGGCTCACTGCAACCTCCACCTCTCAGGTTCAAGTGAGTCTCGTGCCTCAGCCTCTAGAGTAGCTTGGAGTACAGGTGTTCCGCCACCACACGTGGCTAATTTTTGTGTTTTTAGTGGAGACAGGGTTTCGCCATGCTGCCAGCTGGTCTCAAACTCCTGACCTCAAGTGAGCTGTCTGCCTTTGCTTCACAAAGTGTTGGGATTACAGGCGTGAGCCACTGTGCCTGGCCGATATTCATTTTTAATGTAGATTTTCTATAGATACTCCTATCCTCTGCAGTTTTGTAAATTCTTTTTTTAGCTTTGTGCATTTCTTTTTCTAATCCTTGTCTCATTTCACTGGTTAGGACTCTAGGACTGAATGGAAATGTTGATATAAGTATTATTGTCTTATTCCTGACTTTAATGCAATTGTTTTTAAGATTTTACCATCAAATATAATGTTACCTATAGTATTTTAGTGAATACACTTTTGAGATTAAGACTGTTATTTTTTTTCTTTTTTCTTCATTGGATAGGCATAAGTGTTTTACTGTTGATAAGATGTTTTTCATGACAAAGTTAAATTTTGGTTATTTTCCATCTATGAGATGATCAGATTTTCCCCTTTAATCTACTAATGTGGTGTGTTAATGAAAAGATTTTCTAATATTGCATTCCACTTCATTAAACAATTCTCTAACATTTTTCAGCATTCATTCAACATCTTCAATCCTTCAGTGTTATGGGTTGAATATCTATTATGTCAGCTGTAGAAATAAAGATAAATAACACATAGTCCCTTCCTTCAGAAAGCCTACCATTTCTTTTGAAAAGTAAGGGAATGAGAAGGGGTCCCGTGAGTAACATGCATTCAGTGTTTGCTATGTGCCAGGTATTCTTTTAGATGCTTCAGAAATGTATTCTGATTTAATTCTCCCAACAACTTTATAGAATAAGTACAATAATTTTATCAATTTTATATATTAGATATCTGAGGCTTCCAGAAATAAGTGATTTGCTCAAAATCAGCACTCAAACCAAGACTCTGTGGCCCTAAAGACCAGGCTCTTGCAATATAAGTATCATGGTTGTTGAAAGCACGGAGAGCCACGTTTAAGTTAGGTTTATGATTTCCAGAAAATATTGGATTTAAATGATTCACCAAGGGGGCAGGCATGAGATAGAGGGGAGTGGTAGACAGCAGTTGAAGCAGAGGAGGCTATGGGAGGCGAGCAAAGTCTCAGGGTTGGAAAAGCACAAGATAGCCCAGGGACGAATGGGTAGACCAGTTAGCTATGATGTATACATTGTGTAAAATGATGTTGGGAAGTAAACCTAGAGAGATGGATTAGCAGATTATCCTATGAAAACTCTTGTGATGACATGCAACACAGACTGGAGGAAGGAAAGCCAGAATCTCAGCAGGAGGCCGTGGCTACTGTCAAAGTGAGCAATAGTAACAACCCTTCATTTGCTCCTCATTGATCTTAGGATGGAGTCCAACCAAATACCTTACCTTGGTTGACCAGACCTGACATAGTCTGTTCCTTTCTTTTTCTCCAGTCTCATCTTACCCCTTGCCCTCTCAACTCCAACCTCATTGGCCTCTCTGTTTCCTGAACCTCCTGTATTCCTTTTAACCAAATAGTCTTTGAATAAATTGTTCCATCAGTAAGTAACTTTCTTCCTCCTCTGAGCAGGACACCTCCATTTGTCTAGTCAATTTCTACTCATACTTGATGTCTCAATCCTTCATTGTGTTCTTCTCTTTCAGGAGTGCTAATTTCAATTTATAGCTCTATTTTCATTAGAGTTTTCCTAAGCAATGCTTGTCTCTTCTCCCAGGTTATAAATTATGTTGCTGGAATAGGGAAAGTCTGAGTCTGTTTTTGCTTACCTAATTCCTAGCACAAAGCCTGGCTCAGAGTAGACATTCGATATATATGCATAGTTGTTAAATGAATGAATAAAAGAACAATTTATCTGAACTATGGAGGGTGAAGTCAGTAGAAATAAAATGAATAAGGAGAAAAGGAGATTGCTTTAGAACTCTCCTTTTTACCTGTTAGAAAGAAGAGCTGACTTACTTGGTGATTGACTGAACGTGGGGATGAAACAGGTGAAGGAATTAGGAATGGGTTTCAAGCTTAGCTTCCAAATGATTAATTGAGAGAGAAGTATTATTAACAGAAACAGGGAATCCAGAAAGATGATGAATTTAATTTTAGATATATCAAATCACTACGAAGACCCTGAGGAACATATCCAATAGGCATTTGCAGGTCAGAGTAGTCATACACAGAGATACAGATTTGGGACACGCTTTCAAAATGAAAAGCCGTCCGCTTAAGAAAGTGGAATTAACAAGAGAAAGAGAATAAACAGAATAGCAGAGGCCCTGGGAACTGCATATTGACACATGTCTATTGAAGGAGACAGTGAAGAGAAGAGGAGTTGATTAAGCGGACAGAGCAGCAGACGGGGATGACATGAGGGTTGATCACTGCCACAGAAGCCTGGGAGAAGTGAATCCCACTGAGTGGAACATCAACATTGCAGAGGAAGAACGAAGACCAAAAATTAGGCATTGACCTTTAGACAATTCCTCGGTGACCTCTGGGAGTAGAGTTTCTATAGAGCATGAAGTGGGTCAAAATATTGATTTTCAGAAAAGAAGAGACTGCTTGCACACATCACTGATTGAAGAAGTGTGGCAATGGCAAGCAAATACAAATAGGATTGTAAGTAGAGTGAATAGTGGAGGAGACATCAAGGAACATTTCTCGAGTTATTAGAAGCCTGTACACGCTTATAAACAGAGGGGAAGTCTGTGGACAGGAGAAATTGACGGTGCAGTTGGATGAAAAAAGGGGAGTGTACAGGGCCAGTCATACTTATTGAGGGAGGAGTTTTCCAGAAGCGATGAAATAGGTGGTGTGGCTCACTTGAGTAAAAGAGCTTGCTCTCTCTCTGAGACTATCACTTCTCATCAAGTCTGCGGAAGAAATTGAGGAGGGAGGGGAAACTGAGTGCGCAAAGGAAGTGGAGTAATAGGGAACAGGCTTCACATCCTCAGCATTCTCCACTTGCACAAGCTCACACTGGGGAAAAGCATGAGTTGTTGCCCTGGAGCAAGCTGCCTGTCTGCCAGGCCAGTAGTGACACAGCCCCTTTCAAATGCTCCAGACTTATGAGAACCAAAAAAAAAAAAAAAAAAAAAGAAGAGAGAAAAAAAGGTAGGTTCAGGGCTGACACACGGCAGCTGCATTCTGGGATTGGGCTACAACTGGCCCTGGCTGTGCCCCTCTCTCTGAGGGCTGTTGGAAGAGGCGCCTTCTTGTGTACACAGGTGGAGGAGCCCACATTTCCAATCTTTTAGCCCTACCTCTGGCCCAGCCCAGCTGCAGACACCCTTCCTTTGGGCTGTGAACTCAACTGCCTGGTCAAGCCTAGGGCAGCCTGAAGCCAGTGATGAAAATCCCTGGCATTTCCTCTCACAACCATTTCCAAAGGGCTTTCCCCAAATATGATCTCATTCCATTCTCATGGCACCATAGCATTTTCATCTCCAATTTAGAGATGCCAATCACTAAGCACCTCTAGAGAGGCCATGCCGTTAATAGTATCTAGGGCTGCTGACTTGAAAACCCGGGCTCTTTTGGCCATCTCACATGGTCTGCATCTGACTCACCCCCTTTGGAGGTGAGAAAGTGGGCTCTGGGATTTGGGAGATGAGAATGACAAAAAAAAAACCTGTATTAGCCATCCCGCCTGAGCTTGCCAAAGGTAGCCACCTCCATCCGTGGGTCAGGAAGCTATTTCCATTTCTGCTAGAAGGAACTGATGGTGCCTATTGATTAAAAATCTTCTCATGGAAAGAGAAGCAGAGCAGGCAATTGTTATGTGTTTGGTGGTGTTGGTATGTGGGGCATGAAGAGAAAGGAGAAATGTCTGAAATTACATTCACCAATCTTAAGCAAACTTCATTGCTTGAAACACAAGAGGGAAATGGCTGACTTCCTTCATCTTCACCTTGGATGTGTGAAGGTTCACCCCAGGTGAAGGGCACTGACCAGATGTGTGACCCTGGGCAAGTCACTTCGTCCCTTTAGGCTTGAGCTTCCTTTCCTGGAAAACAACGAGGCTGCAATAAATGCCCAAGGTCTGACTAACTCGAATAGTCTCTGAGTCCAGGATTCTTAGGAAAATGGAAATCATTAGAGTAGGAAGGGAAGAGTTTCTTCCTGGGGACTTCTGGTTCAAGGCCTGCCTTCCTGAAGGGGCAGTTAAATCATTAATAGGTTGGTGAAAAAGCATCATTTTCTTAGAGATGGAATGTGCCCTTAAAGTATTTGCAAAACTAGCTAACTAACAACCAGCTAACTAACCACCTAACCAACTAGCCAATTAACTACCTAACCAACCAACTAGCTAACTAACTAACTATCTACTAACTAAAACTAACACCTGAACAGCAGCCACAGTGTGGGGAAGGAGCAATTGCAAATACCCTTTTCTTCTGTTGCAAACAGGAATGGCTCCAGCAGTTGGATGGCAGCCCTGGGTTTCCTGACATAACCTGTATCTGCTTGGTGCTCCTCGGCTTGCAGGGCACAGGCAATTTTGGTTTCATGCGGCCATGCCAAGTGCAGAGAGAGGCCCCATCTGCACTTTCAGTCACGTGACCTGGTGACTCAGGCCCTTTCTGGTTCCTGCTTGTCAGGGTATGGGAAAGGTGAGACACCACTTTGCAGTGGCTCTTTGGGAGGGTCTAGGGTTGAGCAATAGTTTGTTATTATATAGGTTGCCCTGAACCCTTTTTACGTGAGCGCAATAAAGTTATCTTATAGCCCCAGAATTGCCATTTTCAGATGATGTCTGCAGAGTTGCTGTGTTCATCTCCTGTCTCCAGGAGTAAGCCAAAATCATCTGAGGGGAAAAAATAAATCTACATTTCACCACTTCCTTTAATGAAATAGTTTGGTATTTAACCACCTCATCACCCGAAATGTCTTTTATGCTAACCTGAATCCACCCTGCCACGTTTAAGCATAATTCCGTTTACTCTGGTAGACAGAGTGGAAAATTTGCTCCACGATGGCAGGAATGTCTACGTAACCTTAAGAGAAGATGCTAATTCCAACTTTATTTTCTCTTCTCTGCCTATCTGTAGCCTCTGTTCGTTCAAACTAGGTTTCAAATTTACCTCCTTTAGGAATCTTTCACTGTGGAACCCCTCCTTTCTACAGAAGAGACCAGAACACACCGGCTCAGAGTTTATATTCTTATGTGTTTGTTCTTACTGATGTGCTGTTTTGAAAACGCTTTTGAGTTGATTTCAGGGCACAGTGCTCTGTATTTGCAGGTGGGATGGATTCTCTTTAATGCAACTGTGGTGTTGTGAAAAGCGCTGTGGCCTTGGAGTCAGGAATCCTGGATATGTCACTTACCAGCCATTACTTGAGGCAAGTTCCTCAATCTCGGAGTGGTTTGGATTATTCCTCTGGAAATCAGAAATTGGGGCTCTAACTCCTGGAGTCACTGTGAAGATAAATGAAGGAATGTATATGAAAGTGCGGAGTATAATGGCTTGCATTTAACAGGCAGCCCACTGACACTCACTCACGTACTCTGAGGGACCAAAACTTCTATTTCTATTGTTTTTCTCCATAAGGCCTCACTGCACTGCACTGCTCTGCCCACAGCATAAGCTTAATGAGTGCCACAAACTATTTGGCACCTAAGAACAAGCAAGCTAGAAAGGGCTTAGGGCAACTTTATGGTCTGGGTGAAGTCTTGAAAAGTCCAGGATGCGGGTCCCCACTCCAGGTAGGTCATAGGAGATAGCTCGGGGTGTGTCTCTGAGCCAGGGAACCAGATGAGAGGCAGGATCCATGAAATAGGAATCTAGAGGAAACAGAGGATTTGGTCCTAAAAGGGATGTCTGGTGCAGGCATGTGCCAGAGAAAAAGGGGCCAGCAATGCTTCTACTAAATAAAATCTGTTCCTTGTAACTTCACCGGCTCTTAGAGTTCACCTTTGCACTGCCGGCTCCATTTTCCTGCGTCACTTCAACAAGCCAATTTCCGGTCCTTATCAGGACCGTGGGAGGTGGGGTTTCTTTATCCAGGTGCTCAGTTTGATTACCTATGAGAGACAGATGTTATTGATGCTAAAGTAATTTATTTTCCCTGGGAAATGCAGGCTTTCACCTCCACCTGCTTCCTTAGCCCTTCCTGCACACAAGGGTCAAAGGCTCAGAGATGGCTGTGGCCATGCTCCAGTGAGTGCAGGTGACAAATCACAACCCTGATCCAGTTTGACTCCTGGGTGAAACGGGCAGGGATGACTCACAGGTTGAGGAACCCGCTCCACAGAGGCTCTGTGGAAGGAAATGATGTCTGGGTGGAAAATGGGCTTGCAGCTTTGGGATGAACTAAGCCTAGAGAGATTACTGAGGGCCAGGGAGGGGTTTATTTATAGAGGGCGAGGTCTTCTCTTTTTCCCACTAGGCCAGATGAATGGAGAGGTGAGGAAAGAAGCCTGTTGGGGGACCACATCTATCATCTATTCCCCAGCTCATCTCTTCAGTCAAAGCCTGGCAGAAGCTTCTCATTTATTTTTCTACCACCAGTTGCCTGACCCAGGATAGGATATCAGGTGGTAAATCAATACTTGCATGGGGTGATTTTTTGCTTTGTGGACCCTCAGATACAGACAGCCAAGCTAAACACATTCCTCAGCCACACTGTTGTTAGTAGGCTGTGCAAGGTCACATTTTGGTTTTATTTTGGTCATTTGCCTTTTTCCTTTCATCCCTTATCTTCACTTCCATTTCCCTTCTGTACCTCCCTTCCCTATTCCACACTCTACCTGTACCCCTGACTCACTTGTGGTATTCTAATGACAGAACAAGAACCCCATGCATGTGCCCCTATGGCTTTGGCAAGAGCTTCTCCGGGTATATACCAGTCTGCGGGATCACTGGGCCATAAGGCATAGGCATGGCGTATGCCGCTCCTATATATGCCACATAGGAGTATTTCACTAAATACTGCCCGGTTGCTCTCCAGAATGGCTGCACTCCAGCAGTGAATGAATGAGCCTGTTTCCTGGAATCTTCTCCAGAACTTGCTATTACCTGGCTTTCTAATCTTTGTATACTGGGTGTGTGTAAAATACCACATCATTGTTTTTAAATTTGTATTTTTCTGATTTCTAGGAGGGTTACATATCTTATCTCTTACTAGTTATCTATTCTCTAATTTGTGTATTCCATGTTTTGCCCATTGTTTTTTGGGGTTTCCAGTCTTTTTCATGTTGATTTGCAGGAGTTTTTGCATATATTAGATATATAATTATTTATGTATGTAGACACTATAATTTTTTGGGTATTGTTCTTATCCAGTTTTGGAAGCAAGATTATACTTACTAGCCTTGTCAACTGAATACTATTTTAATTTCTATAATGATGATCTATGCGAACTTTCAATTTCTTCTTCTGCCAATGTTGGTACTTTATAAATTCACTATAATGTGTCTAGGTGTGGACCATTCTCCCCATCTGTGTTGTACAACATTCCATACGTCTTTCCAATTGAAGTCTCTCATTTTCTTTAATTCTAAGAAATAATAATTATTTCCTTAAGTATTTTCCCCTTTCGTTTTTTTTTTTTTTTTTTTTTTTTTTGGTCTTTTTGGAGAGCATCTGTTGTATGGTTAGTGATTCTTCTACTTCTGTAAATCTAACTTCCACTTTTGCTTCTTTTTTAGAAAGAAATTAAAATTATATGGTATTTATTCATTTACTCTTAAAAAATAAGCCTCTTAATATTCCTTGTATTTATTTCACTTCTTCCTGGAGTACTTCTTCTAAAAGAATATTGAAAGAGGTTTTATATGTGCCTAAGATATCATCAATTTGCCCCCAAACTTAAAGACAGTTTAATTGGAGTTAAAATTCTAGGTTGAAAGTTTGTCTTTCAATGCTGAAAAAAGTATTCTATTATCCCACATCCAATGTTGGTAGTAAGGATTCCTGGTTGTCACCCAATACCGCCTGCCCTGTCCCAGAGGATCTGAACCTTCTCTCTGGAAATCAAGAGAATGTGGAGAGGATCTTTGGAGGCTAAGTGATGGTGTGCTGTGTGGATTGCAGGAGTGGCAAGAGGACCAAGAGCTAATGGGGTGAGGTGGGCAGGGCAAGGCACAGGGAAGGAGATGTGCAGGTTGGGGGTGGCTAGCTAATTCTTCTGGCTGGCAAGTGCTGACTTTTCCTGCAGAACCCTGGAAGGGCACAAAATTCTAAATTTAGAGGGCTCAAAAACTCTAGATTTGATGGTGAGCAAGAGTGAGATGCAGGCTGAAACTCCCCACTTCTCTACCCTATCATGGGGGAAGGATTGCTCCTCTGTAAAGAAACTGAACAACTTGATCCTAGTGTGGGAGCTGATGCCACATCCAGGCTCCATTACCACTGACCCTGTAGTGGAGCTGGATAGTCTGCACAACCTCCGGTGTACTCTGAGTTCAGCCAGTTTTGCTTGCATCACCAACTGATAGGCATTTGAAAGAAACTATGAAATACAATTAAGAAAAAGAGAAATGACTCCACAGAAAAACAAGAGTTAATTCAGAATACGTAAGGAACTTGAAAGAAACTCGAATTTGTATATTCAGAGACATTTATGAAACTATCACATCAATTAACAGAAGAGAATGCTATAAAAACACTAATTAAAAAGTTGGAGGATAAAATAGAGGAAAAGTAAAATAAAAAAGGTAACACATAGACTAAACCAGGGAACCAACATCTAACTGATAGAGGCTCCAAAAAGAGATGAAGACAAACAGATGAGGGAATGAAGTACAGAAAAACATTACAAGAGAATTCCCCAGAGTTGAAGGACACAAAATTTAAGAAAGACATATTCATCTTGTACTCACTACAATAAAGAAGAGTTGGCAAATGAAACAGCATAAAATTCAGGACACTAATACTGAAAGGAGAATTCTTAAATGTTTTCTGAGAAAGAGAAATGGAGAAAAAAATAACGCCAACCTACAAATAAAGGAGCACCAAAGATTTCTAACAGCAACACAGTTTGCTAGAAAACAGTGTTTAACTACTTTAAATTATGAAGGAAAATGATTTTCAACTAGAATTCTTTATTTCTTTCTTCTTACTGTTAGATGAATATGCTTATGTATCAACTAGAATTGTATACTCCTCAAGAATATGAAATTTGAAGGCAGAGGAAAAGACATTTTGAAACAGATAAGAAGTCAGAAGGCTTAACTTTACACACCTTTTTTTGGAAGTCGTTTGAAAACATACTCCTGAAAAATGAGAAAGTAGAACAAGCCAGAGTAAGACATCAAATTCCGGAAGCAGTATATTCAACCTGGAATCATAGTGAAGAGTAACACACAATGACAGTTTTGCTGCAGGTCTGGAGAGGCCAGTATAGATTTTACAGCTGAAAGAAACACTAATTTGTGTCTTCAAATGTTTTTTGAAGACGTGTAAGCACAGAGATGTTAAATCAGTTGGCCAAGATCACTCAGTGGTCAGTAGTAAGTTAGCAATCCTGACTCAGCCTGTCAGGCTTTGGAGCCTGAGCTCTTACCTCTTACTATACAGTACTTCTCCTGGTAACCTGCCTTAACGTTATTAACGATCTCCATTAGGAAAATGAAAATAGTGATATGTTCCATGTATGGTAAACCCTCATTTATTATAGTCAGAATGCAAAAAAATACTATGTAAAATTGCTAAATTAAGAATTAGCTTTATAGAAGTCAAGAAACAGTTTTTAGAGAAATAAAAGTAATCACCAGGAGAGAAAACTCAAAGAGAATGCAAGGTGATTAGGTAGAGGGAGTGGACAAGGGAAAGCGGAGAGGGAAGAGGAAGGGAAGAGACTGTTGCTTTGCATTTTAAATCCCCTGCACCTTAAAAAATTAAATTATGTGCATGAATTACTTCAAAAAACTGTAAATTTGTGTGTCTTTTAAAAGGGTAAATAGGGCTTGTTTGGAAGATAAGCCGAAAGGGGAATGATAGTAATGTTCAAAGGGGAGAAGAGTTGGAAGTTCATGGCCTGGTGGGGAATGGTGTGATCTAGTGGCTGGACTCTAGGGTGGTTGTTTTGGCAGTGGGTTGGGGGGGGTGTGGGGTGGAGGGGAGGGGGGCAGCAGCTGGAGGTGACTCTGGAAAAGTGGGCTAAGGCAAGGCTGTGGAAAGCATTGAATGCCATGCTAAGAAGTTTGGAATTTCCTCTGTTGGCCATGGGGAGCTATGAAAAAACGTTTTGAGCAACGTGATTCCATCTGTGTTTCAGAAGAATCATCCTTATGGCAAAATGCAGTAGGATTTGGAGTGTGGGAATGACAGGAAGCGGGAAAGCCAGATCAGAGGTGGTTACAAGCTTAAGGGATACTTCAGGGTCCGAATTAAGGCTTTCAACCTATGTAGAAAACTGAAGTTCCATAATTGCAACTTGAATCAAAACTCTTCCACCACTTTCCTCACCCTCCTGCGGACTGGGGTGTCCTCTGCCCAGGAAGACACTGATGGGGTGTTAGGGTGGTGGTGGGTGGGCCACAGAGAACTGCCCACCCCTTCTCATTCAGGGGCCACTAGAACCTCCTGCCTGGTCCAAGTCTCACTTCAGATTTTTAAAATCTTATTACAAACAATTTTTTGGCCACATTTCAAGACATGTCTTAGTTTTTAGCACAGGATTTTTACCAATCTCTCCCCAGCCCCCTCCACACCCTTTAATGATTCCCTTGGTTTTTATAAGCAGTTTTCCAGTTTTTTCCTCCTGCCCTGCCAACTCATCTAAGAAGTAGGATTTTTTTCTCCTTTTTTATTATTAGTATTTTAAAAATAATAAAATGGAAAAAATGAATGTTTTTGCACTTCTGGCCTCTTGCTTTCGAGGTTCACACCCACTGGTGCCCTCCCTCTGAGGCTCACTAACATTCCACACTGCTGGGCGTGTGTCTGCGTGACTAGGAGCCCTCGGCTGCTGTCTCCTGTCATTATAATTTCTCCCTTACCTCCTCACCTACTTCCATGCCTCCCTTTCTCTCGCCCTCTGGTTGCTAGGCAACACAGCGCACGGGCAGGAGGAGCTGGCGGGCAGGGCCCCATGGAAATAGTGGCTGCTTGTCTTCCTCACCCAGCAGCTTGGCTGGGAGTTGGGCAATTGCTGAAGGTCAAAGGCAGCCATCCATAACTGTGTCATTCCCTCCACTAGGTATAAACCTGATACAATCAGGGAAATACCTGAAGGTAGGGATGGGGTAAAGTAAGGCAGTTTTCCTTTCATACCCAAGAGGCTGGGCGTGGCTCCTGCCTTCCGGCGGAAGAGGGTAAATGTGGAGATGAATTGGCCTGTCTTCATTTCAGGAATGTGAATTTCATTTCCTTCTACACCTCTCTGTCCAGTGGCTGGGCTTGAGACCTAGAGTCGACCCTGCAAAATACAAATTCACTTGTTAGCAGAGGTTGAATTTTTTGAGTTGGGGTCCATTTCTCTAGTACCAAACATGATCTGGGGACTCGCAGCATGGACAGCCTCTGGGAGCTTGTTAGAAATGCAGACCTGGGTCCCATCCCAGACCACCGAACCAGAAGCTGCAGTTTTTCAGAATGGCTGGGTAATTTGTATGCATGCTGATCAGATTTGGTCTTAGGCTCTCGAGACGTCTTCCTTTCTCCTGCTCAGTGGGGCATCATGGAATCCTATCTTAGGGTCCTTCATGGGTTTACAGAGAGATGAGTGAGCAAATGCAGAGAAATGTCTCAGCCTGACAAAAACCCCTTCCCCTTTCTCCATCTATCCTTATCCTACACAGGTGTGAGACAAGGCATGTCCAGATGTGTTACTTCCCTTATCCTCACGCTCTCCTGTGTCTATTTTTAAACAACGTATCCCAATTATATTGATGAAGAAATGACCTAGTTCGTTCAAGCTTTCAGAGCTTCAATGGACTCACCCTGGTGATTGCTGAACAGCTTGCTTTCACCTTCCTTTGGTGCTAGAACTTCTATCCTTTTAAACACATAGCTCCAAGAGTCATTATTGAGAAAAAGCAATCAGAAACAGAATGTTGGGTTTGGTTTGAGTCATAAATTCCACCACGTAGGGATGAAATTAAGGACTTTTTCCTGAGCCTCTGCAAATGATTCCAGTAGTTCAGAGGCCCTTTTGAACAAGAGGTTACATGGATTGAGTTTCAAAGAAAAGAATGTCGAAAGACATCTTCCAGCTGAGAATGGGCTCCACATGTGAGCATTGCTCTTCCAGATGTGTGGACGAATGGAGCGGGACTGAGATGCCTCACATGTCTGCAACATGAAATGGAAAATCCTCTCTCAGCCATAGGGGAAAGTAGGACAGGGGGAAGACAAATGGAATCCAAATTAAACTCTTCAAGGTGGGGCCAGACTAACTCGAAGAAATCATTCCCACGTGGGCTGACATTTTACATATGCAGTATGTGTAGAGGCCACGCCTCAAACTGCGCTGCTTAGCAGAAACTCAGAAGGTATTGTGTCTGCGGGAACGCACTCTTCTCAGACCTGCGTAATTCTGATTCAGCCCCTTAAGAGGAGCCTCACCGAGAACTGTGGAGACTACAGACAGATCAAGCAGGACAGGCGGCCAGACTTACTTAGGGGAGCTGACAGAGCCCAGAATGCGGAAGGGGAAGGAGCCAGGAATCACACAGTCCTTTCTTTCTTCGGCTTCTGAATCAGCAACTCATTCTCTCCGGGGATCACTGGGTTTGTTTCTTGACAATGGCTAGAAGGTCCCATGTTTCTCAGATGAGTAAATTTGAAAACACAGAAAACCGAGGCCTTGTGGCCAAGTCCTCTTGGTTTGCCACATCTCTGAAAATCTGAGCCATTGTCAAACTCCTGGCTGCAGGGAATTAAATCCTTTATTTCCCTCTGCCAGCATCTTCACCTTCTCCAGGAAGATCTGCCAAAGGACTGCTGCAGGTGTAGGTCCATCCACCTCCCCACTTTCCCAAACCTTCCTTTTCCATTTAGAGGCTGTCCTTGAGTCCCAATTTCCATGTCACTCTGGAAGTGTAAAAGTGATCTTTATTCCCCCTACCTTCTCTATTTTTAAGCAACACAACTAACTCACTCTGTACTGGTTCAGCTGGTGAGGATCCATATTTTTATTTTCCCCTAAGAGTTCCCAGGATCTAAACAATATGTTCTGACAAAACAGGTTAATTTGAGTTGCTAATTATTTACATTATTAAAACATTATTACATTTGTACATGTAATAATGTCTACATACTGATTACACACACACACACACACACACACACACCCAAACTGGCATAATCCCTGGTTAATATGCTAATAATAAAATTGATGATTACTAAGTTGAAAAAGTTAGTTAACTGTCTTCTGTTTTTGTATATGGGGGCCTAATTCTCCCTGTGATCTTGGGCCCAACATATTTCTGAAAGGCCACACCAGTCAGAAAGTAGATTTTCCAGTTGGAAGGTATTGAATGCATGGCAGGGGTAAACCCAGGACCAGTCCACCCTGGAAGGACATATGTCATTACACTGAGAATCAAGTATCAGGAAGTATAGTATCATCATCATCGTCATCAATCAATGACTAACTATGACTTTATTTCCTTTTGTTTTTATTTTATTTTTTAATTTTAATTTTTTTTTTTTTTTTTTTTTTTTTTTGAGACGGGGTCTCAGTCTGTCACCCAGGCTGGAGTGCAGTGGCATGATGTTGATTCTCTGCAACCTCTGCCTCCTGGATTCAAGCAATTCTCCTGCCTTAGCCTCCTGAGTAGCTGGAACTACAGGCGTATGCCACCATGGCAGGCTAATTTTTTGTGTTTTTAGTAGAGACAGGGTTTCAACACATTGGCCAGTCTGGTCTTGACCTCCAACTCCCGACCTCAAGTGATCTGCCTGCCTCGGCCTCCCAAAGTGCTGGGATTAGAGGCATGAGCCACCAAACCCAGCCTCCTTTTGCTTTTAATCAATTTAGAATTGAGTTCTCAAGCTGCTGTTTGTTTTGATTCTAAGCATATTTTGATATTCCAGTGAGTACCCAATTACACACCCTGCATCAAAAACATCTTTACGTATTTTTATACTTAAACCCAGTTCAAATTGCTTTAAGGCTTAGGAAAATAGGTTTAGTTCAGTATGTAGTTTAGAAAATGTGTACATTTTATTCTGGCTTCCAACTAAAACTGTAGTGTATGTATTTCTTGCCTCTGAATTGGACAGATTTCTGTGTTTGGCATGTATTGTGGCAATGGTGTATTACATTGTTCTTGTCAGTTGCATTCATCATTATTTAAAAAAGATTCCAGAAAGCCTGGTGTTATAGTTAGCCCACCTTGACCCTAAATGTTGCACCATTGCATTTTGACCAAGCATTGGAATCATAAAAATTCTCCACTTTCTGTTTCTAGGCTTTCCCCACAGCTCACAGCCCAGTCAGGATAAATGGCATTTTGGTTCATCAGCTTCCCTGGAGTGAGCAGGGCTGTCCAGACTGAAGGGAAATGGCATTTCTCCTGCTGCAACTCAGGACCCTGCTAGAATAATTCCTGCCTAAGAGGGCATCTCAGCCATGTGTTCTCCAGCTCATTAATCCTCAGCAGTGACTAACACTGAAAACCCAACCCTTGTCTTTGGCTGCCAAGGGTGTAATTTCGTTTGGAGTATTGCTTTCTGTTGACTTGTTCTCTACCTTTTTTTTCACCTGTCTGTTACGCTTAGCTCTACCCTCCTGCACGTGTTAATTCTAGTCCTTTGGTGATCTAAACTAAAGAAAATGCCTCAGGCATACACTTTTTATTGATTAGGTTTCTTTTCATGTGCTATGGCACCTATACCTCTAATATTGATATATTAGTTTAAGCCTACCATTTCTCGAATGCCTACGTGCCCAGTAACTTACATGTATCACGTTTGTTGTTACTAACAACCCAATATAGTGTTGTCCCCACTTTTTAGATGAGAAAACTGAAGCTCAGAGAGTCTGAATGCCTTGCCCAAGGCCCTGCAGCTAGAAAACCTCGTCTATCTGACTTCAAAGTCTATGCTTCATGGACTTCCAGCTCTGGTTCACGTTACCCCAGTAGAACTCTGTGACTTCAAGAATTTCTCAAATGTCCAAACCAATCTATTTTAATTCACTTTATTAATAACAATAATAATTCCTGTCTGTCTCATAGGTGGTGTAATGAAGTGAAAGGAAGCAGAAGAGAGTGTTATAGCTGGAAAGGTGGGAAATCACCCCCTCTATGCTGAAGGGAAGATTTCAGGTTCCAAATGACACGTTTCCCTCAGAACGTGTGAACCTGCCACTACCCTTTTAATTTGGTGGATTGATTTAATCCTGTATCTGAACCTGAGTGAGGAGATTCCTTCCTGGTTCATGACCCTGCTCTTGGAAATGCAGGATCTTGAACTAGAAGGCTGTGAGTGACAGAATGAAGAGCTGGAGGAATCAGAGTGAGATACAAGAGGGTTCTAGACTTGTTCCTCATTTTATCAGACAACTGAAAGTGTTGATCTTCCTTCTAGAACTTGTAACAAGAGAACGAACAGCAAACATGAACCGTTTCCCCTCGAGTTTGTTTTCTTGCACATAGTCTCTCTTCCTGATGCCTTGGAAGAACAGCCTCTCTTGACCACCAGAGGACAAGCCTACGAAAGTGTAGAGTAGATGCGTGGCTGCGTGCATGTTTGCACCCTCATTCCACCTCCATCTATAAAGCATTTGAGGCAGTTCAAACAATAGCATGATCAATAGCCGTGCTGCCATTTCTTCCAACAGTGACCATGAATATCTTTGCTGTGCTTCTGAAACTCTGCAGACAGTCCTGAGGGATCCAGTGGGTCCTCTGACAGACCCCAACGCTGGAAGTCACGCATATAGCTCTGAAGAGTTGTCACAGAAAATGGCATTTCTAGAGGATGCACAGGAAACTTTTCATTTGGCATCAGAAAAGCTGTTGGATTTGCAAAGACTGCAGAGGAAGAGTTTAAATTCTGAGCCCTCAAAACAGACTTTTAGAAAAGTGTCTTCCAAGTTTTGTTTAGTAAATATAAACAAGATAAGACAACACCCTTCCCAGGATCTTTCTCTTGGGTTTTTATTATGTATGTATTCGTTTATTTTTTGCCTACGATGGGGTATTACTAGGAAAGGGAGACCAAAACCTCCCATTCCTTAGGTTGTATGTAATGCTTACTCGGGAGATATGAGCAAACACTTTGGAATCTTTATCATTTATATGTTAGTTGCCTTACTAGTGAACTCTACAGAGACTATCATATTTACCAAAATAGAATGACATCTCTGCAGAATCATAGGATTTCTTGGCCAAGTCACCTTCCCTCTAATTTGCAGAGATGATAATAAAAATCAAGAGAGGTCACTAGTTGAAGAATAAGTCATCAGCAGAAGCTGATGAGCTCAGCCTCCTTCAATCTGGCCTGGAGCCAGGTGATGGGTTCAGCGCAGGAGCCTGGCCTTCTCTGCCAGCTCTCGATATACATACTTACTGCAATGGGTACATGTAGTTAGTGCTGAAAAAACAGGTGTGGGGTGGAGCAAGTCCAGTGGCTCTTTAATTATTTGCAAATTTGAGGTCAGTTAAGTTTCTTAATTATTAATGATCATCCTTTGGACATCAATATGCCAAGTACTGCACTTGTCACTCAGAAGAGGAGGCAGGATTGTGACGTTTCAGTGTTTCACTAGGATGGAAGAAGAATCAAGCATGAAGCCACCAAAGAAGGATATGGAAGGTCATCAAAATGGCAAAGAAAGCAGTGTGAAGGGGGTGCTAAAGGGAAAGTGTGTCAGTGTCCTGGCAGTGTAGCCAGGCTGAGGTTGGAAGGAGGCATGAACAAAGCCTGGTTCGGAGAACAGGGGAAGCCATGTGGTGACATTATTGTCCAGGCAAAGGGCAAGAGTCTTCTGGTGCATGAATGACTGGATAAAGAACGAACACGATTGGAGCCACAGGGCCATACTGTGCCGCAGCAGAGGCTGACGAGGTGGGGGAGGGTGCTGGTGGAGATATCAGGAGTTATGCACGGGTTCTGAGCCAGATATGAAACGGGCTTTGAACCTAGTTGGTCTGAGCAGCTGCATGTGGTATCAATTAGCATAAAAAACAGTTGAAACCAAAGAAATCTGCGAGAGGACAGCTCTCATAATGTAGCATTGAGAAACATAAGAACTGAACTTGTGTTGAGACATTTGGAATGGAGAAAAAGACCCTAAGACAGGACGTAGGGCAGAGGAACAATTAGCCAGGGCTCAGCAAAGAAATGGCGATGGAATTGGAGGAGAGATATTGCATGTGTTTTGTCACCTCTTGGAATTTTTGAGCTGAAGAGACCTTAGTCTAATATCATTATTTTGCAAATGAGAAAACCAAAGCCTAGAGAGGCCAGTCAAGAAGTTGTCCCTATAGACTTACACATGGGCCGATGAAATTCAATTAGGTCTATATTTTATTTGGAAAATGACATAAATATGTTTTAGATTTCAGACACAGAGCCTTAATTAACTAATGCGGTGTGTCAAGCAGAGCAGTGGTTTTAGACTTTTGACTTTTGCATTCTGATTCCAGAAAACTTGACCCTTGATAAGCTCTGACCCTTGATCCCTGGAGACTTTTGGGAGGTAGTGAGTTACTTTGCTTGCACTGGGGCTACTATGGATGGAGATATGGATGGAGAGGATCAGGTTCTCCAAAAACCATTGGAAAACACGGTGGGGCGGAAGACTGGCGGGATCTCAGAGCTACACCCTGCTCCCTGGGGTTCTGAGATCTGGGAACGGTCAGGCTAGACTGGATCTTTCTCAGGATGTCCCATTCTGGTCTGGGTCATCTGGCTTCTACCCAGACTCACGTCAGACTCCACACTGTGATTATCCATGACACTTCAGCCAGCAGCATCTCCACAGCACAGTTTATAAAAAAAAAATAAAAAAAAAAAAAATTAAGATCCTTTCCCGGGAACTGGGAACGCGTTTCATTTAGCTTCATTTAAAATACATTGTTAAAGCGATGTGCCCCACAGAGCTGCCAAATGCTATAAATATGTATGAAGTCGCAGTGGCCTCCTACACCCATGGAGAGGCCAGTTTTGGGATGGATAACAGACAGGGGGAATTTTAAGTACATCCTGTTCCACTAACACTTGCTTCTTTTCCATTCTGTTCTTCCTTTTGCTCTCTCCTGCTCACCCCAGCAGAAAAAATAATTGCTGTGAGGGCTGAGCCTGAAAGATTTCTTCTTCTTCTTTTTTTTCCTTAAAGTGTTGCAAAACCTTAAAACTGTAAGGGAATAACAGCTTTCCCCACGACACACAAACACAGCTCTCCTCTGGCAAACAGGAAACCATCCAGGGCTGTGGGCTCCTGAGCCAGGAAATCGGTCTTTGCTGCTCTGGCTACCTTCCCCTCAGGTTCTTCCTGGGCATTCAATGCAGTTAAAAATAGTAACCACCAAAACCAGAAGAAAAGATGATTTCATTGTCTAACCGCTGCAACCTGTGGCCTGATTTGGGTGGTGGCAGAGAGGGAGCTAATCCTCTGAGTTGGCACCTAGGGAATTCTCTTAGGGTCGAGCGGGTCCCTCCTCCCGGATTTCAACACTGGGTGTCCCTGAGGAGGAGCCCAGCTCAGGAGGGCGGCGTGTTAGGCAGAGCCAGCTTACCACACTCGTGCACACTGTGGATGAGGCAGCTGGTAGAAATGCAAGATCTCCCCGTGGCCCAGCCTGTGTGCCGTGCAGGTGGTACACACCCGCCCTGGCTTGGGAAGGCAAGGCTGGGGGCAGAGCCTCTCTGCTATCTGAGCTAGTCACTCCTGCAGTGGTCTGGGCAGTGTGCATCCTCAGCTGGCCCTGGCAGGCATAAAAATTTGTAGAATATGCTCAGTTCCACTCAGCATGGGGAGCTGTCACAGTGACAGGTGTGGAAGGGACCCAGTGGGCTTCTAAGGCTCTGTGAAGAGAAAGACAGTTTGAGAAGGTACTTGAGGGTCTCCAACAGTTAATCTTGTTGAATAAAAGAGAAATCAGTTTTCACCATGAAGAACCTTGCTCCACCCCTGCCATGTAGATTAAAATCCTCCAAAGCAGAGGTAAATTCACAATGATGAAAAGATCCACATCCCTCAAAATAGGCTTATGGTCCTTAATTTTTAATTTGCGTTTTTTTTTTTTTTGTTTGTTTGTTTTTTTGAGACAGGGTCTCACCCTGTCATCCAGGCTTGAGTGCAGTGATGTAATCATGACTCACTGCAGCCTCGGACTCTTGGGCTCAAGTGATCCTTCCACCTCAGCCTCCCAAGTAGCTGGGACTACAGGCATGAGTCATCACACTCAGCTATTAATTTTTTTTTTCTAGAGATAGGGTCTTGCTATGTTGCCCAGGCTAGTGTCTTAACTCCTGGCCTCAAGTAAGCCTCCCAAAGTGCTGGAATTACAGGAGTGAGCCACTGCACCCAGCCTTGCCACTCATTGGGCAAGAGTTTTAAAAATAAGTTCTGTGTGCCTGGCACCTCCTGAAGTGTTGTGGGGATACAGAAGAGATAAAAGAGCTGTTTGCCATCTTTGAGGACTTTATAGTTAAGGTGAGAGAACGAACTCAGCTGAAGCAAACTGGAGACAAGACACGCCAAGCATTCAGCCAGGAAGTACTGAGTGCCTACCAGACACTGCTCCAGGGAGGGCAGCTGTGAAATAGCATAAAGAAACGCCTGCTCTCAGGAGCTCATGCTCTGTGGGGGGAGTAGGTGGAATAATAAGTGGGACGTATGCCATATGCTGGGTAGTGCTGGATAATGGGTAAGACTTCAGCAGAAAAATAAAGTGGCAAAGGGGGATAGGAAGGGTTGGGGAAGGGTTGCAATTTTAGAATAGGTGACTGGAAAAGTTCTTCCTGAGACGGTGACATTTGAGTCAAAACATGAAAGATACAAGTACTGAGACTGCATTGTTCAGGCTGAAAAAGTTAAATCACAGAGGGGTAAATGGGGAAATAAGCAGAGGACATTCATGCAGAGGCTGAGGCTACATCCAAACCCTTGAAAGTCGGAAAGGCTTTATCTAGTAAGAAGAAGGGATAAGAGGGACAGAAATGATATCATTACCTTGACATTTGTACAATTCAATACATGTTTTCTCTGCTCTGTGTCTCGTATGTTACACACTTTCAAGGAAAACAGTTCTATTGCCTACTTACACCCTTTGGGTGGATACATCAGCACTTGGACTTTTCCCAGGGATGTCCATCAGTCTCCATCACAGCACTGGGGACTGGGAGGCAGCCCGGGGATGGGGTGTCCTTTGCTTAGTAGTGTCCACCGGGGAGGGGCCCTGGGTGGAAGGGTGGTGGCTCTGCCCTCACCCAGAGAGACATGGGGTTGAGAGTAGCTCAGCCACTTTCTAACCTTGTGACCTGGTATGCTAATTTTCTCATCTGTAAGTTGAGAATATTACCTTATTATTATTACTTTTTACAGGGTTGTTATTAGGCACACATTAAGAGCTCAGCAAGTCATACCCATTATTATTGTTATCATGATACCACATAACTATGTGAAATAAAATGATGAGCTGACAATTGTTGTGAAATCTGTCCTAAGTCTGAAGGGTGCTAACATCAGTCAAACTTGTATTTCACTGTAGAACTGCCAACCTTGGGTCAATCGGGCACAAAGAGAGGCTAAGTGATGCACCCCTGTCCACCACACTTGGTAGGTGTGGTTGGATGCATGCTCTGACGTGGGGCGCCAAGGTGGAGCACTTTGAGGGTTTGGGGCCAGTCCTGGGGGAGAGGAGTGGAGAAGAGGTGGGGAGGAGTCAGGTGGGGCTGATCAAGATGTAGTTCTGAATCTGGCATCAGCCTCCGGGCCATGAGCTCCTGTGAACCTTCCTACCAGAAGGTGCTAGCTCACCAGCATCAGGGGCTGTCCATCCATCCTTCCCTGGGGAGTGTCACTCAGGAGGGGACCTGGGGAGAGCTGGCACTGGGACTTCCGCTTCCCCATGCACTACCTCTTTCCTTCTTATTGCTCTTGACAGTTCACCCCTGTGAGTGCTCAAAAGCTTATGATAAGAAAACCTGATCAACCTGAGGGCAAAGCTGTAAGAAGTTTCAGGCATTTAAAACCGGTCTGGATAAGGCCTGGCGGAATCCTGTGGTCAGCGAGTTAAGAAGGATAGAAGGCCCTCGGAAGACTGAGAAAAGAAGCATGGGGCTGCAGAGAGCTGAGGGTTTCAGAGCAGATGAAAAGTCCATGGCGTGCGCTAGAGGCTCACACTCCGGGTGGCAGGGAGACCAGGTCCTGCCCCAAATTTAAAATGTGGCTTCTTGAGTGTTTAAGTCACTTTGCAATGTCATGCTCATCATTGAACTCTGGTCTCCCTTTCAGCGCAAGGGACAAGCCAGGCTCCTTACATGCACAATTCTGTGTCCACTGCTGATGAAGGTTTCTCATGACTTCCCACAGATCGAATGGGCAGGCATTCAAATACTTGCTGATTCATTGATCAACAAGGCAGTAACTAGGACTTTTTAACAATCTGTTTTTAAGGTTTATCAAGCACTTATTACATGCTAGGCACTGCGCTTTACACACATTAGATCATTCTCATAAAAACTTTATGATACATGTACTCATATTTGTTTTGCAGGGAAGGAAATGAAGCCTCAGAGAGGTTATGTGATATGCCTCGGCCTCACAGTTTAGTAAGAAGGAGGACCCACATTCAAATTCTGCCTCACACAGTGGCTGCGAGCTTGAACACAGTGCAATACTGCCTCAGCATCCACCAGTGTTTAATTTTTGACTTGTTTATGTCTATAGAAGTAGGTTACCAAGGATGGGTAGATGTGTGATCTTTTGGGGTGAGTAGGAGAAGGAGATAAACATATTTATAGTGCGCTAATGTTACAACCAATCCATTTTCACAACCTTTCATTCACTTATAAATCGATTTTGCTCAATAAAAATAATAGAGCACCCACTATGCTTAAGCATGGCTGGCCATTGTTGAGGGTTCAGAGACGAAAGATCATTCCTGCCTTCTGGATCTTGCTGTCTCTTGGAAACAGGGAGACAGAAAAGTGAATATTGGTAAACTCAGGTGTACTTAGAGGCTGTGGGAGCTCCAGGTGGGGCATCAGATTCACACTGGGGCTGCGGGTGTCTTCCTGGGGATGCTGATGCCCAGGCTGAGTCTTGTAGACTAGGCCAGGCAAGGGAGAGCAGGCCACGGGGAAGGGCATTTCATCTGGCAGGACATGGAAGGCTTGGAGGTTTCAGGCTCGGGCACAGAGAGAGTTCAGTATGTCTGGGACATAAGGCAGGGAGAAGAGGGTGACTGGCTTGTGGGCCTGAGAGACAGGGACAGTCAGACCAGGGAAGGCCTTGTGTGCAGGCCAAATAGTGGGTCCATATCCTGGAAGCAACAGGGTGCCATTGAACAGCTTTCTATGGAGGAAAGACTTGGTAGTTTTAAAAAACCACTCTGAGAGCAGGGGAGATGAACCAGGACAGGGCAGCTGGAGAGGGGAGACAGGCTAGGAGGCAATGAGAGGATCCAGGGCAGTGAGCTAGGAGCAGGCTGCAGAGGGCTTGAGTGGGGAGACAGCTCTCGACACTCAATTGTCCTCCATCCCAAATCAGAAAATACATATAGTGTGTTTGTTCTCATAGCATTGTCATATTTAGTTCAAACTGGTATCTCTATTTGTTTACATCTAATGCCTATTGGTTCTAACAAATAGTCTACAAACCACAGTATTGGGAGCCTCAGTGGCAGGTACTCTTCAAGGTCTTTACATATGTCATGTCATTTCATCACCCTATCAACTTTCTGGGATAGATTTCATTATCTTCACTTTACAGATAAAGAAGTTGAGGCTCAGAAAGAATATGGCCAGAGCTGGAGGTGGAGAGAGGAATAATAGACACTGGAGACTCAGAAGGCGGGAGGGTGGGAAGGCAGTGAGGTGAGGAATTAATCGATGGGCATGATGTGAACTGTTTGGGTGATGGTCACACTCATTGCCCAGCTTCCCTGCTGTGAAATATATCCATGTAATAAACTGCACTTGTGCTCCCTAAATCTGCAAAAAATACAAATAGAAAAGAATTTGCCCAGTGTCCTTCCAAGTGACAAAGCTGGGATTCCAACCAACCACAGCATTCTCAGTGAAGTCCCATGGTGGGTTTTCGTATTTGTTTTGAAGGGGGTGAATTCTTCCCTTTTTCAGCCACATCCACACTTTATAACTGTATGTTAGCAATCCAGGTCCTTGAAGAAATTCGTTTTTATATCTTCAAATTCTCCTAATTAAAGAAGGGTCAAAGATTGCACCAGACACTGAAATGGAGGTTTTGGAATCTGTAAAATGTTTTCATCCATGTTGCCTTTGCTGGATCCTCCTATTTTCTACTGAGCTTGGAAAGACATTATTATCTCCATATTATTGATGAGAAAACTGAGGCAGAGAAGCAGACGTCATACGATTAAATGGCATAGCTTGCCCTTCGTGCTATGAATTTATCCTTTGCCTTTTGTCTCTCACTGACTACACTCAGGCGGCAAATGGTATCACATGAACATTCTTTGGCGCATAAAACTGGGGGGAAATGCCATTTAACTCTCCGAATGTTTCTGCCTCGGCATCCAATGCAACTCATTCAAGAAACACTGAGTACCTAAAGTGTTCAGGCACTGGGTGTTCAAAGATGCCCAGCTTGGCCCTTAGGAAGTAGGTGGTGCGCAGAAGGATGGACACAGGGGAGCTGAAGGTGCGACAGGGTGGTAAGTGGCATCCTAGAGGTGTGGCCACAATGAGCCAGCTCCTGGGGTGGAGTTACTCATTCTGCCTAGGGTGAGGTGGAGGGACGAGATGGCCTCACAGAGGAGGTGACATTGAGACTGGCTGTGGAGGTAGAACAGCATTTCTTTAGGGAAAGAAGGGCAGAGACAAGAACAACAGGATCACTGGTTAAGTCCTTGCTATGCGCAAGTCCCTATGTTAAGAACTTTAGAGATATTATTCATTTACTACTTTCAATAACCCTGTAAGACATCAACCGGTATTAGGCCCATTTGATAAATGAGGAAATGAAGGCTTAGGGAGGATTTGCACCTAGGCAGTCTGATTCCAGCTCATTCTCTTGACCACTGCAGCACAGGGCAAGCACTCAAGCTGGAGAATAGAGCTTGAGTGATGCCTCAGAGGTGTAAAGGTGCCCGGCTCACTCAAGGTGCAGGGTGGGTGCAAGGAGGGAGGAGGGCATAGGCCTGAAAGGGGGATGGGGCCAGCGTGCCATGGGCCTTACATGAGTTTATCTTCCCAGCAAAGTTAGATAGCGGTCGTGTGATCCGATCTGATTGGGTCTGTGTTTCATCTAGATACTCTGGTGCCACAAACTCAGTGCCTACAGGGGCCAGGCCCATAAGGCAAATGAGGCCAGCAGGCCAAGCAAGAAGGAGGGGATGTTTGGCAAACCAAAATTTTATTTGAAAGGTCCTGATTTTAAAATATAGGAGACTAATTCAGATTCCTTTTTTAGAACTCTTTCAGGACCAAACAAACTATGTGTGTGGGCTGCTAGTTTGCTACTGCTGACATGGAGGATGGATTGGAATAGAGAGAGCTCAGAGGCAAGGGGCTCAGTGTCAGGAGCCCATTGTAACAGTCTAGACAGAGGAAGAAGGCTGGAGCATCGGCCATAGTATAGGGAGAAGTGGAGGGGTCAGGACTGAGGTGGGTTTTAAGTAGATTAAATAGTGTGAGTTGACTTTGGATGTGAAGAGTGGGAGAGGGAGGAGTAAAGATTGACCTGGTGGACGATGGAGCCATTCATTCATTTAATTTTTGAACAGTTATTTATTGAGTACCTACTATATCCAAGATATGGCCTGAGGAGCACAGCTACCACAAGGAATAAGACACAATACCTTGCTGTGAAGAAGCTCCAAATCTACTGAGAAGGTCTGTTGAAAGATAAGTTCTATTGAGAGATTTGGGGGCATGTAGGAAGAGCACCCACCCTAGTCTTAAGCAGCAGGCTGTTAGGGAAGGCTCTGCTGATGCAGGAGAAGTGCAGGTGTGAGGGAGAGGGGCACACATTGGATTTTGGGTTTGTTGAGTTGAGTCTTAGCTACAGCCCAGGTAGTTCTGTGATCTGATACCACTGCTCTGTGATGCTTTTAGTTTTACAACAGGTTAGAGTCCAGACAGCTTGCTCACCCATATGACACATTCCTTTCTTGCGGTCATGCATTCCCTGTATCCTCTTTTAAGATACTTGGCACACATGTGTACACAGTTGAGAGTGTACCAGTTGCTGGCATTACTGTCAAAGTCCATGTCTTCCCTGGGTCCCTGCCCACTTGTCATCCATCTTAGGTGTTGCAATATTTGTAAGGTGAACCTGGGCTTGTTTGTTTAGTTTACTCATTGCTGTTGTGGAGAATGATCTGCTTTCTTCCAGGTATTATGACTATCGTATGGTGGATTAATTATGAGGAAGATACCCTGTGCACTTCGTCACTCCACCTCCTATCTGAGAGTGCCACACATTCTTTGTCCAAACCTGGGCAAGATTTTGCTTCATTCATTGAACACACATTTGTTGGGCACCCACCATGTGCCAGGCACTGTTTTAGGAGTTTGGGATGCATCGTGAACAAAGAAGGGCTCCTAGCCTCATGCAGCCTTGCTTTTCTGCAGCCTAAATGGTTTGTTCGTGTGTATTTCTGTGTTGCTCTTTTGAGATGTGCACAGATGCATGGCCCCCTCTCAGCCAGGAGGATGTTCCCACCTGTCCCCTCTCAAGTGAGGCTGTGTTCCCCATCATCTGAGACTCTCCATTCTGTTTCCCTAATATGGATTGTCCGCAGCAAGGCAGCTTCTTACCTTGGCTGTTGAATCTCCACTGTTCCAAACAGAACCTTAAACACTTTGCCCAAGTTCTAAATATCACTGTTCCTCTATATACTCTGAAAATAATTTATGTTCTTTTTTGATGAGATAATTTAACTGTATCCTTACATCAGACCCTTTGTCCTTCCCATGGACCTGCTCACCAGATGCACACCTTCTGTCATAAAGCCCTTGTGGTCTTTTGTTCTCTGTCGTCAGCTAAAAGTCCTTCCTATGGGAAAGTGTCCAGGTAGACCCAAAAGGGGCCTGGAACTCAGGCTTGAGCTGGTACACTGGTGTGGATTTGGCACAGTAGGATACTCAAGAAGACTTTTCTAGGGAGATTGGTTTTCACCAGGTCACCTGGGATGCAAAGATAACCTGGGGATGAGGAACCAAGAGGCCACTGCAGGAATCATTTGGGCTGGGTGAATTCCCTGCTCAAAGAACAGGGGTGCAGAGATCTCTGAGTCATAAGCTGCTCTGTGAAGGTCTAGGAAGCTCTGGCTTGGATTGCTACCAACAGTAGTAGTTAAAAAAAAAAAAATCCTCATATCTGCAATTTCTTCACCTATTTGTACCATCTTTGATGTATGGCAGACACTTCATAGCTTCCAGGAGCCACGAAAAGGCAAGCATTGTAAAGGAAAGAGAAAAGTTAACAGCAAATAAAGAGTTAAAAACTCTAAGAAACTTGAATGCTGTTCTTTAATAGGTCTGTGGCCTCGATCAAGCAAGTAGACTTCCCTTAGCCTTTATTTTACCTGCCCAGTAAGATTTTTTTTTTAAAGGTTGGAATAGGAGCAGTGTGTGTGCATAAGATATTATGCAAGTAGAAGTTGCTTTTGCTGTTGTTGCGATTATTATTTTTACTTTTAACAGGCTTCCCTCCTAAAGCCTACATTAATCTGGACCTGGATCTTCAGGGCTGCTCCAAGGGCTGTCCTTCTGTGGCCCCTTGGTTCTTCAGCCATTACCCAGTGAGCCACCCCCTGTCCTGCCCATTAATCAGTCAGCACTGGGCTGAGGAATCTGTGTAGCTGTAACCTTGCCACCAGCTAGGAGGGACCTTGCATTTTCTTGCTTCTGCACCAAGGCTGGAAATTCCTTGGCAGAGGCTTCACCACTACAGACTTGCCTGTTTCACTGCCCCGAGGGTGCTGAAGGAATCCCACCATACCAGGATATAGGGAACCATAAGCTCATTAGGGACAATTCGCTAGCATACCTCCTGCTGCCCTGCAGAGCTCTGTGTGGGCTCCAGCCTGTGGAGCTAACTAGGGTCACATGCTGAGCTGTGGGAGTTGAGGCATAAAGTGAGGTTCAAATGATGCCAGGAGTCTGAAATTTTGGGAAATGGATGTGCTGGAACTGAAAATGTTAATGGAGTAGTCTGTGGAGATTTAGCTAGAACTAAGGGATCTTTAAAATATCAGATTCCTGGCAACGACTCAGCCCTGTGTCTTTAAGTTTAGGCAGACTCTTTTGGCTTCATGTTCTCAGATGAAAGATCAGAAGGACAACAATATGAACTGTCAATCATTGCTCATGACATGAAAAAAAGAAGGAAAGAGGCCAGAGAGAGCTGGTTGGCATCCATTTACACATGCTTCGCGTAAGGTTTTAGATTTGGAAAGTGACCATATAATGTTAATGCTAGAGGGGACCCTGTAGATCATGAGAAATGACCCCATGGAAGAAACTGAGACCTGGAGTGCTTAAGTAAGCTTTCTAAGATTGCACACCATTGAGTGATGTGATCAGTGCTGTACACAAGCCCAACGGATGGGAAACAGAATAGTTAATAAGGTGGCAAATATGTCATTACATGTACAGATACATTATGTACAGGAGTTCCACCATGGTATTGTTTATGGTAGCAAAAAATTGAAGCAGCATAAGTATCTATTATCCACTGACAAAGAATTACTTAAATGCTTTATGATATATGCACTCACTGGAATACTACATAGTCATTAAGAATAATGATGTCAATCTACATTTATTGACATGGGGTGCTGAGGGGCTTAGCTAGAGGGACATAAATTTTGGTATGTAATAATAATGGATGTCAATGCAGCAGGCACATCATTTTGGGTAAAATTTCATATGTGTATATGAATACATATATACGAAAGAATGTTTATAATAATTACCAAAGAGGTGAGGTTTTGGATAATTTTAATTTTTTAATTTACATGTCCATGCATTGTTAGAATTGTGTTTGAAGGTCATATATTATTTTTTATAATGAGAAATCAACCAGTAAAAGGACTTCCTCTTTTTTTTGGTCATGGAACTCTGTGTACAGTTTCAGAGCTTCCCAGGATGGTGGGAGTGAATTTCCACACCCAGTTGGTTTATAATTGCTTTCCTCAATAGTAAGCAAGTGCTGCCCAGCACACAATCCAGGGGATGGCCATTCAGAGAGCATGGCGCCTTGGAGCTTCAAATGGATGTTGCTGGTGCAGGAAGTAGACTAAGATGTCCCCAGAACTTTAAGAAAAAGTCTCTTTTGAAGAGTAAAAGTTGGAATGAATGGAATGGTTGTTTCGAGCTTCTGTGGAGGTGACTACCTTAAAAATAGTCACAAAAGGATGGCAGGAGAGATTTAGGAACCCCCCAGCTCTAATTAAGATGACTGGGTATAGTCACAGGCAAGCATGACTAGAATGGAATTATAGCTAGAAAAGTGAGACTGAATCAATTGCATTGGCTAGTGCTGTAATTTGGCTGAGGACATAGTGTGTTAACCAAAGAGGACTGATCAGTAACAAGTCCAGAGAGGAGAGCTTTGTGTGTTGGTCAGAGTTTATCTAGCTTTGTCCAAGGAAGAATAGCTGTGAATCCTATGGCCACAGACCCTGCCAGGTTAAGAGCATTGAAGTTCCGCCCTACACATCTTCCTACAGGAGGAGGCTGGACCTGGCATCTGTGTTTGGAACGGCAAATGCCAACTTGTGTGCATGTGTGTGTCTCAAAGGGTGGAAAGAGGTCTTGTTTCATCCTGTAATTTTTTTTTTTTTTTGAGACGGAGTCTCGCTCTGTCGCCCAGGCTGGAGTGCAGTGGCCGGATCTCAGCTCACTGCAAGCTCCGCCTCCCAGGTTCACGCCATTCTCCTGCCTCAGCCTCCCAAGTAGCTGGGACTACAGGCGCCCGCCACCTCGCCCGGCTAGTTTTTTGTATTTTTTAGTAGAGACGGGGTTTCACCGTGTTAGCCAGGATGGTCTCGATCTCCCGACCTCGTGATCCACCCGTCTCGGCCTCCCAGAGTGCTGGGATTACAGGCTTGAGCCACCGCGCCCGGCCGATCCTGTAATTTTTTTAAAAAAATTGACCAGTTGTCCTAAAATTTAACCAGGATGCATATCCCATTTTCCAGTGAGGCTAAATAATCAAGTCACTCTACTTAGTACTTGTTTATTTGTTTGTTTTCACCAAGAACCTATTTGTGTCTCTGAAACTGTTAACTTGGTCTCAAAGATCACTCTGGCTCATCTCTGGGTCTCGTGTGTTTTGTTGACCACATAGTCTCATGGGGAATGTGCTTTAGGATCCTTAGACTGGACTGCCCCTTGCATGACAATTTTTCTCGGGCAAATTTAAAGATATGTACTAACTACTTTCCCCACAGCTACGGGGGCTTAGCTAGATGGGTGCTGTGACCAGCATCTGAGTTTGAGAAAAGAATCTTAAACGAGAACCGAGATCCTCTTACTTGGTTATTTGACACTTCATTGATTAAACGTACTACATTTTAATTGAATGCCTACTATGTAGCCACCATCTGCTTACCGGACCTGCTGCGCACTGTATACAAAGGCAGGGCTAGTCACTCTTCAGTTTCTTATGAATATTCAGTTCTTTACCTGAAATGGCCCATTAAGCAGTAAGAACAATGCACTCAGTAACATGAGAGCTAAGGTACAAAAGAAAAACATTTTTTCAGTATACCTTTAATATCTGTCTTCTAATATTACAGTTGGCATTGGCTGGAGAAAGGATCTCCAGCCTTTTTTCATTTTCATTTTGGCTGCAATTGCTTCTTGCTTGTTTGCTTGTTATTCTTCTCTGGCCATAAAGCTGTATCCACACTGGAAATGGCTCAGGTCCCTTTGTCAGCCATTTGGATCAGTCATGCATATCCCAACTGCCTGAAAAAACTGGGTTTAGCAATTAGTATCAATCTGGTAACTGTCCAATGTGGCAAGGGTGGCTTATTTCTCCTACAAGTTTAGATGTCATTGTTGACATCACCACTTCTCCTCTCTAGCTACATGCTACTTTCTTCTCTGTTCCACCAAAAGTGTCAGGCCATGGCCCATATTCTAGAAAGGCTCTTGGTATTTCATCAGTGTTCTCTTTTCTAAGCAGTTTAAGGACCAGCTAGCTAAGAGACCAGAAAGCGGGGGACTAGGAGGATTTTAGAGACTTCTCGTTTTGTGAAACTATATTAAAATTACATCTTACTGAGAGGAATTTAAGAAAGTAAGCAATACACGCCTGTAATCCCAGCACTTTGGGAGGTCAAGGCGGGTGGATCACCTGAGGTTGGGAGTTTGAGACCAGCCTGACCAACATGGAGAAACGCCACCTCTACTAAAAATACAAAATTAGCTGGGCATGGTGGTGCGTGCCTGTAATCCCAGCTACTTGGGAGGCTGAGGCAGGAGAATCGCTTGAACCCGGGAGGCAGGGATTGCAGTGAGCTAAGATCTCACCATTGCACTCCAGCCTGGGCAACAAGAGCGAAACCAAAAAAAAAAGAAAGAAAAGAAAGAAAGCAATAACAGCCAGAAGAAAATGGGCTGGTTGTGGTGGCTCACACCTGTAATCCCAGCACTTTGGGAGACTGAGTTGGGCAGATTGTCTGAGCCCGGCTACTCTGGTGGTTGAGGTGGGAGAATTGCCAGAACCTGGGAGGCAGAGGCTTCAGTGAGCCAAGATTATGTCACTACATACCAGCCTGGGGGAGACAGAGCGAGACTCTGTCTCAAAAACAAATCAAAACAAAAAATTAGCCAGGTGTGGTGGCGCATGCCTGTAGTGCTAGCTACTCAGGAGGCTGAAGTGGGAGTCCGGGAGGTGGAGATTACAGCTGGTTGAGCTTGCGCCACTGCACTCCAGCCTGGGTGATGAAGTGAGACCCTGTCTCAAACAAAACAAAACAAAAACCACCACCACAACAAAAAAAAAAAAAACCCCAAAAAGTCGTAAAGAAAGCCTGAGAGAGAAATAAAGAGAGGAGTTTTGGAGAAAGAAATGAAGGAAAGGAATACAACATTTCTGGTAAATTCTCAAATTTGAAAGAGGAGTGGTGAGGAACAAACATTCCTTTGACTTGGGAAGATACTGTGTAACTTCCCCTCCATTCTATTTACCTTCCAAGCAGTGTGTGCTAATATTAATATTGACATCCCTGTTCATATAATAGCTTTGGGGAACATGTTGCATAGTTTAGGATTCTTTTTGGTTAACTGAGTTTGAACAAAAACAAGTTCAAGCTATTATTAATTTTCTTTTCTGTGGGCTGTAGGAGCCAGACCTGCCTTAGGAGACTTCTTGTATCAGTCATTAAAAGCCTTCATTTCATGCCTTCATTAAAATGTTTGCGCTGGTTCAAACTTGAAAATCTGCCCCAAATGGCATCGTGCCAGAAGTTGATTCTTGTTACTTCAGAAAAAGGGGAAACTATCCCTTTGCTGGAGTAACATTTGCACTGGGTGAGAGGGACATATATTCCATAAAATATATGACTTCATTGAGTGAGGTCAAATGAAACTTTGCCTGCTTCTTTGCCCATGCGGAAAATGAATGTGTCTAATTTACCTTCCAAATGGGGGAAATGGGAGCCGAAAGGCAGATTACTCGACATTGTTTGGAAAGACCATATAAACACCAGGGGAGTTGTAGCTCCAGCCCCATGTGGTTTTAGGCCCCGAACCGTTTACCGTCTGTAGTCTAAAAATTGTCAGCTCATGGCCACAGGAATACTCAGGCTTAACATTTTAATCACATCCAGAGGCACAATGAGCTAGAACTTCAGCCAGAACAGATCCAATTTCTTTCCCAGACTGGATAGCTTTGTTTTATAAAATAAGCTCAGTGATATTTCAAGGGTTAATTACAAGTCTTTAGAAATCCTGGACTTGCATTTATCTTTTTAAAATATTTACGCAACTTGGCTTTCTATGGCACCACTCTGTGTGTGTGCATGTGTGTGTACATGCATATGTGTGTGTGCGTGTGTGTGCGTGTGCATGTTTTAAGAGCTCAATACATTTAATATTTTCTCTCCAAACCTAGACATCTCCAAAAGCACACAGGAGATTTATCAGACCCATTTGGAAGGTGATGCTGTTTACTCACTTTAAGGTGAAATAGAGGCGGGCAGATGCCTCCTCACAGCCACTGCCAGGTCGTAGGAGCGGAAACTGGGCCTCCTGCTTTCTGAGTCCTGTTTTGAAAGCCCCTCCCTGAGTCCAGTATCTCTCTTTGTGAAATTCATGGAAATCCAGATAGACTGAAGGATTCCTCTACTCAAGTAGTTTAAGAAAAGTTCCTGATTTTTTTCCTCTTGTTAAGCCTGAGAAGGAGGTGGGAGGGAGAATGCCTCCCCTCTGCTATTCCTTGGCTCCAGGTTTCTCTTTAAAAAATGCAATCAGACCACATACTCCTCAGCATCTGAGAACACTTCCTCTGGAGTCCAGTTCTCCTTTCCAGGCAGCTGAGGGAAGAGAGACTTTAAAACTGGCAGAGGGCATCAGGGGTGAAAGGTAACCCTGAGAGTAGGAAAATGCCAGGGAGACAGGCCGATTCCAGCAGGGGAGAATGGCCCATCTGGAGCACCAGGCCATGCCTGGGGATTCCCTGGCCTCACCTGCAGACACCCTCCCCTCCCTGAGGGTTGGGCTGCTCAGAGATCACTGGGACTCTCAACCCACTGCTGGGAGTGGCCCCTCTCAGACAGGCATTTTTATTATCAAATGAGCAATGAGAGAGGGGAGAGGTGAGGAACTCTATGAGAAACATGCAGTCTTTTATCACATCATCAGTTTTCAGTGAGAAAATCCAGACCTTCTTACTTTTACAGAGATAGAATTCAGTTCTCAGGGACTTGTGAAGATGCAGCATCATCAAATCATTGTGTGTGTGTATGTGTTGTTTTCCTTATCATCTACCTTAGAAAATATTCTCTACATTCCCATGTTAAAATATTTTTTCCTAAAATCCATTCATCCATCTACACACATCCCAACTTCCTAAAGGATGTAATATAGGTTCATTGCAGAAGATTTGGAAAATACAGAATTGTGACCAGAACAAACTAAAATGCGCCCATAATTTTATCACCGAATTTGATCAACATTTTGGTGAATAGCCACCAGTCTGTTTTCTATCTTTTTAGGGATTATAAGTTCCAAGAGGCAGGGCTGTCGTTCACTTCTGTGACTCAGTGCTCTGAACCAGGCCCAGTGAAGGTTGACGTGCAGGCTGTGTTGACGGAATCAATGAAGAAATACTACACGTGCATATTTTGAATTGAAACAGGTCATCAGGGTGCAGCAGAGAATAACAGAAATAGAATTGCTTGGATGTGTTGACTTAGATCCAAGGTACTACTGGTAACGTACTGTATCTCCTTGAATAAGTCACTTCACCTCTCTGGGCCTGAGCTGCTTCTTCAGTAAAATAATCCTTGCAGCTAAGATTTGTTGAGTGCTCACTATGTACACTGTCATAAGCCCTATATGTGTATTTCTCATCATAGCTTTATGAGTTACGTACCTGCCATCTCCATTTTATGCATGAGAAAATAGGCATGGAGAAGTTAAGTGGTCCGCCTAAAGTCACACAGCACATTTGTGGAGAGCTGGGCTTGAACGCGGGCATCTGGGCTTTTACTCTCTCCAGTGGAATGCCTGGGCTGTGGGATGAGATGACATCACAGGCTTCTCCCAGCTCCAGGGTCGAGTGAGAGAAAGAGGGGAGTGGTGCAGGGAGGTAGTTGGGATGATTACGCTACTGGCCAAGTTCAAGAAAGTCAATTGTGGATCAAGGTCCAGCTGATTATTGCAGAGAGCAAAGTTCTTAACTGGAGGACTTCCTCCTGGGATGTGGAGAGTCCACACAGGCACTAGCAGAGCATAAGGAAAGACCAGGCATTCTCTGCTGTTCAGTCAGTGCTCCATCACTCAGAGGCAGGGATGCAAGGGCTCTTCGTGTGTCCCCTTTGCCTTCAGGGCCTCCCTGTAAAGCCACCCACAGGACAGTGCACCAGGGTCAGGCAGGGAAGTAAATAAAAGAAGGAATCTGATAATTCCTGATAGTGTGCAGCAGCTGATGCATTTAATGGGGGAGGAAGACTGGGAATCTCGCTGGATGATGACCTAGGACGTCAGTCAGCAGGACACTGGCCCCTTTACTGCCCCTCCCAGGCTGAAACGTTGTGTTTTGCCTTATGCCCATGGTAACCAAGTCTCCTTTTTGGTGAGGAGGAATGGGCTTCAGTAAACAGATCTATTTGTGTGATCCTATTACTCATTTGAAGCAATGTCACTCCTTTTTCCACTGTGGTCTGTGTGTCTGAGTCAGAGACAGCCTACAACAGGGTTCTTTGAATTGATGGCTCACTCCCAGCCACTCTTGACTGACTGCCAGCTTAGCAGGGCGTAGCTTACCAACAAATCTTTTTTTTTTTTTTTTTTTAAAGCCAGACTGATTCATAGAAACTCCTTTAAAACACGGTGAAAAGAAACCGCCCATCACACACCCCAGTACACCAGCAGGGGAAACTTATAACCTCGGAGGCAGGTCCCTCCCCTCAGTGCGGTCGCATACCTCCAGAAGAGCGGACCAGGGCTGCTGCCAGCACCCGCCACTCAGAGCGCCTCTGTCGCTGGGACTCTCCAGGTAGGACAGCTCCTAACGCTGAGGGGACTCTCAGCAAACCTTCTCCTTCCTTTCCACGGCTCTCCTTCTTCTGATCTCATGTAAGCTTTGCTTTTACTTTTTTCCTTTGCTATTTTTGTATGATCCTTGAAACTTTTGGCTCAAAGTGGATACAGAGACAACTTTTTCCAGAAAGTTCAGAAAAGTGTATTTTGAGGACGGAGTCTGGGGAAATCAGTGGGACGGGACTGAAATCGTGCCTGGCAGTGATCGGGTTCTCGTTCTAGGATGTGGAGGGAGCAGGGACTTTGAAACAAACCGGGGTAGGATACTGTTTATGGAGGAAACACCACACACCTTGGAAATGACATTGGGAACTGGCCAGATGGTTTTCACCTCCTCTGTTTTGATTCTGATTGCTTCAGGACTTGAATTGTTTCTCTGCTCGCTGGTTGTTGGTTGGGATTTTTTCGGGGGTAGTGGATAGATAACCGGTTTTCAGTTTATTTTTGACACTGCTTTTCCTGCCTGTTTTCTTCTCTATTCGTTTCTGTTTAAACTGAAGTATTTTTTTCTCCTCACAGGATGGGAAGTGGGATTGGTTTGTTTAAAGAAAACCGTTGGCCGGCAGGGTGGCTCATGCCTGTAATACTAGCACTTTGGGAAGCTGAGGCGGGTGGATCACTTGAGGTCAGGAGTTCAAGACCAACCTGGCCAACATGGTGAAACCCTGTCTCTACTAAAATGCAAAAATTAGCCAGGCATGATGTCAGGTGCCTGTAATTCCAGCTACTCGGTAGGCTGAGACGGGAGAATTGCTTGAATCCGGGAGCCAGTGGTTGCAGTGAGCTGAGTGAGACTCCATCTCAAAAAAAAAAAGAAAAAAAGAAGAAAACCGTTACAGAGAGAAAGAGAGGGAGGCAACTGGTGTTTCAAATGAAACGTGGGAGGGGTTCATTTGGTGGAAGCAGGAGCTGATGAAGATTCCAGATGCCTTCTCTTGGCCAGATGTGGAGGGCGGGGGAGGCAAAAGGGAAGCTGGGTTTGGAGAAGAGGGTGGGGCAGGAGAACATCTGTGCCTGTTAAAAATTGTTGAGTGGCTTTGTGCTTTCACCCCAGAAAAAGCTGCCTTTCAGTGCTGAGTGCAAAGATGGCATATCAGAAACGATAAAAGAACTTTTAAAAGCAAGTGGATGTGGAATCTCTCTGCATGGAAGGCAGTGATTGTTTTGAAATGCCTGTCTTTTCTCTCGTTCCCAAAATGTGGTTGCATAAATGCAAACACTCATGCTAATCATGAAGTAAATCAGGAGGAATGAAGAAGGGTGCTTTTTCCTTTTTTTGTTTTTTGTTTTTAGGTTAGCATATTGGGTGAGTGTCTACTGAGGTGTGGCCCATTTCAACATAAGATACTGGTATATTTTTTTCCCCAAGTAAACAAGATGAGAATGACAGGATTCAGCTTGTCTGACAAAGTTAGGCTTTTCCTTTAGAAAGGCAGTAGGTTGCCCCGGGGGGGATGATTGAGTAGGCACCAGGGCAACTTTTAAAGATGAAGGGAACTCCTACATTTGCTTCAGATGTTTATTATTTCCACATTACATGGATGTGGATTAGAGAAGCCATTATTAAATCAATAGTGTTAATATCCTGCGAAAATTATACAAATCTTTTAGTTCTGTGCAGGTTAAAACTAATAAGCAATGTCTGTCTTACCAGTCAGCACACGGAAAGCCCCGACAATGTTGGGAGCGTAAACCATCATGAATTGCATTATTTGTGGCAACGTTTCACATGATACCGTAGCTTTATACAGGAGAAAGTATGCTACACGTTACTTGCTAGAGTTTGAAGACAATTTAGAAAAACACGGTTTTGATTGCTGCGCCCTGCTCTTCCTCCAAGAAGTAGTGAGAGAATCCCTTAGCTGTGAGAGTTTTTCTGGATTTCAGCTTTGACGATACAGAAATGTGAGGGTTATTCCCGCCAACCCCCCGCCTCCCGCTCCACCCCTCCCACCCTCAGGGGCAGATCCAATTCCACCCAGACTCCGAAGAATGGGGCGGGGGCGGGGGCGGGGGCTGCAGGACATCCTGTGTGGCGCCCTGGTCAGAGGGCCCCCCACATTTTACATTGTTTGTGGGTACTAAACTGTCTTGGGAGTTGGCAAAAGGCCATCAAGAACCAACTCGGAGCAGATCACATCCTTAGAATCTGGCTATCTCCCAGGACTGCTGGGCGGACGGACTGCTGGGCAGACCGCTGGGGAAAGGAAAGACATCCCTTCTGTGGATTGTGGAAAGGACTTATTACACCTTCCTCAGCGCTTCCTGTTTCCTCCAGAGACCAGATGAGGCCCATCAAGTTCCCAGCCTTGTCAGTGGGCTTCATGGAGACCCCCCCCCTCGCCCAGGAATGCAGACCCTCTTGGCTTGCTCTGGGTGGCTCTAGGAATTTCAGGTAGTGCCAGACCCACAGGGGCTACTGGAGAGAGACACCTTGAAGACCTAGGAAAACTTGTGGATGAGGCAAGACTGCTTTTCTGTAGACTCTATGGAGCCTGGTGGGGCACGTAACTGAACCGTCGCCACAGGAAAGGGCAGGAGGCAAGTCAGTTCCATTTCATCCTTCGTTTGGTTCACAGAATTCTAAATTTGGGAGGGATCTTGGATCTCATTCATTCTCCTACTGTGTGCAGAAATCTAACTGTTACACCATCTTGAGCAGACGGCCATCCTACAGATCTTAAAATTTCCAGATGCGGGGAGCTCAGAACCTCAGTGTGTATCTCCACACTCATTTCCCCTAGCAGGCCAGTTCTAATTTTATTAAAGTTCCTTAAATCCAGCAAAATCAACTTCCTTATAACTTCCTGATTCTGCTGGCCTGAAACAACTCAGAAAATATCTATTCTGGTTTCGTTGTTGCTCCACCCAATGATCCTTATCCTCTAAACACTTAACACTTACTTAATGTTTAATGAATACAACTTAATGGATCTACATTGCATTATTTTTTCTTCTTCTTCTTCTTCTTCTTTTTTTTTTTTTTTTTTTCCTAAGGCTCAGAAGGGAAGGGAGCATTTTTGAAGCTTGGAATTATGCTCTTAGTCAATCATACTCACGGGGTTTTTGATTTGGAGGTATTTTCATTTTCTAAATGCATGGATATGGTTCCCTCTTTAACTTCCCTCATGTATGTGCATAGCTGACTAACACAAAAGCTCAGGCATATTTGGGACTCTCAGATGTACATACTTGGAGGGACACACCCAGTGTTGCTGCCTACTAGGTCATGGTTAGATCAATCCAATACCAGGACACAGGCTTCTAGCTAGGGGATTGTCCCATAACTTGGTCCATAGTTCACGTAGCCCACGCCTATACATTATCACCACCCATCATAGTAACTATGGAAACAGGCTGCCCATCAAATGTAGCCTCCTTGTAATTGCTGGCCAGCAATCTGGGTATCAACCCCTTGAGAAGAGCTCCTACATCTTAACCACTGTAGAACAGGAATTTTCTCACCATAGGCTTCCCTTTTCTAATACTCTTCCCAGATCCGCCCAGGTGATCTTGAATTTCTGGACTGCACTTGCTATTCAGTAATCAAGGAAGCCCAAATATGGTTCCAGTTAGGGGTTTACTTGAATCTCCATCACCCAGCCCTGACATACACACATCCTGAGACTACTCTTTGCAACACTTCAGTCCCTGGCGTCCTGCCTGGGTAAAACCATTTCCTTCAATTTACCTGGGAGAGTCACTGATACTGAAGCAGAACGATGAAAGCACAAACACCTGTGGTGATTGCTGCTCCTGTCTCTTCCTTTTTAACAAAATGTTTGGGTCAAGGTTTTCTTTTGTGTGGTGGAGATGGCATTTCCCTGGAACTACGATGGACTCCTCTGCTGAATGGTGCCCTTGGCCTTATGTGGCTGTGACAGTTTTTCTATTTGCTGAGCCTGTTTCATGAATTGTTTCTTCAAACAGGGTAGTTAAACTAGAAAGCCCCTTCGGCACAGCTTGAAACCGCGGCAAGAATCCTGGAGCAGATGTCAGACAGCTGACTAGGAAGACAGAGGGGCAGTGGTGTTATCTAGACTCTGCCGTGTAACCACAGGCGAGGCCCTTGTCTTCTTGCTTTCGGAAGTCGAACCTGTTGGTTCTTTCAGACCCCTTATGGCTCTGAGATTCTAAGATTCAGCCAGGCGTGGTAATCGAGCTACGTGGGAGACTGAGGTGGGAGGATCACTTGAACCCAGGAGTTTGAGACCAGTCTGGGCAACATAGACCTGTCTCTGAAAGAAGAATTTTAAAAAGCAGGGCGGGGTGGTGCATGCCGGTAGTCCCAGCTACTTGGGAAGCTGAGGCAGGACGATTGATTGAGCCCAGGACTCTGAGGCTGCAGTCAGCTATGATTGTACCATTGCACTCCAGCCTGGGTGACGAAACAAGACCCTGTCTCAAAACAAAACAAAACAAACAAACAAAACACCAAAAAAGAAACGAAAAACAAAAAAATTCAGATCCTACCATTTCTGTTTTGAGGAATCCCTTGGGCTGACGCCAGCAGCTAGTTTAATCTGTAAAAATTGATAGAAAAGTGAAACAAGGCAACGCGTGGCATTGAAATGGGCATTTTTCAGAGGATTCTCATCTCTTAGGTTCCTTGAGGACCCACGCAACCTCCTCTGCCCCATCCACTCACAGATTCTTTAGGCATGGTGTTCCCCGGACTTACTCTCAGCCATGAGCATTCACCTGGCACTAGGAATAGAAGAAAGAGGTTTGAGTAATTAAACGTAAAGGGTGCCAGCTCAGATGAGGAGGGCAGGCTGAGTCTGCGAAGACATTGACAACAGCAAAGCATTCACCAGGAACAGAATCAGGCTCCCGGAGAAACTGAGCTGGCCCTGGCAAACAAACTCCACCCTCTTCTCGAGGAGGGAGACCCTGCAGCATGAGGGTGTGGTGTATAGGTGTGGACAGGAGCCAATGAGGAACAATTTGAGAGGAGGAAGAGGAAGGTGTGACTAAGACAGGAGGGAGGGAGAGCAAGTGGGATGCTATTTCCTAGGCTGTGTGTTGAGGGAAGAGGCAGGCAGAAAGACCTAAAAGCAGGAGAAAGAGCTAAGTCGATAGAGAAAGACAAAGTGGATAGACAAAGAGCTAAGTGGATGGAGAAAGAGCAAGGGAGAAGTGATGAGGCTGTTTCCCCTCCCATCCTTCCGCTCTTTTTTGGGGACCACCTACCCTCAATGTTTCAGGACAGTCCTTCAGTCAGAATTCTATTCTTTGTCCCTTGTGAAGAATCTTTTGTTGCATTGGTTTCCTCTTGTTTTTTTTAGGATAGTTGACACCTCTTTGGTATCATTTGAGTTTCCACTACGGGTGCTCACCGGGCTGGAACCTCTTCAATGTTTCTCCTCTTCCAGGTCAGATCAGAGCTGAGAGCAAAACGGGGTCCTTGATCCTTAGACCTCTTGTTTCAAAGACTCAAAGACCCTTCCCCAGGACCCTGGAGAAGGGGAGTTGGAGAGAGGTTTGCGACCCTGAAACAACTAGCTTGGGGCAAGCCAGTGTGTTCACATTGATCTCAGAGAAAGTTCTGAAGCTGAGACCTGGAGCTTCCCTTTACTGAAAGATAGTCTCCAGGTCTGGGTGGGGTGGGGATTCCTGTGATGAGGGTTAGAAGCTTGCTTGGAGTTTGCAGGGGCATCTGGTTTGGGCCTGTGGTGGCCAGGCAGGCTGGCTCTGCTGGGTGGGCCTTCTCCGCAAAACGAAGGGAGAAGCAGTGGCCTCTGAAGACCATGTGTTTTTATAATTGACACAGTTTTAAGGGGTGTATGCTGACTCTTTGATTAACTCAGAGAACGTAGGAGGAAAAGAGAGAACAGTAGATCTGGTAGAAGTTCTAGAACTTCCACCAAACCCTAAGCCAAGAGACAGGAGAGAGAAAATCATGCCAGGTGGAAGAGCCCTGCCTGGAAGGTGCGAAATGGCTTCAGTTCTGATTCGATTGCATTTCTCCTTTGGGGAGGTGCATTTCCTTCCCATCAAGGGGTTGGACTGAATGACCTCAGTGCCTCTCAACCTCTAAAGAACGAATTGAAATGAAGCCCTGAGCCCACCTGATGGGTCTGGGGTGTCTCTAGGCAAGGGGCCTCCCCTCCCAGCTTGCCACCTTCCAGGAGGCTGCAGCTTTGCTGGTTGCAGCATGTTGCCGCCATCTACTGTTGGTCCCGCCCAAGCGCCGCTGGGGCTGGACCACACCTAGGTTTTCTTCCCAAACCCCTAGTTATTATCTTGGCAGCTTCTCCCTTGAAGACATTCTGGCTGCCAGAACACTCCTTTGTCAAAAGCAGAAGGCAACTCACGCTTCCGTCCTCGCCCAGGGAACATCGCCTGATCCCTTAACCAGCTGCAGTCTGGGGGAGTGGGCTGGGCCCCAACTTCACAGCCCAGGTCTGGCCTCAGTCTTTGCAGCTGTTGCCCAAATCCACCCCCTCCCTTGGACACAAAGGAGGACAGGCGGAAGTAAGAGAGCGAGGTTATTCTCCTTGGGAGCATTTGCAAAAACAATATGCATGCCGCTTGTTTGTTTTTAGCATAATCGTTGGTCTTCAGGCTCTGCCAGGGAAGCATAAGGCCCATTTCGCTGCCCTGAGCCTCTCACTTTACACAGAGGAAGAGACCAACCAACCAGGAACTGTGTGGCCCCCGCTCTGTGCCTGGCACAGGCCTTCAGCCCTCACGCTAATCCTTTGAGGTCTACGGGTCACAGTTCAGAGGTGGTGGAACCAGGATTGGAACTGAGAAGCCCTGCTCTGTGCTACTTTGAACTCTGTGCCTCTAGGAGCCACTGACCAGAGAAGTTATGTGATTTTTCCAAAGTCAGCAGTTGGTAGGAGGCAGATTTATTATAAGAATCTGGTTCTCCAATAGATTCTCTCTCGTATAGCGGGCTTGCCCCCACTCGCAACCCACCACTTGGCTCCTCACCCCTAACTATGTGAGACTCTGTGCTAGTCTACACAGCACCAGACAAACACGACTTGCTGTATAATCACCCCCATTTATGATAGCCTGCATTTGGGAGATGAAAAAAATAATAGTTTTCCCTGCAGCCTGTAGGTTCCTATTACTTTTGCTGCTTGATTGACGATGTTTCTCCTGGTCGTAAAAACTGCCCTGTATTTTCCAACGTCAAGTCCTACCTGAAGTTCCTTCCTTCCACACCAAACATGAGCTATGCAGAGGCCGAAGGAAATGGCCCTTGAGAATCCTTTTTCTCTGCATGTTTCCCACGGAGAAATTAATACCCTGCTTTCCCACTCCTGCATAAAAACAATATTGAGAATGGAAAAGTACACTTGATATAAAACAACAATAACAATGGCCAGAGAGGCTCATCCAAGGTCTCATCCACTCAGCCTGCCTTTAATCCCAGTCTTTTCCTCCTCCAGACACATCCTCACTGGCTGTCCCCAGAAAGGAGTGCTTCCTTTTCTGCTTTTGTGTTAACATGAGCATCCATTTTGCCAACCAAATGATCCTTCATGGGAAACAAACACGTCAAAAGCAAACCAACAAAAGCAAAATGCTCCTGACGTGCGCAGAGGACAGAAAGGCTTTCGTGCCACCCTGCGCGGTGTCCTTAGGAAGGAGAGGCAGCTGCAGAGTTTCAGGTGTCACGCTGAGGAAGGTGGTGTGGGGACAGCTGACTCATGGGGGTCAGTTGACCAGAAACAGCGGCTACGCCTCTCTCTCTCTCCTCATGCCTTGGAGGAAGGGCCATGTCTTTGGTCAGATGCTGTGAGAAAGCTTTCTTCAAAGTTTACAGTTATCCAGGAAGAGATTGGAATTTCACTGTCAGAAAAACATTGGCCAACAAAAAGGGAGTGTCTAGCAGTAATCTCAGGACTGTGTTATGACTTGACTGAGATTTTGAGTTCTAAGGTGAGGGCCTCTGGTGAATCTTCTGATAACCTGGTAGTTCTTCTGTGAAGAAAACCATGTTAGAAAGAGGAAGAATTAGTCTAGTAGGGTAATGTCACCGGCAGAATTAAAAGTGGTGGTGGTCGTTGCCAAGAGCACACTTGGATGTATTGTCAGAAAAGTCTTTCCAATTGGGGAGGGGATCCTGGTACGTAGCGAGCTCTCCATGACTGGAGGAGATTAAGCATGATTTAGATAGTTCTTTGGTCTAGATCTGTAGATGACTTTCTTGAACTGAAAAGGAATTTTAAAGACCTCCCTCTTCAGTCCTGAGATTCTATAATTCAAAGAAGTAGAGAGAAAGGTTAAATCTGCAGACAAACTAGCGTTTAGAAATTTAAGACATTCTCTTTGAATTCACTTATTTCCTTTTGAACAAAAGGCAACACACACATATATACCCTTGTGTATTCAAATGCACTCAGGAAACAGTCACGTATTTACATAGGTATTTATGTAGAAATATATAATAAAGTTTGCATACAATAAGATGCTCAATACATAGTTGTAGTAAAGTATTAAACAATTTCTGAAAATTAATAAAGGACTAAAGTCTATGTATGTTAAAAAAAAAAAGGAAATATTTTCCCTCTAGAATTCTGTGGTTATTATGAAGTCTTCAGTCATTTTGACATTGATTATTTTTCCATAGGGAAGAAATTATGGCCATCCTTAATTCATTTATTTGTTCATTGAACAGATATTTATTTGGTACCTGTCATAGGCAAGACTCTCCCTTCAGGGACTTAAAATCTTAGGGCTATCATTAGCAGTTTTAATGAAAAGCTATGTGAGGGCAATAAAATAAGAGAGAAAAGAAACCTACTCCTAACCTATGGATCTGGGAAGGCATTTTGGAAGAGGTAGGATTTTAGCTTGGTTGAAAAGAATTTGATAGACTGTCACTGAAAGAAGAATACAAAGCAGGGCTTTTATTTTTGGAAATCCGAGGCCTGGGATTGCAAGGACTGGCTTGAGGTGCTTGGAGCCTCTTTCCTGGTGTTTGGTGGTGGTTAGTGGTGGGAGTTTGGAGGTTCTTGAGCAGGGGAGTACCATGGTCACATAACCCAGTGGCAGGGTAGAAGATATGTTAGAGGGGAGGCGTTCAGAGACAGGGTCATGGGTGAGGCTGATGCCATGGTCAGGCTAGGACCTGAACTGGACAGTGGCAGTGGGAATGGAACATAAGGAAGGATGTGAGATAAGTAATGGAGGTAGAAACTCAGGGTAGGACTGTGAGGTTTTGGGCAACAAAAGTGGAATGAGGGGAAGGGAAGATAGGACATTTGGCAGTGGTCATTACTGTGCTCTTCTCCCCAGAAAAAAACCTGGTCTTTCTTAAGCTGCCTAGGAAATGCCAGCCAGATCCATCCCCTGCTTCTCAGAAAGCTCTCTCGTGCCCTCTTGTAGAGAAGGCCTCCATGATGCCTTTCATCTGGGAGAATCTTACCCATTCTCTAATGAATCATGGAAATTTGAGCCCCGAGGGCCTCCCCGAATGTTCGCATCGTCTTCAGTCCCTGATTTCTGAACATGCTCCCCTCCCACCCCTCGGCTAAGGCTAATTCTTCAGTGACTCAAGCCCCAGGATTCTGACCACTTCCTTCACTGAAGAAGTGGGTTTTTGGTTGCTCTATTCTATTGTATTGCTCCCAGTTATTGCGTTTTAGGCCACGCTTAAAGAATTGCTGCTGCCTCCAGGCCCCATGGCAGTTCAATAAGCACACAGACTTCTGGACAGGAGGAAGTTATCTGACTCCTAGCTTAGCAATCATGGAGCCAAATTATGCACCTCTAAACTTCCCTTCTGTTTCTTAGAAGTAAATTATTCTCATAGTCTCTACAGACTGTTACCCACCAGAAAAGGAAAGGCTCCCATGCGGGCCTGAGTAATTTCTCACTGGTCAGATAACCCTAAAAGTGTTAGGCTGTCTGAACAAAGGCAACAAAGCAATGTAAGGCAGTCTCAGGGTTGTGTTCCTTTGATTGTTTCACTTGTGTGTGTGTGTGTGTGTATGTGTGTGTAAGAGGGAGGCAAGAAGCCAATAAAGATTTAAATGGATGGAGATAACTTGAGAGGTTTGGTTATCCCTCTTTCCCTTCTCTCATGTCTCATATTAGCCCTTTGGAGCTATAGCCACGAGCAATTTTAATCTTCAGGGTTCTATTTTATTTTATTTTATTTTGAGATGGAGTCTTGCTGTGGTGCCCAGGCTGGAGTGCAATGGAGCGATCTCAGCTCCTTGCAACCTCCGCCTCCCTGGTTCAAGCGATTTTCCTGCCTCAGCCTCCCCAGTAGCTGGGACTACAGGCGTGTGCCATAACGACCGGCTAATGTCTTGTATTTTTAGTAGAGATTAGGTTTCACCATGTTAGCCAGGATGGTCTTGAACTCCCTCAGGGTTATTTCTACTAACTATAACTATATTAGCTATTCTGTTAGCTAAGAACTTTATCTAAATACTGAATGGTCAGTGTTTGTGAGGTTTGCATTAGAGCTAGGAGCACAAAGACACCTCTGCTGTAGTGTGGTCTGGGCAATGTGGAAAGAAAAGGAAGAACAGTGGTCAGAAACAAAAGATGGTGGTGGGAGGTAGGGAACTGCAAGCCTGTCCATTAGGGCAGAAAAAACAGAAAAGGGATATCAGAGACCCGTGTGTGGCCCTGAGGTGCTGATCTCCATTTCTGTTAACAATACTTCTCTCCAGAGTCAACATACGTGGCTCCTATACCTTCCTCAGTTTCCCACCCAGCCCCTGTGCCACGTATGTTAGGTAGGTGAGGCTTAAGAAAGAGATCATCCTCCACTCACAGCGGTGGGTACAGAAATGTGTTCCTGGCATCCACATAGAAGTCAGTGGATGGCCTATTCTTTAAAAATGCAATGAATTGATAAGCTCTGCTGGCCTAGGTCTGGGAGTCTAAGCACCACAAATGAACGCTGTTATGATCATTCCCCTACAACTTTGGGACTGCCCAGTGCACCAAATGCTCTGCAAAAAGCAGGTCTTGCTTCAAAGTATTCAGAATTGCAATGCTGTGATTCTCTGCATCTTGGTTTGCTCAGCCTCACTAGGACTGGGGTATGCTTTCCACTGGAGAGTGCCACCCATAGCATTTTGGAGAGGGGTGAGGGAGAAGTCTACTATTGTTTTAGTGAAACACACTGCTAAGAAATAAGTAGTAGCCACCAATACTTCCAATGTATAAATTCTCATACATGGTATTTTTTTCAGTGCCTTTGTATGAAGCAAGATTCACCGTGGGGCAGGGAATGAATCTTCCCACAAGCTACCCTGCAAGTAATGGGTGGGTGGAAGTTTCAGGAGCAAGAGTTCTTCTGTTATTCTACTCTGCTATTTGATAAATGCACAGAGATTGACCCATTAGGTACCACTAATGACTTTTTCATAAAGACCTCAATGATCACCCCCTCCCAGACTGAGGGTTCCCCTGGGGGCAGGAGGTATCTAGCCCAGTATAGAGACTGGGTAACTAGGGATGATTCAGCCCAGAAACTCAGGAAGATAATTCATTCTGTTTTCACCTGCGTTGGGGGAAGGCCATTGAAAATAATGGAAGCCCCTCTAAACTGACAGTGAATGATATTCGTAAAACCTGACAAATAATGGGCCAGTGAAAAGATGGAGAAGTTGTAGCTCAAGCTAAACAGCCCCTCCTTCTGGCTGGATATAGCAGCTAAAAGCAGAGAGAACTGTGTGTTTCGCGCAAGAAGACCACTTGCTAACTCCAGACATTTTGCTTCTTTCCGTGGTGAAAAGACAGGGAGGGCACAACCACAAAAATCCAAGATGAAAGAGAGTTGCTCTTTTGCTTGATTCTCACATCCATTCTTCCAGCCTGCAATGGGCAGGGCTTATGGTCAGCTGGATCCAGGGGCCAGGAACTCTCACACACCACCAGGGCTGTGACGCATGGGGTCCAGGTAGAGGTGCTGTGGGAGGGGTCATTGAGACAGAGAGTGTGAGCTGGGCAGAGGAAATCAGACTCGACTTTAGGGGTTACAGAGCAACCCAAGGAGACAAAATGCCGCTGAATTCCCAACAACCTATCAGGGAGGGAATGTTTTCTGTGACTCGTTTAAGTGGCTTCACTTGGTGGATGATACTCTGTTATTGGCCCCTCCAGCCCTTCCCGCTTTTAAGAAGAGGATGTTTGTAAATTAGAAGCAACAGGAGCAAGAAAGTCATTTGAAGAGCCTGAGGAGGATTAAACATAAGTATTCTTATGTAGTATTTGTAATTCCCTGCAATCAACCTGTTCCTTTCCCCATAGTGGGCAATGAGATCAGGATCTGGTGAAGTGTGAATCTTGGGGGGTATGAGGAAGTTGAGCTGAGAAAGTGAACTGTCTCCTGGTCTTTCCCGAGGGTGGACTCTTAAAGGTCTCCCCCCTTAAGGGGCAAGGGTTAGACAAATGACAATTTCTAAGAGGACTGAAAGGATTTTATACACCCTGCCTCGTGAACTACACAGCAGATATCTTATTACTTGCACTTAACATGGGGCACCCAAGCGATTGAGTAACTGGGTTGAGTTGGCAACAGCTACCCGGCTTCACTTATGAATAATAGTAATAATAATAACCACAGCTAAAGCAACCCCATTATTAGTAGCTGCCATGTGCCAGACACTAGGTGTTTTACATAAACAATCTGAATTCATCCTCACACTTCCCTTTGCAATTGACATTGTGACTTCCACTTTCTAAATGAGGAAACTGAGATGAGCGGTCAAATAACTGGATACGATTCTAATTCAACCTCTGTCTGATTCAAAAAACTCCTTTTGCTGTGCATTTAAGTCAAGCAGAAAATTGTGGAGGTGTGCTAGAACCCGAGAAAAGCAAAAATGAATTTGAATGTGTGGGAAGATTATTAATAGCAGACATGAAAGCTCCAACCTCTCCCCTGAAAAGGCAGGATAAACGTCATAATTTTTGCATGCGCAGTTAAATTGGACACATAAAAAAACAGCCTGGGTTGGAAGGAAGTGACCAGATTAGGAAGGGGCTGCTGGAGAGGATCAGGGAGAATGGTGGAAGCAATGTCTGCCTCTCATTCCTTGCTTGCAGAGCACAAGGCACCCTGATGTATATTAGATCATTCTAGATTTTTGGTTGCCTGATGAAGAAAGTGAGAGGAGATAAAAGGCATGTGAAGTGTTGGAATTATAGTATCAGTGCTCTCTAATAAATACCTGGTGTGGCATAAAAGTGGCTCAAGCACATTCAAAGTGTCAATTAAATTAGGTGGAGTGAGAGAGGGCAGTGGAACAATTGCAGGACGCGCCTGGTCATCTCCTCCCTTGGTTAGGGCATCCACACATCCATTCTGCCTAGGGTGTGAATAACCTCAAGCCCTTTCCTTTTGATGTCCCTCTGAGCCTGCACTGCTTTGTGACAGTCTTAGGCATGACAAAGTTCTCCTTCTGTAGCTGACATAAATCAGAATAGCCTCCCCCATGTGTATCCTTCACACTTCCTTTATTTTCTAGGCTTTATGATCAATGGGCTCCCTTCTTCTCTGCTGCCATTATGGCTGAAAACTTTTGTTTATCCATGTACATTCTTAATCAATGTTAGTTCCCAATCCTCCCATCCTGTGATTTATGCATTTGCCTATCTTCTGTATTGAGTCCTGAAGGATTGGTGTGTAAATGTCATGTACAAGAAGGCACATTTGATGGTATCTCAAGTTGCATACTTTTAAAGCCCTCAGAACCGTCACACTGAGCTGTGGAAAATGTGACTCTCTGCCCAGACCAATGGCAGGCTTTCTGCCATGAGGCACACAGAGTCCAAAGGCTCAGGTATAGTAATACTAGTCTGAAATGCTCAGTTGGGAGTGACCAGACCATTAAACTGTAATGAGGTTGTTATAAATATTGAAAACCAAACAGCATTATAATAATAGAATTGTGTCTTTCACATTTTATATCTCATCCGGGATCAAATTAGTAGCCTATTCAGTATATGGGCATTGAGTAATCAGAAGGCATTCGCGTCTATTAAAAGTGCTGGGTGAACAATTCGATGAAAGCATGGACATTTTCCTAGTGGAAAATGGACATTTATATGACATTGTTGCACAGAGACCTGGAAATTATAAAGGTCTACTTCTTTGAAAATCAAAGTCCCATTTGTAACCTCTAAAACACAAACAAAATAAAATAGTAACAGTTATCATAAAATGTTCTTGTTCCTTATTTGAAATAGAATGTATTAGAGAAATGAGTATGTAAATACCTAAGAAGAAACAGAATTATGTTTCCATGTAGGTATGTATAACTGGATGAATAGGCACTTAGGCAAATCAGAACTAGGTTGCAGGGGTGTTTTCAGGAGTTTATGATTCGATTGTGATGGTTTTTAGAGCAGCTCTTCCCCAGGTTAGCAGATAGCCCACATGTGTGGGAAAACTGAGTCGTCTTATCGAATCTGACAGTAACCGTTTTTGTCCCTTTCTTTTTCTTTTCAGAACTCTTTGTTCACGAGTTACCAAAAAAACCGAAAGCCAAGATGTTGGTATTGCTGGCTGGTATATTTGTGGTCCACATCGCCACTGTTATTATGCTATTCGTTTGCACCATTGCCAATGTGAGTAATATCCTTTTGTTTATTCACTCATTGAGAAATCATTCGAATATTTACATCAAGTGCACAAAAGAAGTTTAAGCCACAGCCCTTGCTCTTCATGAACTTACAGCTCAGTTGTGGGAAACAAAATAAACACATGTTTGCCCTTCAAACAATTAAATAACAAGAGGATAAAGGTGAATGGCCACAGGAGCGATCCTGCCAGAGCTGTAGGTGGTTAAGGGCTGGAGGATCTAGTGCGGCTTCTTCGGTCTCTAGAAGAGCCTTCCCAGCAGCAGGTGTGAGTGGAGCTTGAGGTGAACCTGGAGGGCTGGTAGATGACTGAGGTTTCTCTTAGCGAAAGAGGGAAGGTGGAAGGATCATAGGGATGCATTCAGGTGGGAGTGCTAGCAAAGGAGCACATGTACGAAGGACAAGCTTTGGTCAGAGGATAAGGAGGACACACACCTCAGTGGCTGGAGCCGGACTTCCCCTTCTGAGAAGCTTGATTAGAAGGATAGATGGGAAGGAGAGGATGACAGGCTCTGACTGCCAGACTGGCGAATTCGAATTTTGAGCAAAGAGTAGCCTGTGAAAGTGGAGTTTTGCCAGATTAACCCAGTGCCACTTAATTAACTAACTCAGACAAAACAAGAAAAAAAAAAAAAAAAGTGGAGGTAGTTTTTTTTCCTCTCTGAACCCTGGGCTACTCTGACCTCTAGTGGTAGCTTATAGCGCCCAATTTGCTTTTACTTGTGCTTTTCTCAGGAAAAACAAGCCAGCTCCTTGGACTTAAAAACCAAGGCCACCAATCACTAGGCCGGCAAACCATGGTTTCAGAATCTATTTAGGTCCCTATCACAGTTAAAGTATAAATGAGTTTTAAAGTTCAGTTAGAAGAGCTTTGCAAACATTGGTGGGGGTGATCATAAGCAAGGCTAATTTAAGAATAACTGCGATAAGACAACCCCCACCCATGCAACCTCCTCATTTTGTAATTTAGCCATTCTATATGTCAACTCTTATATCTATCCGGATAAATCTGATAAGCCTCTTCAAAGTGTATTAATGAGCTCCAAAGTGCTGCGTGTCTGTGAATTACCAGCCCCTAATATAAGGTTCGGCACACAGCTGTTTATTGAATGAAGAGCAGGGATTGGCGCAGGTGATTGCATGTGCCTGGCCCCACCTTTCCAGTGTGTGCATTTGTGTGTGTGCAGACAGAACCCTGCACTTATTTTCTATTCTAGAAGGGTGATTCCTTTTCTTGGGCCAGGCAGGAAGGAATGGTGGCACCATCATGAGCCTGGGGAAATCCATTCAGGTCACCCTTCAGCTTTTAGTAGCCCCTACAGGAAAGCACTTGCTGTAGTATTTTACTATCAAATTACTTTGCATGTTGTGACAGTCAAGTTTGATCCTTCTGTTTAGATGAAAGGGGCTTATTAACTACCAGATTCATTGTTATTTTCCCAGTAGGTCTTATGTTTTTTAATTGTTTCCAGTTGGACATTTCACTTTTTTTTCCTGGTCAACCAGGGACTTCAAAGAAACAATCTTGTTAGAGTATATGAATTGCACACACGTAAGCCAGCTTCCTCATCCTGGATTTCTATTTCTCAGAACCTTAGAATTTTAAACCACTGTGGTTGAATTACTTCCGTTTATTTTAAGTCATGAAGATCGTGGAACCCAAAGAGGGCTAGGTGATTTCTTTCTGGGTTTCACATTCTTCTCTCTCTCTTCTCTTGGGACCTTTGTGACTTCAGTTTTAATCGGGCCTTATTTCCACCCACAGATAGGCTGCTTAGCCATCGTTATGGCTAGATAAAGTGTCTTCATTAATATTTGATCCCGATGCAAGCTGATTTGTTATTTTCTTTTTAAATCAGAGGGTCAGCTTTCAATCAACATTTTCTTTCCTTCTGGTTTCAGGTCTGGATGGTTTCCAATGCGGGAAATGCATCAGTAGGTCTTTGGAAAAACTGTACCAACACTTTCTGCAATGAGACCCTGTCATACGCCAATGAAGGTATATATAAAGATATTGACCCAGTGCTGACAATAGGTGTGGTCAGGGAATGTTCGGCCCCTGGAGTGACCCCATGCCCTTGTTCTCCTCGCCCTGTGTCTACAGATGCCCTGAAGACAGTGCAGGCCTTCATGATTCTCTCTATCATCTTCTCTGCCATCTCTCTCCTGGTCTTCATGTTCCAGCTCTTCACCATGGAGAAGGGAAACCGGTTCTTCCTCTCGGGGGCCACCATGCTGGTGTGCTGTGAGTATCTCATGGGTTGAGTCCAGTTTACATTGTTAAGTCCATCTTACCATGGGTGCTTCTGGCAACTTGGACAGATTAGCACATGGTTCAGTGAAACTTCCTTGTGCAATTTTCTCCTCTGGGTATTTGTTCTCTCATGGAAAACCTTGAATTGCTGCTTGGGTTAAGAACCCTCATCTTCTTCATTGTTCAAAACCAGTGCTCCTGGGTAGCTACCAAGTGGCAGCACATTATCTGTCAATAGCACATGTATACAAGACACTTGAAGAAGGCAGAAAGGTAGGAGTTCTCAGAAAGATGAAACCACTGCCACAATGCACACAGTGATTGTGATTCTTATTTAATTGTTGTTCTTTCCCAATATACTCGGGTTGGTGGAAGGACGTGCTCTTTTTCATCCTTGATTAGCTTTCCTAGACCCACAAGGGCCAGACAGAACAGCTGGGTGGTAGGCATGAGGTTCTGTGTTTCACATCACACTATGGGCACACAAACCAGCGCAGATATGAGAGCCCAGACACCTCTAATTTATCAACATACCATCGAGCTTGGCCCAGGGGACATCCATCAGAACTCCTGTTTAGGGACAAACAGCCAGAGTTCATTTTCCTATTGCTAATGAGGGAAGTAGGATCTTCTTAAAATTAGAAAAACTTTTTCTCGATTTTAATGTAAGAAAACACACTGACACATCTCCTTTTCCCCTGCAGGGCTGTGCGTGCTGGTGGGGGTGTCCATCTACACTAATCGTTATACAAATGGCTATGAAACCTACCACGGGTCGCAGGATCACCACGGCTATTCCTATATCCTGGCCTGGATCTGCTTCTGCTTCAGCTTCATCATCGGCATTCTCTATTTGGTCCTGAGAAAGAAATAAGGCCGGACGAGTTCATGGGGATCTGGGGGGTGGGGAGGAGGAAGCCGTTGAATCTGGGAGGGAAGTGGAGGTTGCTGTACAGGAAAAATCAAGATAGGGGAGGGGGGAGGGGGAAGAAAAGGGGGAAGGTCAAATCCCAAACCATTACTGAGGAGATTGTCTGCTGCCAAGCCCCTGCCCTGGGGAGAAAGTAGTTGGCTAGTACTTTGATGCTCCCTTGATGGGGGCCAGAGAGCCTCCCTGCAGCCACCAGACTTGACCTCCAGCTGTTCTCAGTGACACACACTGTCTGGGGCCCCATCAGCTGCCACAACACCAGCCCCACTTCCGAGGTGAATTCTGGGTCATGCACTGAGGTCCACAGACCTACTGCACCGAGTTAAAATAGCGGTACAAGTTCTGGCAAGAGAGATATTGTCTTTGTGATGAATATGATAAGCCTGGAAGCCATCCTGCCTTTCTGACCCAAAGCAGAACATCACATTCCAGTCTGAAGTGCCTCCTGGGGGGCTTTGGCCTGCGAGCCATTGTCCCTCTTTGGAACAGATACTTAGCTCTGTGGAATTCAGTGACAAAATGGGAGGAGGAGAGAGAGTTTGTAAGGTCACGTTGGTGGGTTAGCTAAACCAAGAAGGAGAGCTTTTCACAATGGAAAACCTGGGGGATGCTCAGAGCCCAGTCCTGACCTCACACACGGCTGTCCTTCAGGGAGACCTCAAGCCATGGTCTTTGCTAGGCCTCTCGCTTAAAGCCAAGACAGCTCTTCTGGAGTTCCTCTAAAGTCACTAGTGAACAATTCGGTGATGAAAGTACCACACAAACTATGGGATCCAAAGGGCAGTCTTGCAACAATGCCATATTAGGGTTATATTTTTAGGATTCCCCTCAATGCAGTCAATGTTTCTTTTAAGTATACAACAGGAAAGAGATGGACATGGCTGCTCGTAGCACAATCCTATTACTCTTCCTTTAACTGTTACGAAGAAGTTTTGTCTAATGATCAATATTGAGGATCAGGGCTCCTAGGCTCAGTGGTAGCTCTGGCTTAGACACCAGCTGGAGTGATCATCTTTTAGGGACCCTGCCTATCCCACTTCACAGGTGAGGCATGGCAATTCTGGAAGCTGATTAAAACACACGTAAACCAAAACCAAACAACAGGCCCTTGGGTGAAAGGTGCTATATAATTGTGAAGTATTAAGCATACTATGTTTCAGCCATGATAAGAACAGAGTGCCTGCATTCCCAGGAAAATAAGAAAATCCCATGAGATAAATAAAAATATAGGTGATGGGCGGATCTTTTCTTTAAAATAAAAAAGGAAAAACTCTTGTAGTACCTAGTCAGATGGTAGATGAACTGTCTGCTGCCGCAGGAGCACCTCTATATAGGACTTAGAAGTAGTATGTTATTCCTGGTTAAGCAGGCATTGCTCTGCCCTGGAGCAGCTATTTTAAGCCATCTCAGATTCTGTCTAAAGGGGTTTTTTGGGAAAACTTTTTGTTTATCGCCCTGAGAAGGTCTACCCCAGGGAGAATCTGAGACATCTTGCCTACTTTTCTTTATTAGCTTTCGCCTCATCCACTTCTTTTATACCTTTCATTTTTGGGGTTTTGTTATGCCATGATTTCTGGTATTTATGTAAAAGGATTATTACTAATTCTATTTCTCTATGTTTATTCTGGTTAAGGAAATGTTGAGGGCAAGCCACCAAATGACCTGGGCTGGGGTTAGAGAGATTGGCCAGCAAAAACTGTGGGAAGATGAACTTTGTTATTATGATTTAATTATCACATGGTTACAGAAGGCTGTCTTAGTGCAGAAGCATACTTACATATCAGACATATCCAAAGGAAATACTCACATTTTGTTAAGAAGTTGAGCTATGACTGTAGTAAACCATGTATCCCTTATCTTTTACTTACTGTTCTGTGACATTTATGTCTCATGTAATTTGCATTACTTTGGTGGATTGTTCTAGTACTGTATTGGGCTTCTTCGTTAATAGATTATTTCATATACTATAATTGTAAATATTTTGATACAAATGTTTATAACTCTAGGGATATAAAAACAGATTCTGATTCCCTTCATTGTGTGAATGTTTTCTTTCTAAAAAAATGTGGAAAAATATGGATAGTTGCGACATTTATCCCTCAGTAAGCTGCCTATCAGTTTGATTTGGACAACTTGACATTTATTTGAGACATTAAGCTACTTTCTGGTAATATATTAGGCATTTCTGCAATAGCTCTTTCAGGCAACTGAATGTTATTAAGCATAGTTTTATCTTGCTTTAATTAAACCTCTTAGGCAAAACATGAGACTTCATAAGCTAATACATTAGAAAGAGTTTATGATTTTAAATCAGAAATGCTTGTGACATTAAGAAATGAGGCACTTGTAAAGTTTCTTTGAAATAGCCAGCTCCTCTAGTGTGTTTCAAAATATAAAGTGATTCACAAAGGCACGCGTCACACCTATTTGTAGCAGCCCATTCATTACATAAACCAGGGCATACCTGTGTGGGCCCTGTGAGTGAAGGGAGGCTTCACTGCTTTCTGTGAGCAGTAAGGACTGGCTTCATTCTGTGAGCAATTAGGACCGGGTAAAGACTGCATATCCTTGTGTCATGTCAGCACCAATACGATAAGGAGGGTTTGAATGTGGAGCAGGCAATCTTCTAGCCCCTTCTGGTCTCGGATGAAATAACTGCACAGAGTAATGCACCAAAAACACCAATGGAGGCTGAAAAGTTCAACGTATTTTAAATCAATTAATCAAATTGCATTGATTCTTGATGCCTTCTCAGAGGCCTATGTGATTTCTTAGATTGCTCTGAGAAACTATCATAAGAGGTCCACTTCCCTCACTTAGCTCCCCCAGGGATTTCTTTTCCCCATGTCATACACCCCGTCCTAAAGCAACCCCCCAGACTATCCTTCCACCCCTTCTCCAGAGGGAACTTTTCTCAGACTCTGCAACAAACTCCTGGCTCTATCCAGAGTGTCCTCTCCTTCGAAGATTGGTATCTTTCTCCTCAAAAGCCTGGATGGTGAATGGGGGTGTATTAGTCAGAATTCTCCAGAGACACAGAAACAATAAGATTTGCTTGTGTGTGTGTATATATATATATATTAAGGAATTGACTCACATGATTATGAAGACAGGCAAGCCCAAAGTCTGCAGGGGGTGGGCCAGCAGACAGCTGGTGCTGCAGTGCAGGTATGAAAGTTGCCAGAGTCCCTTTTATAGAGAAGCTTAATAAATATTTGTTGAATTAAATGTCTTAGGTAGAGACAAATTGAATTAAAGTGGTTAAGTAAATACTCTTAGGTGAAATTTGTGCAAATTATGAGTGTAAAGAGGATGAGCTACAGAGCTCTCCATGACCACTCAAGAATGGGACCCATAGGCAAATGATAACTTATTCATCGATCAAGGTGATAAACTTGAGTTATCAAATGGTTAATAGATAACGATCTCACTCTGCCTTGGAATTAGCCATGCAGTCCCTGTGTAAAACCCCACTGGCTTTCAGGCATGGAAAAAGATTTCAGAAAGGCCTTGAAAGAAGGCATATGAAGACCAAAAGGATATTGAGCAGGGCTCCATACTTGAATAAAGAAAGAAACTCTCTTCAATGTTTACTAAGAAATAGATAGATGTCCTAGCGAAAATGTTTAAATGTATTTGAAGAAGAGCTAGATTTTGTGGGGGGAGAGAAGGGAATAGGACAGGCTGGTGGGAGGCAGAATGAAAAGAAGAAAACTTGTTGGAAATTTTGAAGTAGATTGTGAGGAGAGGTGACCCATTTTAAAGATGTACTGTTTGGAGGTGAACACGATTTTCAGAGCGCATAGTAGATGAGGAAAGATGTACACTGATTGTGTGGAGCCCAAGGGAAGGAGGGTTTTTGGAGTCTTAAGTGACCTTGTTTCTGAAAGGGAGACATGTGGAGCCTACTTCTGAGGTGGGAGGCTGAGGAGGTGACCATCAAGACCTATACTGATAAACAACTAGGGGCTGGGTGTTGCACCTACATGCTGGGGTAACAGAAAATGAAGCAGACATGTGTCCCATCCATCTTCCTCCAGCTTTCAATCTAGCTTGGAAATAAGTTTCATACCTAGAGAAAATGGAGGATCTGTGGGATGTAGATGAGATGGGATCATGGATGCCTAGGGAAGGGAAGAAGAAAGTTTTTCAGGTCTTTGCTCTTGCTTTTTTTTTTTTTTTTTTGAGACGGAGTCTCGCTCTGTCGCCCAGGCTGGAGTGCAGTGGCCGGATCTCAGCTCACTGCAAGCTCCACCTCCTGGGTTTACTCCATTCTCCTGCCTCAACCTCCCGAGTAGCTGGGACTACAGACGCCCGCCACCTCGCCCGGCTAGTTTTTTGTATTTTTTAGTAGAGACGGGGTTTCACCGTGTTAGCCAGCATGGTCTCGATCTCCTGACCTCATGATCTGCCCGTCTCGGCTTCCCAAAGTGCTGGGATTACAGGCTTGAGCCACCGCATCCGGCCTGCTCTTCCTTATGACCCTATCTCATGCCATGAGCAATTGCGTGGCATCTCCTGTGGATTGGACCACTGCTACATTTCTTATTTGCCAAATGCCATTCCTTTGTTCCAGGGCCTCCTTGTCTTCCATCTGGGGAACTCCAGGTGAGAAGCATTATAATAGCCTCTCTGCCTTTATCTACAATCTCTCCAACCTGTCCTTTATGCTGATGTCAGGATGGGCATTGATGGATGCTTCTACCACTGTCAGGGCAGGGAGGGCCAGAACACTAGAATAAGATGTCAATGTGTATATCCATATGCCAGGTCCATACTCAACTCAAGCTTCTGGTTAACTCCTGATCTATTGGCAACTCCAGTTCCCAATAAGTTCCTCATCTCCATCTGAGACCACCTCAGCCTGGACTTAATCGTCCACATCACTATCAGCATTTTGGTTAAAACCATTCAACAAGTCTCCAGGAAGCTCCAAACTTTCCCTCATCTTCCTGTCTTCTTCCGAGCCCTCCAAACTCTTCCAACCTCTGCCCGTTACCCAGTTCCAAAGTCGCTTCCACATTTTCAAGTATCTTTATAGCAATGCCCCACTCCCGGTACCAATTTCCTGTATTAGTCTGTTTTCACATTGCTATAAAGACATACCTGAGACTGGGTAATTTATATAGAAAAGAGGTTTAATTGAAAAAAGGTAACAAAGTGAGCCCTGATTCAAAAATGGCTGTCTACACATGACACATGAGGGACTTTATGATATTAAAAGATTAATTAAACAACAGTGGGTGGGGAGGAAGAACAGACTTTTGAGCTCTTCCCAATATAGGAATGTGTTAGTTCTAAAAATTTTCTTAAGTTGTTTGCTTAGAACTTAGAGTATATTTTTCCATAGGAAAAATTCAGAGCTATTTTATTTATGATATGGGCTAAAAAGACTTCTGTAATCTAGCTTGGAAACTTAATAATCATTAAACTTATTTTCAATGAGATATGACTGTTTACATTCTGAAACCTGGGACCCTCTGTTGCCCTGCAAATGCTTTAGGAAAAGAAGAGCGTGTCTGATGGAGGGTAAGATGGAAAGTGAATATGGATCCATATTCAGAAGACACAGCTGCATTAGGGCAAAGGAACAGCTTTTCCCTGGCCATGCTAAGCGTTTGACATTGATGTGGGAGAATATGGCATTCAGTATGACTCTGTCTGGATATATATAGTTTTGTAAATTGAGTGTTCTTAAGTTGAGACTGCATGTTTCATTCCAAAATCAATCTTAGTTTTCCCACTTTCACTAGCATATTGTATTAGTCCATTTTCACACTGCTAGAAAGACATACCCGAGACTGGGTAATTTATGAAGAAAAGACATTTAATTGACTCACAGTTCCACATGGCTGGGGAGGCCTCGGAAAACTTATAATCATGACAAAAGGGGAAGAGGTACATCTTACATGGTGACAGGGGAGAGAGAATGTGCAGGAGAAGGGAAAATTGCCTTATAAAACCATAAATGTTGTGAGAACTCACTATCACAAGAAGTGTGATACATGGGGGAACCACCCTTATGATCCAATCATCTTCCACCAGGTCCCTCCCTCAACACACCAGGATTTTGGGGATTACAATTCAAGATGAGATCTGGGTGGGGGAACAGCCAAACCACATCACATATCAATGCTTAAATCCAGTTTACCTGAGAATTTTGAATGATTCCAACTCCTTAGTATAGTCGTTTACAGGCTTTTAGGCATTATGAAATCGTACTGTTTTTAATTTGATTTCACCACTTCTCCTCTGCCTTATAAAAAGCTGACATCAAAAAAAAAAAAAAAAAAAAAAAAAAAAAAAAAAAGCTGACATCGAGCACATACGTACTTCTAATTTTTAAGGTGAATCAAAAGTAAACCTGTTTTGAGTATTTGGGTATAGTTTTGCAATAGCTCTTGAGGTTGCTAGGGTTGCAAAATCAAGTTTGAGAATTGTAGTGGTAGATTTATGGGTGAAATGGATTACACTAATTAATCTGACATTTAGTCACCTTGTTTTAAAAAAGCAAGGCAGTATTCTGGCAGTGATATTGAACTCCAGATTTCTTTCCATATACTCACTTATGAAATTCACTTCAACTTGGCATACCAGAACTGACTACTAATTTCTTTCCCCAGAATAATTTAAATTCTTTATGTCTCATTGTATTTAGTACTTGTCAGAGCTCCTGGAAGGACAGATAAAAGATAAATGCAGACAATTATTCATTGTTCAGCTTAGGTTCATTTCAGCCAACCATTTTCTTGATCTTACCCTGGACCTCCTCATTCCCCAGAACTGCTCTTCCTAATTCAGAGGAACGTGTATGGCTCCTAATTTCTGGAACTAACACCCACTACCACCATTGTTGAACTCCATGCTCTTTTTTATTTTTGAGATAGAGTCTTGGTCTGTCACCCATGCTGGAGGACAGTGACGCCATCTCCGCTCACTGAAACCTCCTCCTCCTGGGTTCAAGCAATTCTCCTACCTTAGCCCCCCAAGTAGCTGGGATTACAGGCACGCGCCACCACACCTGGCTAATTTTTGTATTTTTAGTAGAGATGGGGTTTCATCATGTTGGCCAGGCTGGTCTCCAACTCCTGACCTCAAGGGATCCAGCCACCTCAGCCTCCTAAAGTGCTGGGATTACAGGCGTGAGCCACCGGGCCTGGCTGGAACGCCGGACTCTTCTAGCTCTTCCGGGATGCTCCGTTGTTATTCTCCTTCTCCCTGTATCTCTACTGCAAATTTTCTCCTGTGGGTAAAATACGCTTAAGTTTACCATATCTTAAGCAAAAGAAAACACACAGACAACAACAACAAAAACCACTCCTCTCTACCCTAATACTTTGCCTCTTGTTCTCTTATTATCCATCTCCACCAGGCCCTGTCTCTGGGGTCGAGGGTAAGAGCTCACACAAAGGCACACCATATACCTACATACTTAAAAGTTGTATATCAAGTTAACAAGCCACATTTAATAAAAGGTGTTCTATTGTCCTACCTTGATAAAGAAACCTAGAAGGTCAGGTTAAATTGAAAAAGCTCAGACTCCTTGGAGTCCTGGGGTAGAAGTCGGCTTACGGGGGGAGTGGGTGTCAGGCTTTCTGCTCATAGCTTGACTTTCTTCTTCCTCCCTCCTCCGCCCCATCTCCCACCATGAGAGACACGGAGTGCATATGAGTGGGTACTCCAGCCCACACATACGACAACAGCCCTCAGCCCTGCCCCATCCTGCAGACAGCTGCCCCTGGGCCATCTCATGGGCCATCCCGTAACACAGTCCAGGGAACGGTATTATGGTATTATGTAAACATTTGACAGGCACAGGGAAAGGGGCCTAGTCATGAGCATGAGGACATTTGGCCGGGGACTTTGGCAGCATGGGCAATCAAAATGCAGTCTGACAGCAAGGTGTGGCCTCCAGGTGGGTGTGCTCCTTTGGTCCTGAGTCCAAGGACTTCTTGCCCCCAGAAGGGTGTGGCTGGAGGAAGATTGGAGCAAAGCCAGGAAAGCACACGCCTGGAGAAGGCCTCCTGCCTAATCTGAGGTCACAAGGCTCTGGCCTCACTTCCCATTCCCTCACCTTGGGCCTCCCTGGAGCCAATCAGCTTCTGCCCTTAGCACTCCAAAGTGATCACTCTGCTGAGGATCAATAGTCACTTTCTATTCTCCAGTCCAATGGGCACTCTTAGCCTATACCTTTTTTTTTTCTTTGCCTTCTGCTCATTGTATCTTTGTATTTTGCATGGGTTTTAATTAAAATTCATATAATGAACGATCACCTATATTGGAATGAATCCAAAAATCTGCATCTTGACTCAGATCTGCTTTCTGAAGTCAGGGCTGTAAGAACTACAAATTCTACTGAACTTCTGAGGCTCCCCTCCCCTTCTTTGACTTCCCCATGTCAGGAAATAGTCACCTATCGCTTAGACTTACAGGCCAGCTATCCAGGTGTCACTCACCATTCTTCCTTCTCCCTCATTCTTCACATTTAATTAATAACTGTATCTTGGTGATTATAACTCCCAAATATTTCTAGACTCTTTCCCTTTCTTTCCATTCCCTTTGGTGTGATCTTAGTTTAGACCTTTAATTGCATTTATTGAAAGTAGCTGAATAGGCTCATAAGAATTCACTGCTCCAACTCATTTTCCACTCTGTTGCAAAAACTGATTTTCTTGCAATGCAAATATGAGCGTGCCGTTCCCCTGCTTTTAATCCTTCATTTGCTCCTTCAGGTTGTGCAGGATAAAATTCAGAACTTGTCTATTGCTGCCTTTTCCCCCCCATGCCCACTCTATCCCAGGGCTAAAACACACTACTTCTACGATGTTGTGGGGAGTTTTCCCCACACGCCATTTCTTCCTCTGAAGGTCCTTCCTCTGGTATCTGGCTACCTCATCCTGATTTCACAGGATCAGAGCACATTCCTCATCTCCAAAAGGGTGACCTGATGCCCCAGGCCCTACTGAAATGAGCTTTGTCAATGTTTACATAATATCGTATGCGTATTTCATCAGAGCATTTGTCACAGAATATTTGAATAGTGGGTTAAACTGCATGCTTCCCTCACTGGACCGTGAGCTCCAAGAGGGCAGGGAACTCATATTTCATTTCCTTCCCCTCAGCATTTAGCGGGATGCCTGGCAATTAGCAGATGTTCAATACAATTGTGTGAGAAGGGCTGGGGAAGGTGCTGGGACGCATCATCACGGGTGACAGAACCGGTCCCTGTGGCACTCACTGTCTCGGGGGATTGGACAGGTGGTTCCAATGCAGGTGGAGTGCCGCTGACGCTGAAAGAGAAGGGAGGAAAGGTGCCTCTGGGGGTTGTCTCTTACTATTTTTAGGGTCATTAAAAGTGATTAAAGCCCTCTCTATAAAAGTGTCCACATAAATAATTTTTTCATAAAATTCTCCTAAAACATCCATGGGTTTCCTAAGCAGTACAGCCCTCAGGCCTGGGCAGAATGACCTCTGCTTTTAGAGCGTTGCATTTATTTAAAGTAGCTGAATAGGCTCTGGTCCTCGTCCAGCTGTGCATGCATTTAAGATGAACTTCAAGGGTGAATACAATGATGGAAGTTGTAAAGAAGTTGGAAGTTGAAAGATCAGCCAACAAAATCATAGCGACGGAAAAGCTGGCTGGAGCAAGTGACCCATTTGGAAAGGTAGACTGGGGGCTTGACTGCAGAAGGTCTTGACTCTCAGGGTTAGGAATTTCACAATGATTTGGAGGGATAATGGGAATTCCTGAAGTGTTTTTGAGCAATAATATCACTGGAATGTGCTCTGAAAGGATGAATTTGGCAGATTACCGAGGGGGTTGCAGGGGAAGCGAAGAAGGTGGAGAAACAGCTGGGAGGCTACTGTAGTAGTGGAGGGAAGAGGTAAAAAGAACTGGACAAAGTGGATGGGATGGGAATAGAAGAGATTGATATAATACAAAAGGTATGATTTAGATGTCATGTGATTCAGCAAGATTTCGGGGAGAAGGCAACAAAGATTACTCTGATTTACCAGACTGGAGTTGGGGGAACTGGCCACGCCATCAACAAAACAGGGAAGCTGGAGGAAGAATTTGAGGGAGAAGATTATAAATTCAGATCTAGATATGTTATGTACAGAGAGCTGGCTGGACATTTACATATCTTGCTCCTTAAAGTCTAAAGATGTCTTAGGTTACTTGTGAAGGGTTCCTTTCCAGAGGGATCCTGGGGGTTCCACAGAGCACCCACAAATGTAAGTCTCTAGGAGGCTGCACAGTTCCCACGTTTAGACTCTAGCTAGGTAAGCTTTTCATAGCACATCCATCAGCCTGGGTCAACTCACTTGGGACTGACCTTATATCTATTTGAATTCAGCTGTCTTTTGTTTTAAATTTTACTTTTAAATTGTTTTATTGCCAATTTTAGCTCCCCCAAATTAGCATCACACTTTCTCCTTGTGCTAGTTCCAACCTGGATCCTGTAGGGGTGGACACGGAAGGGTGATGGGAGGACAGGGCATGGATCTGGGACACACTTGGAGTTTTAATTTAGTATCCCATGAAACTTCTTGTTTAAAATATCTGATTTGCTAAAATTTGCTTTTCAAAAATGTTGGCCTTTTACTAAATTTCCCTTTTCAACATTTTAAACATCTGCTTTAGTTTTAAAATGGCTGTCTTTTTCCTTTTTTTAAAAACATCTTTTACGTTTGTCCAAACTTTCCTATCCCTCAAAACAGAGGCTTCTTTTGGGCAAATTATTTTGATGTGAAATCTCTGAAGAATCTCATCAACAAGAGATCTGGAATGATGTCTGAACATAGGTAACAGTGACCTGGCATGGATGTAAGTCAAAGAATACTGTGAAGAACCCCATGTAATACCCGGGCATATGAAGAAATATGAAGTTGAGAGGCAATCATTCCTTTAGATTCTGAATTAGTCAAATTATGGTCTGAGTTATAGAGGACTATGTTCCCTGTTGGTCACCACTGTTCAAAGAGATGTGAAGACATTCGAGTGATTGCAGAAACAAGCAACCAAGATGATTAAAGGGTTGGATAATAGGTTCCAGGATAAAAGATTAAAAGGTTTGTTGCTGCTTCCAGAAGAGAAGACTAAAGTAGATCGTGATTCTGAAAGGTTTTTATAAGGCATGGTTAACAGAAAAAACATATGATGGAGAAAGACTGTGAGCAAAGCTAAAAGAAGAGAAAATGCCTTGTTTTGGATAAGTCAGGCCAGAATCAACCTTTTACCCTTTCCTATACCATTACTAATTAATCACAACATTTTTTTCCTGCAGAGCCTGGGCCAACCATATAAAATCCCCCAAAGGGAACTCCAGGTAGCCTCTCCCAGTTCTCTGAAATTTTTCCTTCGAAAGAGGTCTGTTTTCTCCTCTATTTTGAATATCGAACGTTTTGAGACCTTAGACTTTACCAATGGATTTCTCAAAGATCTTTCTAGCACCATGATTCTACCAAATCATTTGATTAAATGAATTTCACGAGGAATGGACTTAATTTGTAGATGATAATGGATCTAGGTCCTTTGACGAAACTGAGACATCTCTGGAATCCCTTTTAGTGAAGGGATTGGAGTCTTGGCTGCTCTTTTAACACATAAAGTTTAATTGTCTTCTCAAAGAAGCTCTTCACAGACTGCCTAGAAAGTCTCATAATGCTGAACAAAAAGAAATATTTGGATGGAGCCAGAAGTAAGGAAAGAATTTCTACCAGGATCTCCTGTGTAGAATCTCCTATTTGGCCCAGGAGAGGAAAATTGGGCTCTAGGAGGATCCTGATTGCCGGAGGAAGGCATTGAGATGCCCGAATGAAGCTAGTTGAAGTCTTTGCTTTTCCTGTAGCTGTTTGTGTGTTGTTATGGAAAAGCCTGACGAACAGTGGTTTTCTGACATGAAGTTTCTGGGAGGTAACAGTGATAAATGGCAGTTCAAGAAGCTGAAGGGCAGAAATCAATACTTGCTGTTACTCTGCAGTAAATTATGAGACGCCTTCAACGAGAGGGACAGATGTTGTTTTTCCAATTGCATAGTTTGAATTTTAGTTGTTTATAAATTTTCTTTCTCCCTATGGGTCTAAGTTTCTGTCTTTGCCATATATACTCTAAATGTGTGGTGATATGTATGAGACCACTTGAAAAGGTGGCAGGTAATTCACCATTACTATCTGAATTTTCTTCTCTACCACTGACTTTCTCTAACTTTTCTAATGACAATTAGCATAGTTTGTTTTGTTGAAGGACGGCCTTTGGACCACAAAATGGATGAAAATAAAATAAAAATAGCTAAACTGCTTTAAAAAACCCTTAAGAATCTCTTAACACTAAGTTTCAAGGGCAGAGTCTTTCTCAGTGCCATTTGGCTCACAGACATGCATTCCAGAGCCACCAAATTTGACATACAAAAATAAAAAAAGATTTTACAAAAGCCATTTCTTCCAATGAGGTCAGCAACAGTTCTCGTCATTTCTTTTTTAAACAAATTCATCATGTTCCACCAAGTCAGATATTTACATATACTAACTTGAAATTTCACTCCTGAAAAAATAATAAAGGAAAAGTCTTCTGGGATATTTTTGCTGTTTTATGGCAGTTGTTGATCTTTAGTGTTTATTAATTTTTTAGTCTTTTCCTTATTTATAGCCACCCCTTCCTTTTACAAAAAATAGACCAATTTCCTAAAGCTTGAGCTAAGAAGTCTGCTCTTAGATGGTGCTCCTGTTTTATAGCTGCTGATTAGGCTGGCAATCACGAGAAATGTACGAGATCGCATTGGAGGAGACTTCTTGCAGCCTGTCCATCACACACACATAGATAGCACTTCTGTTGCTGCTTACCTGAGACAGTCACGTGATACTTTCTAGGACAAGTTCAGATAGGAGTCTCGAGTCATGATGGCAGAGAGAATATACGCACCACACTGCTCCAATGTTCTGTGATTGCAATCACAGAGGGAGGAGCTGGCTCTTCCTGCCCCTTCTCTACCCCTGCTCGCTAAGTGTAGGTTCGCCTGGCCAACCTACAGACTAACCTGTGAGAAGCACTCAGACGGGGGGAGAACCTCCTGCCGGATGTAATAACCATTATTTTGAAAAGCAGAGGGGAGAAGGAGGGCAACCAGGAGAACCTTATAAGACTTCAGGGCTTTCAGGCAAATAGATGATTGTTTGATGGTTTGAGGGGCTGTGACTTACAGTCAGATCATATAGATTCCTGAGACATAATCTAATCAACACCAAGCATACCTCCTTTGACTGTAAGGAACCTGCGTGCTTGTTCTAGGGCTTTTGTCTCCTCTGTTTTCCCAGAACCAGACACATCGCCTGGTTTGTAGACACTGAGTAACATTACATTAGACCAATGAAAGGATAAAAGAATCTCAGGTTCTACTGAAGGACAAAAGGGCTTACACTGCAATATCGGGAAGAGAGGGTATTGAGGGGGAATTTCTTGGCAAGGAACGTTGTTGTGTTATTATAGGTCTGTTATGGGTTATTGAGGAAGTGCCATGTAATCTAAGGAGATGCATCATCACAGCAGAATTTCAACTGTTCTGGAATGATTTCAGTGGGCTGCCTGGAGAAGGGCATGAACTAACTACTGTAGGCTTTCAACCTTCCCTTGATGTTGAAGATTCTCATTCTCAGGAAGGTGCTCCACACCCACCCCACCCACAATTTTCTTGGACAATTCTAATTTCCTACACTCCCTGCAGTCCAGAAGCCACTGATTCTGGACATTTTTGGCAGTATGGTATTGGTATGGTATCAACCAATGCTTTTTCAGAGCAAAGACACTTTATCAAATACCATTAAGTATTGATTACATTAAGTCCTCACTTAATGTAATGGGTTTTTTTTTCTGTTTTAATTTAAGAAGGGGTCTCGCTATGTTACCCAGGCCGGTCTCGAACTCCTGGGCTCAAGGGATCCTCCTGCCTCAGCCTCCAGAGTAGCTGAAATTACCACTGTGCCCTGTCACCAATAGGTTCTTGGAAACTGCAACTTCAAGGATGACTACATACAACAAAGCCATTTTGATCACACGCTAATTGAGAGAAACAAGAGTTAAGGTCCTATGGTATATTTCTGGCCACAAAAGCACCACCAAACTTCTAAATAAAGACCCAAACACTTCTTAAACGTTGAAATAAATATAAGCTATACAGACAATTAAGAAAGATTAATAAAAATAAGATAATTATTTACCCAATTATTTCAGTTCAGGTTATGGATGGCTGGAGCCTCCTGGAACAGCTCAGGACACAAGGTGAACTCAGAGAGGACACCATTCCACTGCAGGACGCGCTCACGCTCACACCCACACCCACACCCACACTCACACTGGCACCACGTAGACAAGCCAGTTCACCTAATGTGCACAGCTTTGGGAGGGGGGAGGAAAGTGGAGTACCCAGAGGAAACTCACGCAGACGTGGGGAAAATGCGCGGACTCCACACAAACAGTGGCTCCAGCTGGGAAGATACTTTATTTTTCTCATCAATGTTATAACAAAACGATGACGTTATTCGAGCACTCTCTGTACATTAATGGCGCCATCTGCTGAGATGCTTGAAAAGCTAAAATGTGAGAAGGACCCAACGACTCCTCCGCCAAAAAATGGACGTGCATCATTGTGTCCTGGTGCTAGCACGTGTTGAGAAACAGAAGTTAAAAGCTTCTCCTACCTTTTTTTCTTTTTTTTTTTTTTGCATTGGCATCTGTTGACCTATATTGTGCATCCTGTGTAAATTTCATATGCCAGAAAAATCAAGAGTAAAAAGGTCATGAAAAGGCAGAAGAGTGGGTTGGAGAGGACTCTGAATAAGAGAACCTGGGATAAGACAGTTTATCAAGATACAAGCAATGATTTCTGACTTTTTTCAGCCAGGAGACACATAAGCACAGAGGATGTGATATCATTCTTGGCTCAGTAAGGGATCTTGTATAATGAGGAAAGTGATGCGTTTTCATCTTCCAGGTGCCTCTCCACTCCTTCTGTCTGGGGGCTGTGAGGTAGGGAATCTGCAGGCTGTTCCCTGATGGACCCTTAAGGTTACTAGACCAACAGGCAACCTTGAGGAATGCTACTCATTAACCCAGTTAACAAATAAGGTTAACATCCTTGTCCTAGTGGGTGTCTGATTTCCAGTCTGTCATTTCACACGTTGACACTAGATGTCAGGGAAAGACTTAGCGTTCTACTTTGCAGGTCTCACATCTCTTCAGCAGGAAGAAAGGCTGCCTGAGACAGAAATCAGGTATTGAAGACTGGCAGATTTCCCACTATGAGCCACTGGGGACACCAGGGCTCTTATGCCAAAACATCACTATCCTGCTCACACCCTGTTAGACATACTCTTGATGCTGTTAAAGCCCATTGGCAGAACGGGTTGGATCAAGGTCATTTCATCAAAAAAGCATTTTTTTTTTGAGTGGGGGGGAGGGGGAATGAAAGTCATTAATTTACCCTTTCAATTTTATTATAAAAGAGATTCAATTTTACTTTTCATAAAGGGACTGAAGGTATAACATGGTCATGTTTTTATAATCCTTTTCATTAGTAAATTAGGAAGGAGATAAACCAGTTAAAAATTATATGGGAGTCTCATAAGATCATTCTGATACTCTGTAGTACTTTCTTTCATTTTGCAAAAATGACATTTTGTTTTAAATGATATTAAGCAAAAATGTGTTTTTACTGCAGAATAGCTAAATTCTGACATGCTTTCATTATGTTGCTGTTATGATTCCCAAGGCTCTCGGCCCCTTCACAGGCTTCCTGATACAATAAAAAATGAAGGGCTTTTATAAAAAGTATGGATAACACATTCAGAAATTTTCCTTTCTTCTTCCTTCCTTCCTTCCTTCCTTCCTTCCTTCCTTCCTTCCTTCCTTCCTTCCTTCCTCCCTCCCTCCCTCCCTCCCTCCCTCCCTTCCTTCCTTCCTTCCTGCCTTCCTTCTCTTCTTCTTTTTTTTTTATCTTGCAAAAAGGCGATGTGAACAAACTGGAACCAGGAAGGATGGTGGTAAAGGACAAAGCCAGAAAAGGGTACAGGATTTTCCTTGTCATGCACATATTTTTGCTGTAGTCCAAAGGGTCATGGCCATCGTATTCTCAGCCACCCTTTGGAAATAACTAGTCATCTACCCACCCAAGGTTAAAAATAGCACTTTTTTGGTAGGAGGAGCCCACAGTGAGAGGAGGGCCCACCCAGATACTGGGGAGCAGCCCCGCCTATGGAAAGATGTTCCAGGAATCCCCTTGGTGGATCTGGAAGCCATTATATCATCACCAAAAATAGTATTATTAATACCATATGGGTGTGTCCTTCATTTATTTGTGAGCTGGAGGTTGTGCAAGTCACAGGGGACTTGAAAAGAAAAAGACAAGTTTTCTGCTGGCTCACAATGGAGGCAGGAGAGAGACATGCTAGAAAACCATTCTAATGCTTATGATAGATATTTACAATGGTTGGTCATTGTTACCTACTACAATCCTGACAACCCTATCTTCTTGGATCTTTCAGATAAAGACTGATGTCAGGTGTGGTGACTCACACCTGTAATCCCAGCACTTTGGGAGGCTGAGGCAGGAGGATCACTCTGGGTCCAGGAGATCAAGACCAGTGTAGGCAACATGGTGAGGTCTCATCTTTACAAAAAAATCAAGATCAATGTGGACAAAGACAGTTTCAAAGTGTAAGGCAGATTAGAGAAATACTTGAACAGGAATAAAAATATGGAGAGATGTCAGTACTACTGATTTATTGATCAAGTTTTGACTGGTTTATTTATAAAAATACCTATATGACACATACTATGTGCTAGGCATCATTTTAAGCATTTTGCAGCTATCAGCTCCTTTCATCCTTACAACTCTCTAAGTAGGTACCGATATTGGTCCCATGTTGGAGATAAATAAACTGAATCACAAAGCACCCAAACATTCACAGATAGAGCTAGAATCCTGGGGGTCACTTCACTTATATTTTCTTCTACTCAACCTGAACACTCACCTAACAATATGCCTTTTCTTTTCACCTAGGAAGAGAGCATTATGTAGTTTAACAGCTTGTGAGTTTGGAGTAAGTCAGATCTGTGTTTGACAATTAGCTCTGCCATGTAATAACTGAGTTTGGGGCAACTTTTACTGAAGTTCTCTGAGCTTAGTCTTTCTTATAAGGAACAGTGGTAACTAATTCCTATAGTTGTTGGAAGAATAAAAGGAGATATCGTAGTAAGATTACATACTCTCGATAAATGTTCTTACTGCTTGTGGAAGCCAGGCTCCAAGACCACCCACACGGATTCTCATTTCCCGGTGATCAGGCCCTTGTGTAGTTCTTTCCACTTGGATAAGGCTGACCTATGTAACCAGTAGAATATTGTAGAGTGACTTCTGAGGTTAGAGCATAAAAGACACAGTAGCCTTGCCCCCTCATTCATCTGGGGAAAGCCAGCTGCCTTGCCATGGTGATATGGTTTGCCTGTGTCCTCACCCAAATCTCAACTTGAATTGTAGCTCCCGGGATTCCCACGTGTTGTGGGAGGGACCCAGGGGTAGATAACTGAATCATGGGGTCTGGTCTTTCCCATGCTATTCTCGTGATAGGAATGAGTCTTACAAAATCTGATGGTTTTATCAGGGGTTCCTGTTTTTGTTTCTTTCTCATTTTTCTCTTGTCACCTCCATGTAAGAAGTATCTTTCATCTCCCACCATGATTCTGAGGCCTCCCCAGCCGTATGGAACTGTAAGTCAGATTAAACCTCTTTTTCTTCCCAGTCTCAGTTATGTCTTTATCAGCAGTGTGAAAACAGGCTAATACATGTGGGGGCCCCTAGGCAGCCCAGTGGAAAATTCTGGTAACAGAAGCCTCCTGCTTCTTTCATCCTGCCAGCCACGTAAGTGGACCATTTTAGAAGCAGATCCTCTAGCCCCAGTCAAGACTTCAGATGATGGCAGCCCTGGCCAAGATTGTGACTGGAGCCTCATAAGAGATGCTAAACCTGAACTGCTCAGCCAAGCCACTTGTGGATTCCTGACCCATAGAAATGATATGAGATAATAAATACTTACTGTTGCTTTACACCACTATGTTTGGAGCAGTTTGTAACACAGCAATAGATAACCAATATACTTTCCCTCATCTATTCTTTCTCCAGTAGGTCAAGCTGGACTCTTATCTTGTGTCCGCCTCTCACAGCACATTCTGCTCCAGACACAAGTGCAGTGGGTGAAGTTTGTTCTGGGAACATAGCCCCTTGTAATCCATTTCACTTGCCCTTTCTGCTGCCAGCTGAAAATGTCTTGGCTTCCTCGTATGGTCAACCAATCTTCACTGGCATTCAGCAGCCCACTAGTTGTTAATGGGCATGAGCTCTCAAGTGTCTCTTTCTGGGGACATTCATACTGGAATAGTGGACACAGAGGATGTTACAACATAGCCTGGGGTTTCCCTTTAAACTCTTGTTTTGGGCCTCAAACATGTTAGGTATGGGTCTGGACCTACGTTGGAATAATTGCCTGTAAAAAAATCTAAATTCCTTGTAATCACCTTCTTGGTCAATTGGGCTCTGGCTGCCCCACCCCTCCAATTCATCTTTAACCAGTCGTTCCTCACTCATTGCGCCCAGCCCACCCTGACCTTCCCTTCTCCCCTCCCTTCCTCTCCCCTCTTCTCCCCTCCCCTCTCTTCTCCTCCCCTCCCCTCTCCTTCTTTCCCTTTCTTTCTGACAGGGTCTCACTCTGTCTCCCAGGCTGGAGTGCAACAGTGCAATCATGGTTCACTGCAGCCTCGATCTCCTGGGATCAACTGATTCTTCCACCTCTGCCTCCTGAGTAGCAGGGACTATGGAAACATGTCATTATGCCCAGTTGATTTTTGTATTTTTTGTAGAGATGGGGTTCTACCATGTTGCCCAGGCTGGTCTTGAACTCCTGAGCTCAAGCAATCTGCCCACCTTGGCCTCCCAAAGTGCTGGGATTACCGGCATGAGCCACGGTGCCCAGCTCACTCAGCCCTTACTGTCCCAGGAGAATGTCAAGGTTATTCTCTCCACTGGGCTTTTGCACCTGCTGTTCTCCCGGCCTGCAGTCCTCTTTCTGTAGGTCTTCACTTGATTGGTTTTTTCTCATCATTCAGATTTCAACTCAGTGGCACCTGCTCAGAGAGGCTTTCGTTTATTAACTAAATGAAGTCCTCCCAGCCCCACCATTCCTGCTATACTCTACAATACAACCATGCTGTTACCTTCATAGAAGTTACCATTAATGAATGATCTTATTCATTGGTTTGCTCACTTGATCTTGATTATCTCCCACTCCCTTGCTTCATGACAGCAGGATTGTCTTGGTCACACACTGCATGTCAAGTTCTTGGTGCATATATATATGTATATATAGTATCTCAGAAATTTATTCACTGAGATGCAATATGTGTGTAACTCAGACTTCGTTTTGTTGGCTATAAGATGAGATTATGCCTAGTCCTTGTGTACAATTCACTTATAGATTCGAAACAACAGAAATGCTTATAGCACATGTGAATGGTATGCTGTATACTAGGAACAATATTAATGCGATTTTCCATCGTCTCTGGTCCATTTTGCAAACTCATCTGAAGTTTCCTGAAACTGTAAAAATTCCATGCATTGGGCCCAGCCTCCCCCACCTGGACAACCCTACTGCCCCTTACCCTTCCCATCCATGTTCTGCTCTAATTCTCTGCATCTACACCCCTGCAGGACCTTTTCCTTTCCTGATTTCTACTACAGTTGTTAATATAACTGCGTCTCCTAGTGGCCACTACTGATATGACACATTGTGGAGTTGGGAGGACATTATTGGAAACGTGTTCATCGATCATTCTCCAGTCGTTTCAGGAGGAGAAACACCAGCCTCAAGTTCAGATAAAAAGTCTAGGCCACAGAAATTATGGTCTCCATATCCATCCTTTCCTGAAATCTACATCCCCCTCTGTGACCTTACTGTCTGGCCTCATTCAAACTCCAGCATCTTATCTGGCTTACTGCTTCTTCCCATCTAGAAATATCAGCTTGCAATTGATCTCCCCTCCACACATTCTCCTTCTCTGCATATACATTTTCCTGATGTTCATATTTTCTCAGGCCACTGCTCTGCTTAAAAATAAGCAATGGTTCCCTACTGTATGAAGAATAAAGTCCCAGCTTCTCAGCCTGGCATCCCGGACACTTCAAAGCCTGGCTTTCTAGTTTCACTGTCTTCTACACTCCTGCCTCCTCAACCATCGCATGCTCGTGCATAAGGCATCTGGACCATTTCTCGAAACTACACCTCTACATCATCAAAGTCCTGTTGGCCTTCATGCTGTTCTCTCTACCTGAAGTGCTCTGCTTCCTCTTTTACCTGACAGTTGAATCCCATCCCACTCCGAGCCAGCTTCGAGGCTCTGGCTTCCATGAACTGCCTCCTGCCCCGCCTTCCCCTGCACCATCATGTCTTGGTGGAAATATAACAATTATGCCTACTAGCCTATCGAACAATGCTAATGGGCATAATTGTTCATATTTCCACCAAGACATGATGGAGTTTTATTTACTTTAAACTGTCATGTGCACAGTCGGTTATTAACATCTGTTAAATGGGTCAATGAATATTGGAAGCTAGAGTCCATTTTTCCGGGAGCCCAGTTGTCCCGACCTGCAGGGCAGTCGAACGGACCCTAAAAGAGGGAGTGGGAATGGAGGAGACAAGAAAACACGAGAAATGGAGACAAGACAAATAGCCTGATCAAGTCTCTTTAATGGTGGCAGTGCAATGCCTTACATAGGCTGGCAGGGGAAGAGGTTGGGCCAGGGCGGTGACGGGAGGCTGGGTTTTCTCAAATTACAATCGCGCGTGCGCCATTAATTGGTTTCCCCCCCCCCCCCCCACGGAATTGCGCCTGCGCTGTAGGCTGCATATCTTCCTGGGCGCGAAAAAGGTTGGCGCCCGCGGGAAAAGTTGTTAATGAAGAACCGGGAAATACGCCATCTTGTCTCTGATGATACGGAGCTTAAGCAACAGAAGCCGCGGCAATTTCCAGGCCTCACGGCTCCGGACAGGTCCCCCTTTTATTTATTTATTTATTTATTTATTTTTTGAGACGGAGTCTCGCTCTGCCGCCCAGGCTGGAGTGCAGTGGCCGGATCTCAGCTCACTGCAAGCTCCGCCTCCCGGGTTCACGCCATTCTCCTGCCTCAGCCTCCCGAGTAGCTGGGACTACAGGCGCCCGCCACGTCGTCCGGCTAGTTTTTTGTATTTTTAGTAGAGACGGGGTTTCACCGTGTTAGCCAGGATGGTCTCGATCTCCTGACCTCGTGATCCGCTGTCTCGGCCTCCCAAAGTGCTGGGATTACAGGCTTGAGCCACCGCGCCTGGCCCCCCTTTTATTTTATATATTATTGATGGCTAGAAGATTGTCCCTCGGGAACTGTGCCTGTCTTAGGTTGGAGCAACACATCTCTTCACTGGTACCCGTCATGGGATTAGGCAGTAGCTATGACGGCCCTCCTGTCTTCGGTTAGTGAGAGATGACACTCTCTTACCCGTCATTGGCTGCCCAGTTCAGCGCACAGGGAAGGTGGTTTACGTCAAGCGTAAGTATGGACCACCGTGATCTTCTTGTTCAAGGCGATGATAATGGACCTGTATGGGTTTGGCTTGGATGGCCTCAATTTGTTGCTTAATGAATGTCATGAGCTTATTGAAGATCACAGGTCCCAAAGAGAGTAAGAGCAATAGGCAAAGCAGGGGGCCCAAGAGTGGCATAAGATAGGGAAGGAGTCCGTGGAACCCAGTCCAAAACGGGTTATCGGTTATTTCTTTTCGTCGTTTCTCTAGGTCTTCTTGTAGACGCCTGATCTTATCTCTGACGATTCCGGACTTGTTGGCATAGAAACAGCACTTTTCCTGTAGAGCTAAGCAGATACCTCCCTGTTCGGCAGTTAATAAATCTAGGCCTCTTCTTTTTGGAGCACTACTTCTGCCAGGGAATCTACTTGATCTTGTCGATCTTGTATAGTACTTGAGATGGCCTGCATATCTGAGATCAATTGACAAGACAATTTGGTGTATTGAGTAACAGAGACCCCTAGGCTTGTAGCCCCAGTTGTTATGGCAGTAGTTATGCCTAATCCTACAAGTAAGGGGATAAATTGAATTGCCCTTTTGGCTCTTCCTAAAAAGTGATCTATAACTGGAATAGGTACAGGTTCATCTCCAGGGATAATGTCTATATCTGGCAGAAGAGTGGCTAAGACACAACGTCCTGTCCAGTTTACAGGCAAATAGGTATATGCTCTATGATTGCCACATATAAAAACTGAACTGTTTGGGGCACACAGCGATTGGGAAATATTTGTTGTGATGGAACAATTATTGAATTCAATGATTCCTACATCGATGTCATAGGTATTATTGAGGAAAGGGGAGTAGATGCAAGGGGAGTTAGAAAATTCTAGGGGCTGCACTTGAAGGGGAGGAATTATGGTGCAGGAAATATTGGATGTATAGTTTAAGTCATTGCTGGGTATGGCAAGAGGAACGGGATCTCCTAATTGTAAACATAGCCAGCAATCATTAGCTAGACTAGAGTTGGAATTATTGAGCAGATTATGAGTAGCAGTGAGGAGGTCAAAAGTCTGGGCATCAATTTTTTCTTTCCCTCGGATTTTGGGCAGAGCCAA